>NC_058131.1:19375213-19406644 GCF_016433145.1 Gracilinanus agilis | reverse complement strand
GAAGGAAGGAAGGAAGGAAGGGAAAAAGGAAAGAAGGAAAGGAAGAAGAAGGAAGGAAGAAAAAGAAAGAAAGAAAGAGAGAGAGAGAGAGGGAAAGAGAGAGAAAGAAAACAAACTGGAGTTTGTCCCAACTAATTCTACAAATGAAAAACCTTAGGCCCAAAGAGAAGTGACTTACCCAAGATCAACCAATTCACTAATAGCAGCAGCAGAACCAGAAGCCAGAAGTTCTGCCTCCTCTATTATTTTCCTTTCCAACACTTTATACTGCCAGTTTTCTTCTGCTTTGGTCCTACACATGTATGAATGAGAATATCTTGCATTGTCAAAGAGGTTCATGTTGCTAATGGAGGAGTTCATCAATGTGATTGCAACATACTTGACTCTAAACGAGCAGCAAAGCAGAGGCCCTGATCTTCTCTTTCCTTAATCAGACACCTCAGAGAAGGAGAAACAGACAGCAGACATTTCTGTCATAACAGCAGTTGAAGTTTTTCATCAATGAGCCAGACAGGCTAGTGAGTATTAACAGCAATCACCTCCATTATGACATGTTTTTACCATGCAAGGGAATTGGTCCAAAAGCCAACAGGACAACAGCGGCCAAAAGCTCAAACTCATAGTATTCAGGTCACAGTAGGATGTGAAATGGCTCTGTTAGAGGACAGCCTCAGTCCTCATATAAGAAGGGGACATGAGACTTGAAGTCAGGAAATCCTGGGTTCAAATTCTATTTCAGACACCAACTAGTTGTATAATCATGGGCAAGACATTTAACTCCTCTAGGCCTCAAGTTCTTCACTGGAGATGAACTCGGTGACCTCTAAAACTCCTTTCCAGCTCTAAATCTGTGATCCTATGATCCCATGACTTGGAATGCCAAAGTTACTTTTTTCTTTTTTTATTCCAATTTTACAAAACCAAATAAAACAAATATTCCCATATACAAAGAAAAAGAAGATGGTAAAGAAATGAAATCACAAATCTCATATGATTAGCTTTTTTTTCATATCTACATAACAAATGCCATCCACAAGTGTCCCAATTCCTCCCTATCCTACCCATATCACAGAAGGTATCATCCAGAAGACTTTTCATTCATTCTCTGGAGGTAACTTTCACAATTCTCTGGAGGTAACTTTCACAATTTATTTTTCCATTATTAATTCTGTAGCTGTATATAATGTTATCTTAGTTCTAGTCATTTCATCATTCATTAACCCATGTAGTTCTTTCCAAGCTTTTTTAAAAAATTAGTCTGCTCATTATTTCTTATGGCATTATAGTATTTCATCCCAATAATGCAACACAGTTTGTTTAGCCATTCCCCAAATGATGAACATCCCCTCAATTTCCAATTCTTTGCCACCACAAATAGAGCTGCTATAAATAATTTGGAACATCTGAGTTCTTTTCCCTTTCCCCTGACCTCCTTGGGAAGCAGACCCAGCAAATGGGTATTAGGATACATACAGTTTTATAACTCTGGGTGTAATTCTAAATTACTCTCCAAAATGATTGAATCAGTTCATAGCTCCAATAATGTATTAGTGTCCCTATTTTTCCACATCTTCTCCAACATTTTTCATTTTCATTTATTAATTCCATCCTTACATTAATCACCTTCACACCAAGGAAGTGCAATGATATCACTGATATCTGACACATAGTAGGTGCTTAGTAAATGTTTGTGGATTGATTAATAGTTATAGATTTTCTTAGAAGTAGTTGAGATCCCCCTTGCGTACATGTAGTGGCTCTGATGGCATATGCAGGGAGATGCTAGGGATTAGATAGATAGGATTCCATTGGGTGCAATCATAAGGAATGGAAGTTTCTATCACAGGGTATGGAAGTGACCAGAAAAGTGTGAAATGGATGTTTGGCAAGAGGAAGGTAGAGTCCAAGGAACAGAAACCTACTTGCTCCAAGTGAATTATATAGACTTCAGAGAATGATTCTAAAACAGAGAAATTTCTATCTAACAGCTGTGAAAGAAACTAGAGCAGTGGGAATACTAACCCCAAATTAAATCAGAGGACTCAACCATGAAAAAGCTAGAAGTTTTTTATGTTGAAAAAAGCAAATTTCATAGTTTTCATAGACATTTAGAGCAAAAAAGGACCTAAAACCAGGGGTTCCATTCTTGAAAATCACATGCATAAATGAAGGGCTAGAAGAAAACCAGCAGCTACTAAACAATGAGAAAAGTTCCAAATTGTATGTAGGTGTTTAGTTCATTGGAGAATGTCCATTTATGCATCTCATTTAGCATTATAGTCTACTATGTTAGGAAAAAATTATCTTAAAAAAAAAAGGAAAAGAGGGGGCAGCTGGGTGGCTCAGTGGATTGAGAGCCAGGCCTAGAAACGGGAGGTCTTAGTTTCAAATCTGGCCTCAGACACTTCCCAGCTGTGTGACCCTGGGCAAGTCACTTAACCCCCCATTACCTAGCCCTTATCACTCTTCTGCCCCAGAACCAATACACAATATTGATTCTAAGATGGAAGTGAAGGGTTTAAAATAAAAGGAAAAGATCTGAAAAACTGAGAATTCCAGACAAGATCTCAGAGTGAGGAACAAGTCAACTGATGAGAATAACCTCCTCCTGGCAACATATCTTAATATGTTTGGTACCCAGGAGAAAAGAAACTGCCTTGTAATTGCTGGAATCCCATGACTAGATGAAAAATAAATCAATAATGATGTCTGTCACATATGTAACACAAAAATTCATACTATGTCATCTATTCATAGTGAATAGATCTGCTAAGGATGAAATGTCTCCCAATATATAGCTAACAATAGTTATTCTTCTAGTCCTCATTACTTTAATACTAAATACTAATACTAAAGATGATGATAATAATAATAGCCATTTATAGATTAACTATACTTAAATAGCATTTTTCTAGTCTTTTTAAGTTTTGCAAGGCACTTTATATGTTAGTTCATTTGATTCTTACAACAACCCTGTAAGGCAGATATTACTATTCCCATTTTGCATATGGGGAAACTGAGGATGAGCAAGGCTAAGTAATTTGCCTAAGGTCACACAGTTAGTAAGTATCTGTAGCTAGATTTGAACTCTGGACTTCCTGATGCTGTTATGTGCTTTTTCCACTGAAACACCAGCTACCCCTTACATTGAAAGAATGAGATCCCACATGGCCTTGTATCTACACAGTTTCTTTGAAATGCTTTGTTGGCAGTAAATTTTAAGGCACTCAACAACCCAGACTGTGAAAATGTGTGTTTGGCTAACACCCAGGGATATATAACTTTTCTTTCTTTCCTTCTTTCATGACTTGGCATTGGTTACTTTGCCAGCCTTCCAATTGGAATCAATTCACAGAATCGTAGGGTCATAGAGTTTGAGCTGGAAGAGACTTTCAAGATCATTTAGTTAAAATTCCTCATTTTACAGAAGAAGAAACTGAGACCCAGAAAAGTTAAGTGATTCATCCAAGGTCAAACAGTAATAAGTGGCAAAGAAGATTCAGACTTACAATTTCCTGTGATTCAAAGTGTCTCTCATGCTTAATCCATGTACATGGTCAGCTCCCTGTCCTTCAAAGTCTCCAAGTGGAGGCTGGATAATCACTTATTAGAGATATTCCAGATGGAATTTAATAATAACCTTTGAGTTCTTTTCAACCAATGAAATACCATGATTCAGAATTTGTAAGTGCCTAGTAAAAAATACAGCCTAGAATCTGAAAAACTAGAGACTGGACCTGAAGCCAGGAAGACCTTACTTCAAATCTGGCCTCAGATGTACATTAGCTATGTGCTTTGGGCAAGTCAATTGCTCTCTTTGCTTCAGTTTCCTCAGCTGTAAAATGGGGGTAATAAAAGCATTTATTTCCCAGGGATGTGGTGAAGGCCAAATGCAATAATATTTATAAAGTACTTAATCAATAAACATTTATTAAACACCTCCCAGGTGCTAGGCACTGTGATAAGTACAGTGTCAGTGCCTGGCACATAGTAAACACTATATAAATGCTAGATATCAGTATTATTATCATGAAAAATAGAGTTAACAAGAGCATCATGGGGGGAAGAGAGAAAGAAGCATATCTCATGAATTCAGCTGATAGAGGAAATACAGAATTCTCCCATTTCCTCTTTCTTTCCCTTTAAAAACTCAGGGTTTTCTTAAGCCCCAATCCCATGCTGAGCAGCAGCTGTATATATCCCTGATTCTGTGCTCTAAATAACTGGATCGGAACTTCTCAATGGCTTTTCTACTAATGAGCTGCCAACAGCAGAAGACTAGATTGCACTTTTAGCAGATAACAACCCCAAAAAATAGTCCTTATTTTGCCAAATGATTCTGCTATGATTCTCTTTAAGCTGCTTCTTTGCTGAGAAACACAGAGAATGAGAGAGAGAGAGAGAGAGAGAGAGAGAGAGAGAGAGAGAGAGAGAGAGAGAGAGATGGAGAGGGAAAAAGACAGAGAGAGACAGAGACAGAGACAGAGAGACAGAGAGAGTCAGAAAAAGACAGAGACGCAGAGATAGAGATGGAGACAGAGAGACAGAGAGAGTAAGAAAAAGACAGAGACGCAGAGATAGAGATGGAGACAGAGAGACAGAGAGTGACAGAGAGACAGAGTGAGAGACAGAGAGAGACAGAGAGAGTCAGAGAAAGACAGAGACACAAAGACAGAGACAGAGATAGAGACAGAGAGAGACAGAGAAACAGAGACAGAGAGACAGAGTCTCTCTCTTCTGGACCAAGAAAGGGTACATATCCCTAAATCCTACATAGCCTAGCTGTTATGACTTGATTCAAGGCATAGTCAGGAGGTGAAATGACAAGTATAAACATGCCAGGTTTTTGTGTGAGGATAAAAAAGAAAGGCAAAAGAGAATCTGCCCCTCAAGAAGATTACATTCTAATGAAAGAGAATATGTAAAAAATTTTGAAATACAAGAAATATACAGTGCAAATGGAAGTAATTAATAGGAAGATACTACCAGTGTGAGAGGGGGGATGGAGAAGCAAAGCAGGGAGGGCAAAAAAGGCATTATGCTCACTTGATTCAACAATCAACACATATTTATTGATCACTTAGTATGTGCCCAGCAGTGAGCTAAGAACAGGAAAAGAATGCAAAAGGGAAATATTAATTTCAATCCACAGGATGTAAGAAGCCACTGTACTCACTGACAAGTCCTGTGATCCCCATTCATCTTGTCAGTTTGAATAGATCATGTTAAGAATAGAAATGGGCAAAATCGCAAGGCATCACTGAATAGTAAATAAAGGTTTGTCACTGGAATCTGAAAGATTTTGAGTTCAAGTCCCATTTCTGATACAAGTGGCTGTCTGATCATGGGCAAGTCATTTAACCATTCGGTGCCCTGAGGCAATTTTATAAGGCTATTAGTTGCATAAACACAAGTTGATGGAAGAAGTTTTCTAATGGGGAATTCTCTATACTACTGAAATCACAGGTCTAGAACAAAATTAAATGACTTAGAAAAGGCACAGATCCCTCACTATTGGGTCAGCCCTTTGGTCCAATCATACCTGCCTTTGATCCTGCCTTCAACCAAGTCACCCAAAAGATGGATATTAGGAAGTGTGACTGTCCTCCTTGACTTCAGCCTGAAAGATCAAGAATGCCCCAACATCCTTAGCAGGATCCTGTACTGTCTTAAGCTAAAGAAGATGGAAATTCCAAAGAAATGCATTTTTAAATCCTTCTCTTCTGTCTTGGAATTGATACTAAGTATCAATTTCAAGGAAGAAGAGGAGTAAGGACTAAAAAATTGGGGTTAAGTGACATGCCCAGGGTCACACGGTTAGGAAGCATATGAGGCCAATTTTGAACCAAGGAGTTCTTGTCTCCATGCCAGGCTCTCTATCTACTGGGCCACCTAGCTGCTTCAATCAACATATATATTTTAAATGACATTATTTTGTCATTATTGCTTGCCTTTTCAATGGAGCTAGAGGGAAGGAAAGGATTTGGAAGTAGACATTTTTAAATGAATGTTAAAAATAATCAAATCAATAAATGGAAGAAAGAATTTACTATGTTTCAAGTACTGTGCTAAATGAAGAAAAGGAAAAGCCATCCCTGCTCTCAAGGAGGTTACATTCTAATGGAGGAAAGTAGATGAAAGATAACTTCATGTGACTACTATGTGCAAGACTCTATGCTAGCTTCTGGAGGTACAGAAGAAGAACAAAGCAGGCTCTGGCCTCAGGAAGCTTACACTCTACCAAAGTTTAGAGTGCCAAAGATAAGGAAATACAAGGTAGGAACAAAATAAATTTTTTAAATGGTTGGGGGTGGGGGAAAGGACAGGAAGTCTTTGTGTTGGAAGTAGTGAAGTACTACTTGATTTAAGCTTTGAAAGAAGTTCTTCTGTGCTTCAGAGGTAAAAGGACAGCCTGATCAGAGGCTTAGAGAGATGAAAGTAAAGCCACTTGGATAGACAACAGGAACCTTTTGATAATTCTACAATTCCATTCTACAAGAGGTTGCCTTTTTTGGGAGCTGATCCTGGTGCTGAAGTTCACACTCAAAGGACAATAGATTTCTGAGGGATGGAAGGAATCTTGGAGGTCAAGTCCAACCTTCTTATTTTATAGTGAGGAAACTGAGGTGCAAAGAGGTTAATCAACCTCCCCAGGATGGCATAGTTAATAATGGGTTGAGGCAAGATTTGAATCCAGATCTTTCAGATTCCAAATCCTGCCCTATAATCCTCACACCACCTAGTGGTTTCTCATCAGTGTTCAATAAAGTGTGAATAATGGTGCTGATTATATCAAGCTAGTTCAAAGCATAGAGGAGGACAGGAAGTGCCCAGGAATCCTGAGAACCTACTGAATCTAGAACTCATGGACATGGGAAACACTCAGTGAATGCTTACCAAATGTGAACAAATGAATGAATCCACTTCCTTGTATATCCCCCAATTCTTTTTCCAAATGTTACAGTTAAAACCCAGATGGGAGGTAAGTTTTGGTGGTTAGAAAAAAATCACAAGTTTAGTTTGGCCATTAAAAATTTTTGAAAAATGAGACAAAAATAAGTTGCTTCTCTCTGTGCAGATCCCCCTACCCCCATGGTTGGAAAACCACCTTCAACAAAGAAAACAAGATATCAGTATCAGATGTACCACTGCTCATTCCTTTCCACATTAGAAAAAAAATACTAAATGAGAAGAAGAACCTTCATGCCACTAAGCAAATGCCACCTCCCCTTCAGGGCAATATGACCCCATTTGAGGTTGCCCCTGCCTTGTACTTCTTTACCACTGAGATCATCAGTTGGTCAGTAAGTCAATAAACAGGTATTGTTAACTAACTTATTATGAGCCTGGCAGAGTGCTAAGTATGAAGCTTACCAAAAAGAAAAAGCAAATACCAGATCCCTGCCCTCTATGAACTCATAAGCTCATCCTAGTTGTCTGGCTCCTAGCTGCTTGGTACATAACCTTTCCAATAAACTGCCAGATTACCTTGACATGAGATTTTTATTCAGTGTTTAAAAGTCTGCTTTTAAAATGTGCATTTTTTAAAAGAATGTTAAATGAAAGCACATCTGAGGTGCATCATTTCTATGTTAAGCTCTTTGGGCCTTACCAGATTGATTAGGAAGAGTCACTTGATAATTATAGCAGCGATATATGCAAATAAAATCTATTTTGAGTAATATTTTCCAAAATATCTAAGTACCATCTCTATTCACGCTACCCCATGTCTCTGTCAGTCACTGGGTTGTTTTAGGATTTCCACAAGGCAATTTCATAACAGAGTTGATTTTGTCCTTGTCCAAAAATCAGCCCTTTTCAAGTAGCATAGTCTTAACTTTGGGGATCCAGGGACGCTATACTGAACCAGAGGTACCTGATCAGGCAAGCTCAACTATATAGAACATTGCCTAGAAGAGGAGAAGTCAGAACAGGACAGGAAAAAGGAAAAGGCTGCTGAGTAGTTAAATGCAGATTGGCAAAGTTCACAACTTATTCACTTTTCACATGGGGGAGACCTTCCAAGTCCCTCTTAGAGCCTATTTGTCCTTATTTTGCCCACAATTCTAGCAAGTTTGGTAACCTAGTTTCCCAGTCTACCACAAAGAAAAGACAACTCCAAGCATGGCCTGCTAGCAACAGTCACCATGATAGCAACAAGTGACTTCTGACCATCTGTTAACTAGAAGAAGAAAAAAGCACACAAGAATGCAAAACGCTAAGGCCACTAAATGTCCTAAGGAAATCAGCCTATTGTTGATCAATCAGCAAATACTTATTAAGTGCTTACTATGTGACAAGGATTGAGGAGGACATAAAGAAAAAGAAAATAATCCTTGCCCACATGGAATTTCTATTCTGAGAGAATCAATACTTGTATACTGTACATAGCCTCATATGTCACATACAAACATGGAGTGGATGGGAGGTAACCTTAGAGGAGATGGCATTACCAATTGGAGAGAGTGGGGAGAGGATGGTAAAGCCCTTCTGCAGGAGGTGGCACTTGTCCTTAGTTTTCAGAGAATACAGTGAGTTGGAAAGCATTCTAGGCATAGAGAGTAGCCAGGGCAAAGGCATGGAGATGGGAAATGGAGAGTCATTTGTGAGGCATATACTGTAGGGCTATATAGCTGAATAGTGAAGTATATGGAGATGATTAGCATCTAAGAAGATTGGAAAGATAGGAAGGGGTCAAACTGTGAATTACTATTAAGTGACAAAGAACATTGTGTTTATATTGGAGGTATTAAGGAGTCACTGTAATTTATCAAATAAAAGATGAGTGGAAGTCAGAGCTTCATTTTAGGAAAATCACTTTTATAGCTAGGTGGAGGACAAATTAGAGTGAGGAGAGATTTGAGGCAGGAAGGACAGTTAGAACACTGGCAAGAATGAAGATATAAGATAGGAGGGTGGCCATATAAGTGAAGCGATAGGACCATATACAACTGAGGTTGCAGAAAAAGAATTTACAAGGTTTGGCAACTGATTTAACCCCAGAAGGTAAACAAGAAAAACAATCCAAGAATAACACCAAGATTTCATATCTAAGTGACTGGAATGATGGTAATGCCCTCAATAGTAATGAGGAAACCTGGCCCAATTCTTGATGTTCATAATATTCATTGAATTGTTGAATCTTAGAATTGAACGGAACTTCAATGGCCAGGTTCTAATTCACACCTGAACTGGAGTCTCTTCTAGATAATAACTGACAGGTGGCCATCTAGTCACTGCTTGAAGGAACATAAGGGGGTTCTAGGAGGACAAGCACCTCTGGTATGAAGGTTTGCTGAGCCCTTTTCAGGGCTGCTCATCCACCTTTATTGTCCACCTGGCATTCAACTCTCACCTGTGGCTCCAAGGAGCCACATCCCAGTAAACCATCTTGGCAAATGGACTAAGTCTGGTGGAGGATAACCAATGGATCACAAACCAGGTGGTAAATTAGGCGATTATCTACCCCAAGCATATGAAGACATCCCCTGGCAGAATGGGAGGATGAGAACAATTTGTTCCAAAGACATGAAGGTGGGTGAAGGTAGTGCTGTGGAGCATTTAGATTTTGGTCACATGCTGATGGTCAGCCTGATGGTAGGGGATGCCAAGGGATGCCAGGCCATTTTATATGCCAAGGTGGGGTGGAGTTACTTTTCCTCACAAGGAGGAAAACAAAGCCTCAGAAAGGTTTAATGACTTGTCTCTATGCTAGTAAGAGATAGAGGCAGAATTGAAACTAGATTTCTCACTTCAAGACCAAGCCTCTTTCCACTATGCCATAGTACCTCTAGAGCAGTGGTTCCCAAACTTTTTTGGCCTACCGCCCCCTTTCCAGAAAAAAATATCACTTAGCACCCCTGGAAATTAATTTTTAATTTTAATAGCAATTAATAGGAAAGATATATGCACCTGTGGCCATCACCGCTCTCCTGGATCACTGCAGCACCCACCAGGGGGCAGTGGTGCCCACATTGGGAATCACTGCTCTAGAGTAAAAAACAAAGCCTTTTGTTCCAATCTGATCTAGTTTTTGAAAGTTTTTCTGTGTCATAAAGTCCAAATGTACTACAAAATCTAAAGCATGAACTTTTTTGCAGTAGCAAATGTAAGAATGGGAAATGCAAATGCCTATTGCCTGGGGAATTCTTAAACAAGTAATAGTACATGAATGCTGAGAAACAACATGTTTTACTGTAAATATGCAGTGGAATATTATTGCATTGGAAGAAACAATGATTACAAAGAGCTTGGAGAAGCATTTGAAGACATATGAACTGATAAGAGTGAACTAAGCAGAATCAGGAAAATGATATACACGATCACTGCAAAAATATAATGAAAAAAATCAATATGAAGCTCTTCCTCTCCAAATGAAACTTAACACTATGTAATTATAAAGAAGTTCTAGCCTGAAGAAGAGATAAGAAAACGCATCTTGGTAGCACCGAAGTAGCATGATGGCTAGAGTTCCAGGCCTGGAGTTGGGAGGAGCTGGGTTCAAATGTGATTTCAGACCTTTCTTAAGTGTGGAACCCTGGGAAAGTCATTTAACCCCTATTGCCTAGCCCTCACCAAATTTCTGTCTTATAATTGATACTAAAACAGAAATCAAGTTAAAAAAGAAAAGAAAATGCATTTGTGTCCCTTCTTTGAAGAGATGAGGGACTATTGTTGTGGAATATAACATATATTATTTGTTTAAGTTAGTGTGTACCTTGGCTTTGATCAGCTATTTTTTCTCTTACTTGAAAAAATGTTTGTTATCAAGGGATGGTGGCTTGGTAGGTAATATGTAGAGAGAGATATTTAGAAATTAAAAGACAAACAAAAATATCAATACAAATTATTTTAAGCAATGTAGTCTATACTCCTATGAATAATGAATAGAAAAACAGGAAAAATTCTATAAATAGGAAAAAGCAAAAATATGGAGTTTATAAAGCATCTTGAAATAGTCATAAACATAATCATGCAGGTACTCTGTGATAACATCAGATATAATACCTTTCACTATCTGTTTAGACAGGACCAGAAAGAATGAAGTGGTTCAGAAAAAGAAAAAAAATCTGTTCCATTTTCAAGGTCAAGAGCATTTGGGGCATTACAGAGACCAGTGCTTTCAAAGGAAAGGCACAAACTGTCTAGACATTGCCCTCTGGCCTAATAGTTAACAAATACCAGTTCTTTAGTCTAGGAAAAAGTTCAGAGATAGAGTTTTGATAGATGGACTTGAAGGCAATATTATGTAGCAAATAGAATCTTGAATTAGGAGAAAAGAGAGCTGTAATTCTATCTACCCCTAGTTCTGCTACTAACTAGCAAATCACTTTAACTTTTTAAACCTCTGTAATTTCACCAGCAAAAATCAAGGAGTTAAATAAATGTGATCTCTAAAAGTCTCTCTTAGCCCAATGATTCTTTGAGGCTATGAGCTCTAAATAGCTCATGGAATAATCTGAAAGGGATCTACATCACTAGTTTGGAGCTCAAAGAGATAGGAGAAGTCATTTAGTCCATTTCTTTCATTTTAAAGATGAGATACAGAAACTGTGACCACAGAGGTTAAGCAATTTGCCTAAGATCACAAGTGTCTTACACTCAGATTAGCTCACTAAGCCATCAAGGTTCTTGGCTACCACTGGACCCAAGGAAAGTATCTCAGGCACTAACAAAAAGGACTGATAGACATTATAAGTATCTTAAACAGACCATATCCTAAAGCAGAAGAAGATGCTTTCTCTTCTCCCCCATAAAATTTGGAAGGCTAAGTTGCTGCAGAAGACATCATAAAGGGGCTATATTTTAAGCCCCAACTCATTCTGGCTTTTAGTGAATAGTCCCTCTGTTGCCTCTAGCCATCTGAAGAAATATGGCCCCATTTCTCCATTTAATTTTTTTCTAGAAAAGGGGAAACATAAACTGTTTCTCTATAATAAATTGTCAAACTTTTAATAGTCCAAATGGTTCAACAGTAAAATGAATGTTGAGCATCATCTTATTTCTGGGAGTTTTGTCATTTTGAGCATCCAGAGTACCATTGAATGTCGAGTTCCCTAAAAATGCCTTACTACAATTATGAAACATAGTCAGGTCATCTTCTTTAACTGCCTTTGAGCTCTAAAAATGAACTGGATGAGGACTTAATCTTCCCTTGATTCTCAAAATACGACCAGGGCAGGAAATAGGCATCTTCCATTTCTAATTTCGTTTCCATGACTATTTCACGGATCTATGATTTCATCAGTGTGGGCACTCCCTCTGCTATACTGATTGAAGTCACTCTGTACCTTAGCAGATGGTCCTTGTAAGTTATTGAAGCCAAAAAAGAAAAGTCTTTACTTGGTGGCCAGAATCTAGTTGTAACCCTCTCTCCACTTAACTAAGCTAGTATTCAAAGAACAGATAGGCATAAAATCTCTTACAGACATATAATCAGGTCCATAATAAGAACTTTTTAGGCATGGTAGGATTTTCAGAACTTCAGATTCTGCCAGCATAGTCATCAAGAATCATGGACAACATGCAAAAGGAAGCTAGAAGAGAAGGGTGAGGGAAGCCAGCAGGAAGTATCCCAGTGTGGGGGCATGATGTTCCAAGGAGTTCAAACTAGGCAGAACTGCTGATAGAAAGTGGAGAGTTGGAAGATAACTGGAAAATTCAGCAACACTATAGCAGAGATATTTTGTAGAAATTTTCACAGTATGACCACTGGTTCTACCATCAAAGGACCTAGATCTAAATTCTACCTTTGACATTTACTATCTGTATAAACTTGGGTAAGACACTTAACTTTCCTGTCCCTCAGTTACTTCACAAGTGGAACAAAGGGGTTGGACCCAATAGCCTCTGAGGTCCCTTATAAGTTTGCTTCTATAGTTCTGGGCTCTAAAACAAGGAGGCAATTCTGTTATATTCTAAGAAAAAGCCAGACTAAAGAAATCAATATTTTTCCTGTTTTAATCCTCCAAAAGAAGAGAAAAGATTTATGATCTCTACATTATATCAGTCATTAGTGTGTTATGTACATTATGCAGGTAAATTGGCCCTGCCTTTGTCACCAAGGCCCAGAATTCATTTCCCTATAGAGATACCTTATGTAGAGAAATAGTCATTGCAAGTGACCTAAGATCAACAGTTGCAAATAAGAACCCCAAAACTGACACATACAGCCAAATCCATTTCCTCAGAGGTCTTACTGGCAAGAAAGCTATTTCAGTACTTCATAATCTTAATCCTCCAACCATCACAAAGATAGTTATATATCTCCAAAAACTATCTTTCCTTGATTCCATTAGATTCACTTTAATTTCAAAAATATTTAAGTACCTGTAGTACTTAATAACACAGAAGTAGTTTCAGAGGCTGCAAAGAAAAAATAAAAAATATTTACTACCCTCAAAAAGTTCGCATTCTACCAGGGAGATTCAACATGACAAGCTAGAAGGAGTACAGTCATCTTCTGCTCTCCTCCCTCTTTCCCAGTTTCCTTTTCTTCCCTAAAGGGAAGAAAGTTACCTGCCCTAACTAATGGCAGCATGGATGGCTTGTCAAGTAACATTGCTATCTGGGTTGTGTATAGAGGCAGCTAGATGCTCTGAGTGGATAAAGCACTGGCCTAAAATCAGGAAGATATGAGTTCAAATTGACCTCAGACACTTATTAGCTATGTGACCCTGGGCAAGTCACTTAACCCTGTAAGCTTCAGTTACTCATCCATAAAAATGAGCTGGAGAAGGAAATGGTAAACCACTCTAGGATCTTTGCCAAGAAAATTCTAAATGGGATTTTCATGAAGAATAAGCATGACTGAATAATAACTGTATATAAGATATGTGCCCTCTGCATTGTAACCCCTATAGGGCCGCTCCCCCAACCTCTACTAGCACTTGCAGTTTGGAGTTCCCAGGAGAATAGTTACTACTTCCATTACTTCTCTACCCAAGTCTTCAGGTTTAAACCATTGCTCAGGAGTCTCTACCACTATGTCTCCCATCAATAATCATGACAATCAGATTAAGTTAATTTTAGGGAAAGCTTTTAGAAAATCCTTTTACTGACAAGGAATAGCAAGAATAGGGACAAAGTTTCCTCAATTCTAAAAGGAGGAGGTTGGATTAAATGGCCTTTAAAAGTCTCCTTCCAGTTCTAATCTTGTGATCCTAGACTTCTAGGAACAAATGCATTCCAGGTATGAGGAACTGTTTGCCCAAATACATGGAGATGGGAGTCAGAATGCTGAATTCAAGAAACAGCTAGTGGTTCAGACAGGCTGAAACATAGAAGGCTTATGGGAGGATATAAGAGGAAATAAACCCAGAAAGGTAGGCTTGAGCCAAGTTGTTCAGGGCCTCAAAAGCCAAGCAGCAGAGTTTGTATTTTATCTAAGAATCAACTAAGAACCTCTGAAGATTGTTGAGCAAGGAAGTAGCTTAGTCTATCCTGTGCCTTGGGCAAATAATTTGGGATGGTGAGAGGAAATGGAAGGATTGGGACCAGGGAGGTCAATGAGGCAGCTTTCTTATAGTAATACAAGCAAGAAGTGATGAAGGCTTGAATCTGAAAATGCTAGGGAGCATCAGTTTCCTCAGCTACCAAACAAATGCTCCTCATAAATTGATTGGAGAATTTTCCCCAGAAGTTGCCCTTGTAGGAGAGCAAATGAAAGTTCACAGGTAGATAAAATCCATGAATTAACTCTCATGCCAGAAAGACAGGTGACTGACATTGCCAACAGCTCCGTCTTTTATGTCTCTAAGGTTGAAAGAGCCCTCCCTCAGCCACTGCTGGATAGTAGGTGACTTATAGATGACTCTGCTCATCCTTGAAACTTCATTCCCCTCGACCGATGAGTCAGGAAGGGCTACTCAGATAACCTGAAAAATTATCTTCATTTTCTACTCTTCCTCCACCTTTTCCCATATTCTTTTTCTTCTCTGAAGGAAAGAAAACTATCTACCCTTGACTAATGGCAGCACAAATGGTCTCAAGTAACAATGTTTTCTGTACTATGTTTAAGATATATGTTCTTCATGTAATATGTGTATATCTACATGGAATAATCATAGTCATAGTTACCAATTTATATAGCACTTAAAGATTTACAAAGCACTATATATATGCATATATGCTATGTGTATATATACATGCATACTTGTGTGTATGTGTGTAATATGACCTCTTAATAACTCTGGGAAGTGGACACTATCATAATCTCCATTTTACAGATAAGGAAACTGAAGTCAAAATTGGTTAAGTGACTTGTCCAAGGTGTTACAGTAAATAAATACATGATTCAGAATTTGAACTTAGACTTTTCTGATTTGAACTCATACACACTATCCAATGACCTTAAGTCAATTGTCATCAAAAGGATAGAATAAGCACAGTTAATAGTCACTATACAGAGTGAGAAAGAAACATCATTCCTGTCCTAAAAAAACATCAAACATAAAATAGTTTTCCTTGTGACAAAATTGGGACATTAATGCATTGCTGGTGGAGTTGTGAATTGATCAAACCATTCCGGATGGCAATTTGGAACTATACACAAAGGACTTTAAAAGACTGCCTGCCCTTTGATACAGCCATACCACTGCTGGGTTTGTACGCCAAGGAGATAATAAGGAAAAAGACTTGTGCAAAAATATTTATAGCCACACTCCTTGTGGTGGCAAAAATTGGAAAATGAGGGGATGCCCTTCAATTTGGGGATGGCTGAACAAATTATGGTATCTGTTGGTGATGGAATACTATTGTGCTCAAAGGAATAATGAACTGGAGGAATTCCATGTGAACTGAAATGACCTCCAAGAAGTGATACAGAGCCAGGAGAACATTGTACACAGAGATTGATACACTGTGATACAATCCAATGTAATGGACTTCTCTACTAGCAGCAATGCAATGATCCAGGACAATTCTGAGGACTTATGAGAAAGAACTCTATCCACATTTAGAGGAAGAACCATGGGAGGAGAAACACAGAAGAAAAACAATTGCTTAATCACATGGGTTGATGGGGATATTATTGGAGATGTAGGCACTAAAAGATTATCCTAATGCAAATATCAATAATATGGAAATAGGTCTTAATGACACATGTAAAACCCAATGGAATTGTGCATGGGCTACAGGAGAGGGTTGGGGGGAGGGGAGGGAAAGATCATGAATCTTGTAACCATGGAAAAATATTCTAAATTAATTAATTAAATTAAAAATTCTATCAAGAAAACAAACAAATACATAAATGAAATAAGTTTCCCTGAAAACAAAACACACTTGCAATGGTGCAAACAGGTAGATAAATGAAAGAACAAACAGTTTAAAAAATGAGCATTCCATACTTCAAAACCACTCTATGATATCAACTATTTCTTCTTCTTTTTCTCCAATCTTTGAGGAATAGATGGCCATTCTTCTTGCCAAGACTAACCCCTCTGTTGGTATGTCTATCCTAGGTCTCACCTCTGCCCACCACCACTCTAGGTTCCTTATAGGGCTTGCCCTATCAACTTCTATTGGTTTCTTCCCCATTGTCTACAGACACACCCAGATTGCCTAGAGCTTCAAAATCCTTTACTTGACCCTCCTGTCTCCATAAACTATCATGCTGTATTTTATTTCCTTTTCACTGCCAAGATCCTAGAAAGTATCAGCTTCACTAATTTCCTCCCCTTTCTCATTATCCATTCATGCATCAAAATTTTGCAATTCAAGTGACTCCATAATGTTATTGAACGTGTTCTTTATATGCTTACTAAAGTTTCATATCAGTAAAACCAGATGATCTTTTCTCACCTTTGTATCTTCCTTAATCTTTCTATGCCTTTTGACTCTATTAATCATCTTCCCTTCCTAGATACCCTCTCTTCCCTTATCTTCTATGATAGCATTCTGCCTACTTTTTGGGTCACTCCTCCTCAGTCTCCTTTCCTGCATCATCATCCATCCTTTGTCAACCTCACAACCCTCCTTCCCTTATCATTAGTATTATGCAAGGCTCTGTTATTATCCCTCTTCTCTATTCCCTCTATATGTTCTTCTTTGGAGATATCTGCTGCCATATGTTTAATGATCATTTCTCTAGAGAGGCCTCCAAAATCTATATTTTCAGCTCTCATCACTTTGATGGATTCCAAGTCTTGCATCCATCCATTGGAAAACTAACCTGGATTTCTCATGGATTTGTCAGCATGTTCAAAACAGAACTGATTTACCTTTCCCCTTAATTCCTGTCTTCCCTAAGAAAGAAAGAACCATTTTCACCTTCGAAATGTTCTATTTCTTTTTGAGGACATCATTGTAATCTCAGGCATGTAGTTTCTTTACCTCAATATGATCCTTGTCTAAGCCTCTACCTCCCCATGCAGTCAGTTTTCAAGTCTTCTCAAATATATTGCCTTTCTTCAACCCATAAGCCATTACCTTAACTTGGTAGCTCTACTTTTTTCTTGTAATATTTTCCTAATTGATTTCTCCTCTTAGATTCTCTTCTTTCTCCCATCCATCTTCCACAGAGTGGTCAAATCAATAATCCAAAGACTTGTGTCTGAAACAGGTCATCCTCCTGCCCCCAAACCTAAAGCAACTCCCTCTTGCCACCAAGATAAAATCTGAACTCCTTGCCCTGATATTTAAGCCACTTTCTAGTTCTTGTGGCCTCAATTTCCTCATGTATAACATGAAGGGGTTGACTTTATCTCTAAGTTTCCTTCCAGCATATCACAAGCAGGCAACACTACATAAATGTGATATTACTATTATTAGAGGAGAAAGATACTTAGCTCCAGTCAAAATAAAGAAGATGCCCAGGCCTTTCAGAAGACTCACTGTTTCCCCACCCCAGCTAACAAATGGTCTATCTTTCTTGTGAAAGGAAATAAGGTACAAAAGAATTTAAAAACAGAAGGAGAAAGTTTGTTTTACACTTTTAAAGACTTTGGAGTTGTATCTCGAGAAATTTAGGGGCCATTTAGTGGCATCTCCCATTATTTATGGTGTCTCTCCCAGAATGAAATATCCTCAGCATTAATCCCATCTGGAAATACAGGGCCTGCCTATGTCTGGTGCCTCCAGAAACTCAGAACACAAAGCACCAACCACAGGAAAAATATATGGACAAACATAAATATAATATTTTCCCTTCTTTTGGATGCATCCATGCAGTATCAGGGCTGATAAATCTGGGTTACAACTCTACTGCCATCCAGTGATGGAATGATTTCTAGTGAAGATATCCTAAAATGAAGGACCTAGAATCCACAAAGTCAGAGGTGTCTCAAAAAGGAAACCAATATATAGGTACCAGGTTCCCCTGCTCACAGGAAATGTGACCCTCCTGACACACTTTCTGGCATGCTGCCACACTGCAGATTGCAGGTAGCCCTCAGACCCTCTTTGGCTAAGAAAATATTTCTGAGCAATCTGACTTGATGATGAGTGAGTTGCTGCCTGGATCCTCTGGATGGAAAAAGGTCCAGACTCACTCTTCATTCACTACCACAGGACTGGTTCACTACCACAATAGCAATAATCCTCCAGGGATGATGGCAGGAGAAGATAATTTGGAGAGGAAGGCATTATTAGCAGCTGGAGAATCAAGAAAGACTTCATATATAAAAAGTGTTGCCTTGAAGGAAGCTGCAGATTCTTAAGAGGCAAAGGTGAAGAGTGTCTGACCTCAAAGAGCTTATAGTCTATTAAAATCGCTACTAAATAACAATAATTATGTCTGCCAAAAAGAAAGAGCACTTCAAAGTTTTTTAAAGCACCGTATACATATTATCACATTTGATGCTCACACCTACCCTCACAAAGAATGATTTAGAAGGACTATTCTTACCACCTCTGTTTTAAAGATAAGGAAACTCAAAAAAAAATATGGCATGACTTGCCCAGCACATCACATGGCTAGTAAACATCAGAGGTAAGTTCCAAACTAAGGGGAAGCAGGGAAATTTTGTGTGTATTAATTTAAACTGTGGTCATTTTACCCATGTAGTATTTGAGGGCTTTGATATTATCTGGGCAGCTATCCTTCTGCACAGTCATTCACATTCAAGCTGCCCCTACATTCCAATAACTGGCTGATCCATTACAAGACCCAGAGAGAAGCAACAGCCTCAGTTCTTGCCCAAGAAAGACACAAGGGACTATGGCTAGACTGGACACATCTTGGCAGTTGTTTAAAAGATAATTGCTCTCTGCAAGACATTGCTCAGAAAATTATCTGCTGTGTCTTGACTTCTAATCCACATGATAAAACTAATGTGAACTTAGCTTTCTTCCTGCAAACATATCTTTTCTTATATTGATTATTTTGTTAGTTTTGATATTCTTTTTTTAATCTTTACTTTCTATCTTAGAATTGATCGTACCAGTTCCAAGACAGAAGAGCAACAAAGGCTAGGCAATTGTGATCGAGTGACTTGCCTAGCATCATACAGCTAGGAAGTGTCTGAGGTCAGATTTGAACCCAGGAAATGCCATCTCTAGACCTGGTATTCTATCCACTGAGCCACCTAGCTGCCTAAGGTATTCAAACTCTTTAAGATTCAATAATCCCAGAAAAACACGTATTACATTTAAGCTGGTTGAAAGCAGAAACATTTGTACATATCCTCAGGCTCAATGATTTCCACTCCTAGGTTTGTACTACAAAGAATTAAAAGGAAGGAAAATACCTATATTCACCCATTTTTATTGCTCCATTATTTATTGAAATGAAGAAAAGAAACTGAAGTGGTACCCCTCATTTGGAGAATAGTTGAACTAATTATGCTATGTAAGTATAATGGAATATTATTGAGCTGAAAGAAATGAAGGAAGGGATGGATTCAGAGAAACCAGATGCAGCATGAAGTGAGTAGAACCAGAGCATATTATATGCAATGACTACATTATAAAGCAGAGCTTTATAACCTTTTTTTCTGTTATCAAATATTTTGATAATCGGGTGAGGTCTATGAATGGATATCTTTGTGGAATCCCTACAGTCAGAATCAAAGGAAATGGTAAATTTAAGAAAAAGGTTAATAAAAATAAAGAGGCAATTTTTGTCCTAACCAAAATCATAAGCCCCCTGAAATCTGTCCATGGATTTTAGATTACGAAGCCTGATAGAAAAAAAAAAAACAACTCTGAAAGACTTGAGAACTCTAATGAATGCAATGACCCACCAAGACTAGAAAAGGCCAATGAGGAAGCCTCCTGTCAGAAAATGAATGGACTCAACAAAAGGAATAAGACCAATCAATCAAAAGTCATAAGCATGGATTACTAACAAAGAAGAGTTACCTGGGACAGGAAGAGAATCACTCTTGTTTTATAGCACCACTGCTTGTGCTTATCCGGTGTAATTACAAATTTTGGATCAGCCCCAACTGATCTTTACAGGGACTACAAAGAGTTTCAGCCCACCAGAGGCACATAACCTTAATGCCAAAGCCCACTGGCATGAGGCTCTCTCCTCATTGGTGGAAATCTATGTTCTGAGCCTGCATGAGCAGTGGAAGTTACCCAGAAGAGAGACAGAAGAGCTCTTGAGTATCTTTAGGCTCTTTGGGCTTGGCATTTACTTTGGGTCCTTCTGGCTTCCAGATCCAAGAAAGAAGATGAAAGATGCCAGCTTCATTTCAGGTTGCTAAAGGAAAAAGCTGATGAGGGGAGCCTGAATCTTCCATTATGTCCCTATCCATAGCTTGCTACACTAGAGCCGTGAAGAGTTTACCCTTGAGTAAGATCTAGGACTCTTTCAGTTGAGCTGAGTTACCCCATCCTCAAGGAGAGAGCTTATTCACTCTGTAATGTCTAGCACATATTCTCCTATGCATACTTTCTCTGATTTCTGTTTAGTTAACACCTGGGATAAATGGGGTTTGCTACTAAAAAAATGCTTATTGAAAGAATAGAACTGAAGAGCAATAGAGATTTGAAAATCGACTGTGGCATCCCGAAATTGGTATTTCAGTGATACCAGCATTCCCTCTGAGACTTGAGAGAGCCTTGGAGTATTTTAGTCTCTGAATTGACAGGTATCTTGAATCACACCTAGGAGCTCGGCAATGAGCACACATAGTTCAGAAGAGGGAAAATTGAGAGGAAGGAGCAAAGACGACATGAGGCAAGCAGCAGCAGCAGTGGGGAAAACAACCTCTCCAGCCCCTTCTGGCTCTTAATAAGCATAGCTGGAAATAATTAATGTTGAAGCAGCAACAGACGAAAGGAGAAATTAAAAGGAGGGCTGAATTGCCACTGACAAAGGACAGACGGAAGAAGACAGATCAAGCTAGATATTCAATTAGCTAGGTGGTACAGTCGATAGATCTCTGAGAAGACCTGAGTTCAAATCTATCCTGAGATATTTGTTAGCTGTGTGACCCTGGAGTTTTCCAAAAGGACTAGCACTTGGTATGAGAGCTTGCTGAGCCCTTTTCAGGACTGCTCATTCATTGTAAATACTGTAAACACTGGTACTCATCTCTTACCTATGGCTCCAAGAAGCTGTAGCACGCCCAATGGCCACACACTGGTAAACCATCTCAGCAGATGAGTTGAACAATGTTGAAGGTAACCAATGGGTCACAAACCAGTTGGAGAGTTAGAGGTGTCTACCCCAAGCATGTGAAGACTCACCCTAGTAGAATATGTAGATGAGAACAATTTGTTCCAAAGGCCGTGAAGGTGGCTAAAGCAAGCACTGTGGAGTGTCTAGAGCTTGGTTACACATCAGAGATGCCAAGACTCCACCCTAGGCCAGTCATCCTGGCTTTTTCTTGCTACTGGACTTGGATAACTATGGAAGAAAGAGGTAGGCTAATGACTTTGCTCATCTCTGCCTTGCTTAAATTCAGTTCATTAGCCTATGATGTCATTGGTCTTCCTGGAAAATGAAGGACAAGCAACAACAAAGATGACCTTGGGCAAGTCATTTAACCTCTGTCTGCCTCAGTTTCCTCATCAGTAAAGTGGAGATAATAATAGCCCTCTTTTTTCTGAGAGTTATCATCAAATGAGGTATTTGTAAAGCATTTAGTGTAGTACTTGGCACATAGTAAATGGTTAATAAATGTTCATTTCTTTCCATCCCTTTAGTCAAATGAAATTCTCATTTTAATATGGTATAACAAATCAAACTAAAAGGAAGCATTTTTCATGATGTAATTAGCAGCAGCTTGGCAGCCTGGTAGAGGAGAGATTTCTTTAACATGGGGCCTGTGTTCTTGTTCCAGAATCAACAATATTTCTTCCTTTAGAAACAACAAAAGTAAAAGAAAAATTGGAGGATTTTATTAGACATAAAAATTTGTTGAGTCAACAGTGGACCATAGCAGCCAAAAAAATAATAAATGGATCTTTGGCTCTCTTAAGAAAAATCTAATGTCCAGGACTAGGGATGTAGTGCTCCTGCTTTGCTCTCCCATGGTCTGGCCACCTCCAGAGTCTGTTGGTCCATTTTGGGAACCATATTCTAAGGAAGAAGACTGATTAGACAGAATCTGGGGAGGGCCAACAGGATGGGTGGCAAAAAAAATGCTTTCCTTCCATGCCATAGGAGGAAAGATTGAAAGAACAGTAGTTATTTGGTCTGAGGAAAAAATAACATTGTAAGGACATGATAGCTGTCTTCTTATATTTAAATAGCTGTCAGGTAGAAGAGGCATTTTCAGCCCATTAGTGTAAGCCTCGGGGCATATCAAACTTCTCTTGGATTGTTGCTCAACTCCTTGCTTTCTACGATTTCCTTGACTCATTTAGTCTCATCTTAATGTTGTCCTGGATTCCATTTCTGCTCTTGGTTGCTATGATCATAGCTTTAGAGCCAGAAAGGACCCTAGAAGTCATGGAGTTCACTCACCCCTCATTTTACAAATGAGGAAATTAAGGCTGTGACCAGTTAAGTGATCTGTCCAGAGTCACCCAGCTAATGTCTCAGAAAGGATTTGAACCCAAGTTTTCCTGACAATATGTCCAGTCTTCTATATCACCACAATGGTTCCTATAACTTGAGCATGTGGCCCATCTGCTTTAATGGTCCTCTTCTGAATCCCTTCCAAGGCACTCTTTTTTCAAAAATTTATTTATGTATCAACACACTCTTTTTCAAGAATCTTCTCTCAGATTCTCTGATGGATTGATTCACAGTCTCTCATACTTTCTCTCCTAGCTCTGTTTGACACCCCTTCACTCTCCCCAACCCCAGAAATGCAACACCTAACTGCCCTGGGATCCTGGCATCTTGCAGCGATTCTGCAGGCAGATTAGGTACATCACCTGCCAGATGTTCTCTAGGTAAGGTACTTTGTATGTGAGCAGTTTGGTTGGTTGTTTGTTTTTAAAGACAGAAAATGAAGTTTTGCATAAGGAAAAAGCATTAAATCAACTTGTGAAAGATGTAAGGAACTGCCCTTTCATATGTGAATAGTTTGATTGTGAAGAAGGCCAGAAAAATAACATTTGTATATGAAAAACTGATAAAAATTCAAGTGTGAAGAAACAGTTTTCAGATAAAATGTGACAGACACAGATTGCTAGCATGACCAAATAGAAAACCAAGAGAATTTGTTTGAGGACAGAAATGACTGAGGCTTCAGGGTATTGTGCTTCCTTGGCTCATTTGCATATGACTCTTTAGAAATTGAGAAGTTAGAACTCTCGAGGTGGTAAATCAAAGAACTGGAGACAGTGTGGTGATTAAATAAGGACTTCTGGTTTCATAACTAACAAAAGGCTAGATTTCATGAGTTTTATCTCATAAGAGAAAGGAGTCACTGAGCACTAAGAGGCTTTGATTTAATCCATTGGGAGCCTGAAGAACCAGGTGGGGTGTTGAATAAACCAAAAAAAAAAAAAATGGCAGGATCAGCTAGAAGGAACTGAATTGAGAAAATGGTAGAAGGTAATTAATACAGGAGGAATGTCAGGCTTTTGCTGCTATGCTGGGAGTTTTTGTTTGGCTTAAGAAAGGCTAAAGCTCATTGGAAGAGAGCTAAATCCTATTTATCACCCTTACCTACAGCCACAGATAAGTGAGAGAGGTGCTCTCTACTGCCATCCTTTGATAGGGAGAAACAGGGTTTCTGCTTTTGGAAAAGACTTAAAGCTGATTGGACAATGTAGAATGAAACAATGAATAAATAGCTACCTTTGTCTAAATTGTCCAAAGGGCCAGAGTGGAGTTTTTTGCTGGGAGCTTTATTTTTTTTTTTAATCCTTACCTTTTATCTTAGTATCAGTTCTAAGAAAGAACCATGACAAGGGATTAAGTGACTTATCCAAGATCACACAGCTAGAAAGTGTCTAGGGCCAGATTTGAACATACGTCCTCCCAACTCTAAACCTGGCATTCTATATTTTCTACTATGTAGCTGCCTCTGAGAACTCTCTTTCTCTGTAATCTAATCTTGAGTGTTAATTAGATGGCACAGAATCCTGTTGGGTAGAGAACTGGCTGGGCTTATCTGTATTGCCCAGAGAACCAACCTGAAGAGCTTTATATTCCTGGCTCATGGGAACTGTTTGTCAATATAATATCATAACCCTCAGTACCCTCTTAAGGATGATAGTAAATTAAAAGCACTTAATCCTGTTTTATCAACTTGAGGAGGAGAAGATAAGCAAAATTTCCCAGCAGGAGATTGGTAAGGACCTGAAGGGAAATGGGTGACAGAGAAGCAGCTTAATGTAGTACAACTGTCCTCGGAGAGTTCAAGCCCTACAATCCAAAGATGTGAGATGACCTGAGCACATAGATTATCCTCAATCATGCATCTGCATGTTATGTTTTTCTGTAAATATGTTCATTCTTCTCAACAAATACTCTGTACATTTTGGGAATGCTGGAACCAGAGCTCATGGATTAACAGTGATATATATGCATTTGTTTTATATTGAGTAACTGTACCGTAGCAATTATTCTTGTGTTTGCTTTAAGTTTAAGCAAATTTCTTACATTTAAAAGTTAATAGTATAATTATTAAGACTGAGTCTGTGTAGATTGGAATCTCATCAGGGTAAGGAGGGTAACCCTCTCTCAAGAGCTATACTTATATGGGTCCACAAATCATGCACAAGTAGCTTACTCCATCTATCAACAAAGTTGACCCTGAATCTTTGTTTATCTTATGCTGCCAGAAATTTTTGACAAGAAGATCAGAAGTCCCTTTTTTTTGGTTTACTATAAAGAACACTGAATTTAGGGCTCAAAGAACTGCTGATACTTATTGGCAGGGGACCTAAGCAAATCATTAAGTCCTTCTAGTCTTCAACTTCCACATCTTTAAAGTGATGATAGACATACTTTTCATTGCTTGTCTCTCAGTCTTGTTATGGGGATAGCAATTTGGAACCTTGAAATGCTCTAGAAATGTGTCATTATTAATGTTACTGTTGTTACCATTATTTTAGAGTTGTGAAGAAAGTTCTTTGTACATTGAAAAGTTCTATCTAAATATGAACTACTAGTGTTACTTTTTTGAATGCCTAACAGGATTGTTTATTAGGTCAAAGTTGTAAGGCTATTAGAGATCTCAGAGGTGATCTAATAAAATTCTCTTATTTTACTGATATGGAAACTGAGGCCCAGAGGGTTAGATATTTTGCTCATAGTAACACAAATAGCAAGAGGAAGCAGGAGGTTTTCTGGCTCCAGTGCCCATGTTCTTCGCATTGTGCTACCTGTTTCTTTAAACAGCTATAACTCATATAATGCTTTAGTCCTTGTAGACTTGAAATTGAGGATTACCCAAAGGCTAGCAGAGTGATACATGGTGGATATGAATAGGCTGCAAGATTGCAAATAAAAAATTACCCAGGAGACACAGTAAACAAAAGTGTCGACCAAAAAAGTGAGCAAAAAAGGATCATAAATATAGAGCTGGAAGGGCCCTTATACACCATTGAGTCTGGCCCACTCATTTTAAAGATAAAATAACTGAAGCACAAAGTGATTAAGTTGCTTTCCCCAAGGTCATATAGTTAATAAATGTCTGAGAAGAGATTCAATCCCAGGTCTTATTGACTCTAACTCTAGCACTCTATACACTATACCTGTGATGGCAAACCTATGGCATACATGCCAAAGATGACACTCAGAGACCTCTCTGGACACAGATGCTTTCACCCACCAGGGTTAGTTACTAGAAAGGAAGAGGGACTTGGATGAAGCTGCTCCCTTCCCTTTCTCCACTGCACCTTCCTGCCCCTCTGCCCAGTAGCCCAATGGAAGCACTTACTCCCTCTCCTGAGTGGGCACTTGGGTCATGCCCCTCCCCCTCTCCACACAGCCTCTTATCACCTGCCCCTCTGCCCAGCAGCCCAGTGGAAGAGTTTACTACCTCCCCTGAGTAGATGCCTGGGCCACTCCCTCCCTTTCTTCCACCCAGGTCTGAGGTAAGGGTGGAGGGGCACAGAGGGAGCACTTGGTCTCTGGGGGTGGTGGGGCATGCCACAGGGTGTCTATTAGATTCTAAAAGGTTTGCCATCACTGCAATACACCAACATGGGCCAGTTACATGTCAAAACTGAAAGATAATTGGTAGATATCCCAAGTGTTCCACTTGTGTCTTTCAGGTAATGTCTGGAGAGATAAAGGAAGTTCCCTGCCACATTGGGTGAATTTCCATTATGGGAAGATATAAACAATTGTTGCATAAGGTAGGCAGACCTGTATGTGTTGTGTGTGACCTGCATCTTCGGAGAGAATAATCAGGTTCATGAGAAGAGAAACCCTTTGGAAAACTGGTCTATAATCTCCCACCAGTGCTGAATTTTCTACTTACACAGTAAACCCATCAGGAAAGTTGCATGACTGACAGGCACACCACCTACAATAAGGCAAACTTTCCAACAATATCAGAAATGCTGTAGTGAGACCTTTTGGCCCCTCAACAGAAGGGAAAGCTTCCTTCCTGCCCCTTCCCTGGTCCTAGTTTGCAACCTGAAGCAGCCTGCCCTTATCAGTGTTTGCCTGACTGCAGACACTGCTGGATTCTCCACTATCCAGCCTATGCAAGCCCTCACCTGAGACAAACTTCTGTTGCTGCTGCCAGAAGGGACACAGCAAGGACCAGGACATTTGAACTCTTCAGACAAATTGCTGTCAAAGACAAGAGGATTAGTATGCAAAACTCCTTCCAGTTGGTATAAAGGAGGGGAAAGGTTGAGCTGGGCTCTGCTCCTCCAGCAAACAAGCATGGGAGGGAATAGACCTTTCCAGCCCTACAAGGGAGCACAGAGATATTAGTTCTCTTGATGAGAGAAAACAGTATAGCACAAGGGAATGAGTACTGGCTTTGCAGCATGAAGATCTGGGTTCAAATGCTCTCTCTGCCCCCTCACTACCTATGAACCCTTGGACCTTTCTGAGCCTCAGTTTCTTCTTTAGTCAAATGGGGATGGGGAACTGGACTTCATGATTTCTGAAGTCCCTTTCAGTTGTATATCTATAGTCTTATGATTCTAGTTAGCAACTCCTTGTAGAATAGCTTGGTATAGTAGAAAGAGAAATGAATTTTAAGACAGAGAGCTGAGGTTAAAAATCTCATACATAATAGTTCCCAGCTGGTGACCTTGTTGAAGGCACCTTGCTTCTTTGGGTCTTAGTTTCCCCTTATGTAAAGTAAGGTCTTTTTTAGGTTAAAGGTTCTACATCCCTATAATGGACCCTCTCAGCAGAAGCTGGGAATGAATGGACACTTCAGTATCCGTCTTATGCTTACCACTCCTTGTTTTAAAGAGGCAACAAACATTTTTTGAACTCTGGCTTTGTGCAGACACAAAGACAAGAAATAAAAAGCTTTGAAGAGCTTCCATTTTAGCAGAGAAGCTAAGCTCAGGTGCACAAGTAGGTACAATAATAATCAGGAAGGTACAAAGGTATAGATCAGTAGCAGAGACCCAGGAGTGTTCAGTGCAGACACAGGTACTTAATAAAATGTTTTCTGATGAATAGATAAATAGAAGCACTCCCAGAGTGTTACCTGAATTTCAAGACAGGAGAAATAAGAGAGAATACATTGACTGGGGAGGTTCTAGGAAAACTTCATGGATAAAGTTGCAGAATCTAAAATGGGCTTTGAAAAATGGGAAAGACATTTGAACTACAATCTCCAAGAATTGATGCAGAGTGGCAGGGGCAGAACCAGGATAATCTAAGATACAGAGACAGATACACTGTGGCACAAGCAAATGTAATGGACTTCTCTACTAGCAGCAATGCAATAATCCAGGACAATTCCAAGGGACTTATGAGAAAGAATGTATCCACATTCAGAGAAAGAACTGTGGGAGCAGAAACACAGAAGAAAAACAACTGCTTGATCACATGGGTCAATGAGGATGTGATTGGGGATGTAGACTCTAAAGATCACCCTAGTACAAATATCAATAATATGGAAATAGGTCTTGATCAGTGATACATGTAAAACCCAGTGGAATTGTGCATTGGCTATAGGAGGGGGTGGGAGGAGAGGAGGGAAAGAACAGAATCATGTAACCATGGAAAATTTTTCTTAATTAATTAATTTTTAAAAAAGAAATAAAAAATGGGAAAGACTTCAAGTTAAAAAGTAATGGGAAGAGGGGGCAGCTGGGTAGCTCAGTGGCTTGAGAGCCAGGCCTAGAGACGGGAGGTCCTAGGTTCAAATCTGGCCTCAGACACTTCCCAGCTGTGTGACCCTGGGCAAGTCACTTGACCCTCATTGCCTACCCTTACCACTCTTCTGCCTTGGAGTCAATACACAGTATTGACTCTAAGATGGAAGGTAAGGGTTTTAAAAAAAAAAAAAAAAAAAAAAAAAAAAAAAAAAAAGTAATGGGAAGAGGGGTTCCGGGTTAAGATGGCAGCAGAGTAAGAAGCAGCTCTTAACCCTCTTAACCTCTCCTGACTGAAACACACAAGACTCCTCAAGGGGACATAAAAACAAGTCCAGACGAACAGAGGAACCCCACAACAGGGCACAGCGTGGAAGGTACGTGGAATCAAGGCATTTCCATGCTATAAAGGGGTGAAACAGCTCTCACTAAATCGCGGGCTGAGCAACCACCCCACCCCCACCCCCTCCACACACAACACCTATAGCACTGAAGCCAGCTAAAAAGAAATAGAACAAGTTTGGGGCACCCATCGAGTCATTGGCAGCTCCGGGGTCTGTTCCTGAGAGCAGCAAGATTTAGGACCCCAAAAAGCAAACGAACGCACGCAAAATTTGAGCGCGGGAGCAGGGCTCTGAGAGCGGACGCAGGGCGAAGAACGCGGGCTCAGAGCGCAGGCACTGGAGGAGGCGTGGGTGGAGGCAGACACAGACAGGAGCTAAAACTCTGAAACCCTGAGTGGGGAACCAGTGCAGACAGGTATACGACGGTGGAAGCAGCGCCCTGAGACTTGTAAAGAAACCTCTGGCAGAGGATCAAGCAAGGGGGTCCACCAAGGGGCTTGACCTTGGAAAAAACCAGAACTCAGACCTCAGGAGCCAAAAGACCGTGGACAGACCCTGAGCTCGAGGATAAACCTGAGAAGCTGCTGGGCTAAAGATGGCTACCCAGTCTCAGGAAGTTCAGAAGAGAAAGATTAACAACAAGAAAAAGAAGTCTTTAACATTTGACAACTTTTACACAGAGAAAATCCAGACAACCGAGCAAACAGAGGAGGAGAACAAACAAGCATCCGGACCCTCCTCAAATAAGGAAAACTCCTCACAAGCTATGGAAGAGTTCAAAACTGAGATGTTTGAGGAAAATGGAAGAGATATGGCAAGAAAATAACTGTTTAAAAGGTAGAATCTTGCAAATGGAAAGTGAGGCTCAGAAACCAAATGAACTGATAAGCAAATTGAACACCAGAAATGTCCAGATTGAAAAGGAATACCAGAAGATTATGGCCAAAAACCAGAAGATCATAGCCAAAAAGCAGAAAATTATAGCCGAAAACCAGAAGATTACAGCCAAAAACCAGATTACAGCCAAAAATCAAAAGATCATAGCCGAAAACCAAAAGATTATAGCCGAAAACCAATCCCTAAAGGCTAGAATTGAGCAAGTAGAAGCTAATGATCTCTCAAGACAACAAGAACAAATAAAACAAAGTCAAAAGACTGAAAAAATAGAAGGAAACATGAAATACCTCAATGAGAGAGTGACAGACCAAGAAAAATTTGCCTTTTTAAGGGCCTCAGTGATATCTAATTATCTGTATTCCTATGTAGAGAAATGTTATGTATAATTCTCTGTAGTGAACTCTATTCACTATCATAATATTCACTATTATAGTAATCAGAAGAATAATTCACAGGGTGAGGGTGGAACACTAAATAATCTAAGATGACATGAGGGATGGGAAAGAGGGGGTGAATAGCAGGGGACACCAAGAGAAACTTGAGTGAATAAGAAAATAGGATATTCTATTACACAAAAAGAGGGCATGGGAGGGAGAGGGGACAAATACTATTATAAGAAGGAGAGGAAGAGAGCATTAAGAGGTAATAATCAAACCTTACTCTTAGTGTAATCAACCCCGAGAGGGAAGAGTAGCTATACTATCCATTGGGACATAAAACTCTTATCTAACCCTTCTGAGAAAGTTAGAAGGGATAAACCAAGGGGAGCAGGGGAGTGGGGAGGTCGAAAAAAGGGAGGGGAGAAGGGGGAGGGAATTCATAAGGCCTTTAAAAACAAAAAGAGGGGGAAAAATAAGGGAGGGGGTAGAAAGGGAAGTCAATCAAGGGAGGGGATAAGGGATAGCGGCTCAATAGCAAACCACTGGTTTAAAAGGAAAAAGTATAAGGAAAAAGGGGGTAGGAATGGGGGAGGATTCAAAAATGTCAGCAAATGTACAACTGATGATTATAACTCTGAATGTGATTGGGATGAACTCACTCATAAAACGGAAGCAAATAGCAGAGTGGATTAGAAACCAAAATCCCACCATTATGTTGTCTACAAGAAACACATATGAGGCAGGTGGACATACACAAGTTTAAGGTTCAGGGTTTCAGCAAAATCTTTTGGGCGTCAAATGAGAAAAAGAAGGCAGGAGTGGCTATTATGATTTCTGACAAAGCCAAAGTAAAAATAGGTATGATTAAAAAAGACAGGGAAGGTCATTACATCCTGATTAAAGGCAGTATAAACAATGAGGAAATAACACTGCTCAATATGTATGCACCAAGTGGCATAGCACCCAAATTCATAAAGGAGAAACTGGCAGAGCTCAAGAAGGAAATAGATAGTAAAACCATACTAGTGGGAGATCTAAATATTCCTCTGTCAGATCTAGATAAATCAAACCGAAAAATAAATAAGAAAGAGGTAAGAGAGGTGAATGAAGTCCTAGAAAAATTAGATCTAATTGATATGTGGAGAAAAATAAATAGGGACAAAAAGGAATACACCTTCTTTTCAGCTGCACATGGTACATTCACAAAGATTGACCAT
>NC_058131.1:19323365-19370302 GCF_016433145.1 Gracilinanus agilis | reverse complement strand
GAGAGAGAGAGAGAGAGAGAGAGAGGAAGAGAGGGAGAGAGAGAGGAAGAGAGAGGGAGAGATAGAGAGGGGGTGGAGATGAAAAGAGAGGGGAGAGGGAGAGAGGGGGGAGAGGAAAAGAGAGGGGAAAGAAGGAGAGGGGGAGATCAGAAAGAGGAAGTTTCAAAGGATGCAGAAAATAAGTGATTCATGAGATCCAAGGACAAATGAGGAATGAGAACTCTGAAGATAAAGGCTGGCAGAGTATCCAGTAGGAAGTGATGATCAGTGGTGTCAGAATCTGCAAAGAAGTCAAGGAGGATTAAGCTTGATAAAATAAAACAGGATTTTGCCAATTGGAAAGCACTGATAACCTGAGAGAGGTTTCAAGAGAACAATATGATGGAAGCCTGAGAATGAGATGAAGAGACACTGGGAAGTGAGGAAGGGAAGAATTAGGATGTAGAATTTTAGCAATGGAAGCGTAGTGAAAGGATGGATGGTAACTGGATGAATTAAAGGTATTAAAGCACTAATAGGGAGCAGCTAGATAGCACAGTGCCAGGCCTGGAGTCAGAAGGAACTGTGTTCAAATCTGGCTTTAGACACTTATTAGCTATGTGACCCTAGACAAGTCACTTAGCCTCTGTTTGCCTATCCCTTGCCACTTTTCTGCCTTGGAATTGACACTAAGACAGAAGGTAAGGATTTAAAAATATCAGGGAGGGGCAGTATCAGCTATTTTAGCTGGAACACTGGGTAGAGATGGAGGAATTCCACTTCTGCAGAAGTGACTGTAGGTCATGGACTAGGTGCCATGTAGGTGAACATGTGGTACACATGTCCCAGGGCATAGAGGGGGCTGCTCCATTACCCTGTTCATGGAGACTGAAGACATTTTTTGCATGCCTCACCCCTCTGTCCAGCAGACCAAAAGGAGCACTTCCTCCCTCCACTCTCTGGGATAATGCAGGAGGCTCACAGGTGGTTTGAAGGGGCAGTTTAGGCATGAGTCTAAAAGGTTTGCCAATGCTGGACTAGGGAGAGTAGGATAGGGCTAGGTTACACTGAAACTATCTTGAGGTATGGCTACCTTGGGAGAAGAAGTAGTACCCCATCTGGTAGTTCCCTATTTTAGCAAATTCTTCTTGCTCATTGGACCTACCCCTGTTGTTTCTTTCCAACTGAAGGACTCAGAGTGTTTTGCTATTGTTGCCTGAAAACTTGTCTGTGGCAAAACCTCATCCCCTCTACCCACATTACAACTCAATTTGTAGAGAATTTTTAAAAGAGACAAAGTTGTTATAATTTTATTCAGTAATTAATTGGGATTTGTTGGGTAACACAGAGTGCTTTGACCAGATCATTCCCCTGCTCAAGAAGCATCAGTGGCTCTCCATTCCCTCTAGGATAAAATGAAAAGTCCTCCACTTGCCATTTAAAGCCCTTAGTAATCTGACTGCAGCCTCTTTTCACCCAGATTAATTACACAGCCATGAAAGCTTCTAATCCAACTGGCCTGCCAGCTGTTCTCTAAACATTACCCTCTCTCTCCTGATTCTGAGACTGTATAGGCTGCCCCCTAACTAGAATGTTTTTCCAACTCACTGTTGTCTCTTGAACCTTTAGCTCCCTTCAATGAGAGGCAGCTAGGTTACACAGTAGATAGGGAACTGGACCTGGAATTAGGAAAACAGCACTCAGCACAGTGCCTGGTCCAGAGTAGGGACAATATAAATAGTGTTATTAATAGTACTAAATTATTATATTCTACATTATTTTTATTATATTGCATGATCCCTGGAACATAGTAGACAATATATAAATGTTAGTTATTATTTGTATTAGTTTATTTAGATATATTAATCTGATAATATTAAATAGTATTATTAAATACTCATCTTTCTTTAAGAGAGACCCACTGTGGCAGAGGGAAAAGGACAATTACCTTGTATACTTCTCAATGGCACAGTATTTCTTTCATTAGACTAGGAGCTTCTTGAGGGAAGGAACTATTTTTGACTTTCTTTTCTTTATATCCTGGGTACCTGGCAAAGTATCTGGCATATGGGAGGTGCTTAATAAATTCTTGTTGATGACTTGATTTTGGAATGTGAGGTTCTGGATTCAAATCTCACCTCTAAATTCATTTCCTATGTGCCTTTGGGCAAATGATTTAACCTCTCTGAACTTTAGTTTCCTCATGTGAAATGAGAGATTCGGACTAGAAAGCTTCTGAGGTCCCTTTCAGTAATAGATCTATTATCTGAAGACAAATATAGCCTCAGGGACCCCTTCTAGATCTAGATCCATGATCCTAACTCCCCCATTTGTTGATGCCCTCCTTAAAGAAACTTTTGATTTATTCTGTTTTTATTCCTCTGAAAACATACTGAATTTCCCTATTATAATAAAAGCTCTTTGAAGGCAGAGACTGTTTCAGTTTTGTAGCTGTATACCCAGTGCTCAGCATAATGCTTAGTATACAAGAGGTACTTAATAAATGCTTTTTGAATAACTGATTACTTATTGAAAGACAGCAGAAATTTTTCTTCCATGTATGTTCTACTAACCATGTTAAACTGCCTGCAGCCTGAGGGCAAGGATTGTGCCTGTTTCTTTAGTACCCACCTCATTGCTTAAACTAAGCAAGTCTCTGTAGAAATATTCTTCTTGACCCTATTTGGGATTTTTTAGCAAAGAGACTGGAGTGGTTTGCCATTTCCTCCTCCAGTTCATTTTTAGAATGAGGAAACTGAGACAAATGGGGCTAAGTGACTTGTCCAGAGTCACACAACTAGAAAGCATCAGGAACCAGATTTGAACTCTTAAGAACTGAGCTTCCTGACTCCAGGCCACTGTGCCACCTCGCTGAACTATGCAGAAGTACCTCTTTAGTTTGAGTCTAAATATAAAAATTAAAGTAGTGGGGTGGGAGAGGAGTCAAATCATTGCTTGACCCAACAAAAAGCAAGTAGGGTCATAGAATTTATCTCTTTGTTTTGACATTATTCAAAGGACTGAGGAAAGAATGGCAAACATAAGCTAGTTAAAAAGAAAGGGGAAAGCCCATAAGTCAATGGAAGAGAACATTCATCCATTCAGTTTCCAAAAGAAGAAATACAAACCAAGAATGGCATCTAGGTTGCACAGTAGATGTGAAGAAGGCAAGAGTTCAAATCCTGCCTCAGACCCTTACTAGCTACATGACCTAGGGCAAGTCACTTAACTTCACTCAAGATGTTTCCTTCTCTATAAAACGAAGGTGATGGACAAACTGGCCTCAAAGAGGCCAGTTCTAGATCTATTATCTTACAAACCACATGAAAAAATGTCTCAAATAATAAAAGAAACAAATTAAAACAACTCTGAAGTTCTATTTTTCCATCAGATCAGAAAAAATGGTAAGAGAGGAAAATTTAATTTTGGAAAGCATGTGAGAAGATATGTATATTAATGCACTTTTGATGATCCTGAATTGATCTAACCATTCTAGAAAGTAATTGGACCCATACATTTCCCCACTCAAAGTCACTAATCCATGGCTATCCTCTGACCTAGCAATATGACAATGAAGCATATACCCCTAAAGAGCCAGAGACAGATTGTAAAGAAATACCCTTTATGCCTCTATGTACAAAAACGGTTGTAGCAGCATTTTTGTTGGAGTAAAGAACTGCTAAGTAGGGTAAGTATCCATCAACTGAGAACTGGCTGGCTGAACAAGTGATGGTATATGAATAAAATGAAACATGATTGTGCTGTAAGATATAATGGCTAGAACTGATTCAGAAAATCCTAGGAAGACTCTTATGACCTCATGTAGAATGGTGTGAGAATTATTCCAATTTAGATAATGGCCACAATAATGATAAATGAAAGCAATTTTGAAAGCCTTCAAAGCTCTGATCGATTCAATAAGCAATCAGAATACACATCAGAAGACGAGTGATGAAATGCATCTCTCACATTTTGGTAAAGGAGGTGTTAGAATAGAGCAGAGGTTCTTGATGTTTTGGGTGTTGGACCTTTTTGACAGTCAATCTTGTGGAGACTATAGAACCCTTCTGAGGAAGGTAGTGCAGTGGATAGAGTTCTGAGTGTGAAGTCAGGAAGACCTGAGATCAACTCTAACCTCAGACATTAACCAGCTGTGTGATCCTGGGCTAGTTCCTTAACTTTTATTTCCCTCAGTTTTCTTAACTGGAAAATGGGGGTAGTAAGTTGTTACCTCCCAGGAGTGTGATGAGGATCAAATGAGTTAGCATTTGTAAAGCACTTAACATAGTACCCAACACATAGTAGGCACTATATAAATATTCCCTTTTCCCCTTCTAATATTAGTGTTTTTTAAATACATGAAATTACTAAGGTAACCAAATATAGCAAAGTATTTTATGCAGATTTTTAAAAACCAAGTTCATGGACCCCAGGTTAAGAACTCCTTGACTAGTGATAAGGAATGAAACAGATCTACAGGCATAGTAAAAGTGTTGATTTGTTTTGCTTGACTACTCTTATTTTTGCAGGAGAGGATTTCTATCCTGGTGGGATGGTAAAAGGATGCATTTCATGATTGGTGACAATGATCACCAAAAAATAAAAAAGAAGAAGAAAAGAGCATCAAAGAAACATTCAAAAACACCAAATAGAAAAGAGGAAATTCAAAAAGGGACACAGCATATAGTTGTAGTCATGGAAAACTTTATGCATACTTTTAAAATTATATATAACATATATAAATTTTAAAAATGCAATAATATTTTCTTTGTATAGCAAACTAGTCCCACTTGCTAATGTTTAAATTCATAATGAATAAATGATGGTGTTCATTCATTTACCCATTCTTTGTTTCTGTTTCCTCCCTCCCTTCCCCTGCAGGGTCTTCATCCCATCTACAATATAAACCAGTATTTTGTGAGATGAAGGAAGCAAGATTGGCATGCAGGCCCACAACCAAGGAAACAAGTGATTCAGAAGCTCAAGCTCTCATCCCTCCTCAATAGATCTCTCAGGAGATAATTTGATTTTACTAGAGGGGATCTTGTTTAAAAAAAATTTAAAGGCCACATTCACATGAGGACCCTAGTTATTACTGTGGCATGAAGGAGTCTATACAAAAAAATCATTTAAAAGCCTTCCTTTCCTAGTCAGATAATAGGTTTGACATTTACAAAGGGTTCCACTCAGCAACAGTGCATGGCAAAGGAAAGGTAAACCAAATTGTGAAAGGACCCTTTGGAACAGGCTGGAAAAAATTGTCAAGCAAATGATCTCAGATAGCCAAGCTTTTCTGGAATGGTCAGATTCAATCATAAACAGTTTTCATATTAATAGGATACAAGGAATAATTCCAAACCATATAAGAAGTTATGAGGGGAGGTTGTAGAAAGACTTCCAGTGGGGTTCAGGCAACCTCCACCCACCACCCCCACTTCCACATAAAACAAAAGTGTAGCTCAAGTCCTGTTTCAGCACTGGACAGCACCTTGTCCTCAGAAGCAACTGCCTATTAAAGAAACCTTCCTTGAATCATGACTGTTGTAGAAAACTGTTGGATTTGGAGTCAAAGGATCTGAGTTCCAACTTCTACTCTGCCACTTCCTTGGGCAAGTCACTTATGCCAACAAGTCAACAAGCAGTTATTAAATATTTAAGAATTTAAATTTTCATATACTCCATTAATTCCTATGCATTCTTGTGTCTGAGATCTGGATCAGAGATACCATTCAGTCTGCTACTTTTTGAATTTTCTTTGTCCTTGGGGATCCCAAGGAATGTCTTCCTTTTGAACAGAATTTGATTAATAATTGAAGGGGATGAGTGTTATTTTCCTGTGTACTTATTCCCCATGATCTAGGTATAGGGAGGATGGGTAAGTTGATGGATCACTTCTTAATTAGCTATCACCAATTAAAGATATCTTGGGATGCTCAGGGGAGAGGCTGAATAATGAGCTCCTAAAAATCTAGGTAATAAGCTGCCTCATCCAGCTCAGGTTGTCCCTGGTCCCAAGAGCCATAGTGACCTATATCACTATCAATTATGATACTGGTCTATCCAATAAACCTGATATAATCAATAAACTTATATTCTTATCTTAAATCAATCTCTTGTGATAATTTTAGTTTAAACAATATTGAGGCACTGTTTACCAGGCACTGAGCTAAGTGCTAGGGATATAAAGACAAAAACTATTCCTGCCCTCAAGAAACTTACAATCTAATGACCTTCTCTCCCCAGAATAAGATCACTATGGTTACAGATACTGAACTGCCATCTTTTTTCTCTCTCTCTAAACTGTCTAAAAGAATATGTGAACCCATGATGTGATGGCATTATTCAAATCCACACCCCATATATCCTCTGGCCTCAAACTCATTATCATACTTCAGATAATTGTAGCTTCCAATGGGGCAAATTCAAATATTGGTAACTATTTGATAGGATTCATTATTCACACTGAGTAGGATCTAGCTATAGTGTGAAACCAACATAATGCCAAGTAATTAATAGTAAATAGCAATAACAAATATTAAATTAATACAAATCTCTGCTCTGTAAGACTTATCCTTAAGCAATGGTCCTGATGTTTTTAGGGAAAAGCCTCAAAACTGGATTTTCAGATTCCAGTCTCTCCCCTCTTCACTCCTGCTATACAGCTGTCAAATTGATCATCTGAATCACACATCATTTCCATGTTTTAAAAGCCCTTGTAATTCCTACTTGCCTCAGGATAAAATAAATCCCTATGTCATAGAAAACCCTTCACTATCTAGCCCCACTATTCTCCTTCCCAGATTATTGCATATCACTCTCCTTTATACATTAATCTACCCTATATTTTATATATTGTATATATTGCATCTCCATCTCCATGCCTTTCTACGTGCTGTCCCTTCATGCCTGGAATGCTCTCAGTCCTCCTTTCTGCTATTCAGAAAATTTAGCTTCTTTCAAGCACTAGTACTACAAGAATCAGCTAGGTGTCAGGAGTTCAGGCCTAGCTACACATACTTATTAATTGAGTGATCCTGGGCAAGTCACTTAATCTCTGCCTGCCTCAGTTTCCTCACCTGTAAAATGGAGATAATAATGGCACCTACCTCCCATGGTTGTTTTGAAAATCAAACAAGATAAGGCACTTTGAAAACCATTAAGTGCTATATAAATGCTAGAACTAAATTGCTTCTGAGGTCCCTTCAAGCCCAGATATTTGGGGATTCTGTTTAGCAATATAGTATGAATTGCAGAGCAGAAGTTGCAAACTTCATTTTTGCAAATTACCAATGGTATTGGACTGCAAGTTCAAAGGAAAACATGAAACTCTAGTGGTGATAGAATAGTAGTATTGTGCCTTTGAAGGAGCAGAGGAATGAAAGAGTCAGAAAACCTGAGCTCAAATCCTTGTTCTGCTCCTTCATATTTATTTAACTCACCTAGTTAGTTGTGTGAGTTTGAGAAAGTCATTTAGCCTGTGTCAGTCTCAGTTTCCTCAGCTGTAAAATGGGGATAATAACAGCACCTCACCTCTGAGGAAAATTGTGAGGATAACAGGGGATGGCATTTGTAAAATGCTTATCATGATACTTGGCTCCATAGTAGATCCTTAGCAAATGTCTGTTCTTTTCCTTCCACCCTTCGGAACAAGTCATTGCTCTTCATCCTTCTCTGGATGTCCATTTTCTGTCTGAAAAATGAAATGTTGAACTAGGTGATCTCTGAAGTCCCTTTCAGCTCAGAATATGTAGACATTTCAAGGCTACCATTCAGTCATTTCAGTCATGTCTGACTCTTCATGACTCCATTTGGGGTTTTCTTGACAAAGAGACTGGAGTGCTTTGTCATTTCCTTCTCCAGATATTAAAGAGTAGTGATGGGCATTAGGTCATGGGTCTGAATATGCAAAATGGAAGAATCAGTACAATATTTACTAAACATTAATTAAGCACAACTGTAGTCAGAAATGTCCTAATTCACAGAGAAGAAAGATAGCCTGTCTTCCTGATTATTTCAACCTAAGCAATCAAATACCATTACTTTTGAATGGGTGCTACTTCTCTTTTCAACAAACATTCACCAAGGATTGTTCAGTTTGGATGGAATAGAGAGTTCATGAGGGGCAGAAAGGGACAGTCCCAAATGATCAAAGTAATAATGAAGTACAAAATTCCATACCTTTATATATCCAGATATGGTAGATATAATATCCTTGAGAATCCCCTAGACAGAACTGAGCCCAGAGTTCAGCAGGAGTCTAGTTAATATTAAATCACCAATAAAAGTTGTCCAGATTGATAGGCCCCTAAGTTAATGAATATTTATCTGCCAAGGTCTTGACTGATGGGGCCTCATTGAATCTTAGGTATCATTTAAATCTGGTTATATAGTCTGAAATGGGCAACTAAAAAAAGGAAAAGGAAAAAGGAAAGATCAGATTGAAGATTGTAGTCCCAGTTCTTTGCACAGAATGGGTGCTTGATAAATACTAGTGAAATGTAATAAAACTTCAAGATCATAGTTTTAGAACTAAAAGGTTACCTAAGTCAATTTTCTTATGTTTTATTTTATTTTTTAAATACTATATTGATGATTTTTTGTTTTAACATCACTGTCATTTGAGATGTCCACACTCTACTAACTCATGAGCCCAGAATTGAGCTCAACTCTGTACAAAGAAATATAAGTCATCAAAGACAATGAAAACAGAAAACATATCCAAAAACATAGTCAACATTCTGTCCCTTTAAGTCTCCTGCTTCTTTTTAGAGAGGATTCAAGTATATTAGTGTCTTAGATCTAGAGCTGAAAAGGACCTCAGAAGATCACCTAGTACCATGGTGGCAAACCTATGGCAAATGTGCCAGTAAGGGCATGCAGAGCCCTCTTTTGGGGCATGTACATCATCACCCACCAGAGTTATTTACTAGAAAGGCAGAGGTACTCAGCCAAGCTGCTCCCTTCCCCCCTCTCCATCACACCTGAGGACATTTCTCACATTACCTGTTCCTCTGCCTAGTAATCCAATGGGAGCACTTCTTCCCTCCTCTGTCTGTGCTGAGAGAGAGGACATGGCACTTGGTCTCTGGGAGGGGGGGGTGGAGTACAGTATGCACCCTCAAAAAGGTTCACCCATCATTGACCTAGTCCAATCTTTTGCATTTAAAATTGAATCATGGGGGGGGGGGGGGTGCAGCTGGGTAGCTCAATGGATTGAGAGCCAGGCCTAGAGATGGGAGGTCCTAGGTTCAAATCTGGCCTCAGACACTTCTCAGCTGTGTGACCCTGGGCAAGTCACTTGACCCCCATTGCCTACCCTTACCACTCTTCTGCCTTGGAACCAATACACAGTATTGACTCCAAGTTGGAAGGTAAGGGTTTAAAAAAATTGAATTATAGGGATGCTAAATATTTGCTCAAGGCCACATGTTTTCTTATCTATTATCTGGAGCCATTATTCAACTCTTTCATTTTATAGATGAAGAAATTGAGGCTGAAGGAGGGGAAGTTACCTCTCTAGCTTAATATAGGCACTATAAAGTCCTCTGAAATTATCCAGTTAAATTCCTTGATTTCAAAAATGAGGAAAACTGAGGGAGAGAAGGAAGTGATTCATCCAAGATTGCATAGTTAGTCAATGGCAAAGCCAAGAGCTAGTATACAGACCATCTTACTCATAGTCTAGTGCTCTTTTCACTATCTTAGATACCAAACTATATTACAGAACAAATGCAGGCTTTTTAACACTGCCATTTTCATGCCCATTCCCAGAGCAACATTTCTGTTAGGACACTGTGGCAATAATTTGACAATTATCTGCCCAGATAGGACTGACACCATTAAGAATTGAGAGGCCCTAGACTCTGTCTATAAAACTAACTTAATGATTAGAGCTGTCCAAGAGTAAAAATGAATGGCCACAGGAGGTAGTGAGTTTTTCCTTACTAGAGGTCTTCAAGCCAAGGCTGGATAGATGATCATTTTTTCAAGGTTGCTGCAACAGAAATGTCTGTGCAGGAGGAAGTTGTTTAAGGCAGCTTCCCTTCTTAAATAGATTTGCATCCTTTTGCATTCATTTGGGATACAGTTATATCCACAAAGGCTGTCTTCTTGACAAAAAACATCTCCTTGAGGGCAAAGACTCTTTTGCTTTTGACTTAGTATCATAAGAGGTGCTTAATAAATGTTTGTTGATCTATTGGTTGATTAATGGCCTTTGGGGTCCTTTTCATTCCTGTGAACCTGATTCTAAAGATTCTTTGATTATGTCTCCCCTTTCTCCATGCCCCGCCCAGACCCCTGGTCTTGAAGTAATAATGCACCAATGAGTTAGCATCAATACACTACTGTTTGAGACTTATACTTGGGGTCAGAGGAAGCTGTCACCCAGCACTTACCTGTGGCTCCAAGAAGCTAAGGCATACATATTCATCAGTCCTTCATATCTTAGGATCTCCCATCTCATGAAGCTGTCAGATTTCTGAGACTGTAATTCTCTGGTCTTCTGGAACAGATGCTATGCCATCTTGGCAGGCAGGCTAAACTAGGTTGACACAACTGGCAGGCCTAAAACCCTTCAGTAAGTTGGGGGGGCAGAAGGAGGTGTCCAAACCAGCCATGTGAGGTAAAGGCTTCCCCAACACAAGGGGCAAATGAGAATAATTTGCCCAATGACCTTGAAGGTAGCTAACACAGGCATTGTGTTTTCCTTGAGCTTAGTCAGATATGGAAGAAGCCCAGGTCATCCACTGCATCCCAGACCATCACCAGTCATCTTGACTTTTGTCTTGTCACTGGACTTGGATGACTGGAAAGGAGAGTGGTGCTGATGAATTTGAGCAATTCAGCCTCACTTAAATCCAATTATGTGAGCCAAAAGACACCACCCAGTGATGCCATTTTGGTCCTTTTAGAGTCCAAAGGACAACCACCACCAATATGCCCTGAAGTGGTGCTGCTTTGGATTAGCCTGGGAATATGTTATAAATTCAAACATTATAAATCCACCAAAAAAATTCTCAAAAGAAATAGATGACTCCTTGGGTTTTTGCACATATATTTGGCTGTAGATTTAACACTCTGAGATCATTGTATAATCAGAAGGGTTCATTCTACAAATAATATTCTCATAGATTCTTTTAGATTCTTCCTTTAGCCTGTTGTTGACAGTACCTAAATCAAGTGTCTGGTTTACATAAAGATGGGAACAGCAAGGAAGCTGCTCTGAGAACCTGTCTATTGCAGAATGCCTAGGAATGGAGATTTAAAAAAAAAACCCATAGCTGTAGTCTCAGAAACCTGACAGTTGCATGAGATGGGAGAGCCTAAGATGTGATGGACTGATGAAAAAGACATTTCACTTCTTCCCCATGCTGTTGTTCTTTGTAAGGCTGCTTCTGAAAGGGGCTACCTCCAATCACTGCTGTCAATGAATCAGTTCCCATCTATGCCTAAGACAATATCATTTTTAGCTAAATTCAGGACTAATATAATTTACGTGGTTCAGCAATACATCTGGCACCTTGGCATGTCTCTCTTGGTCTGCAAAGGAGTTCATCTTGACCCACACAGGAAATGTAGGATGCAGCAGCTGACCATCAGTTACTCTTGCTGCTGACCATCAGCCAACTTTGCAGGCTTTAAGTTTCTTCCCCAGGGCCAAGAATTGCCTGAGATCCTAGCCCTTCCTGCTAGATCTCCTAAATAATAATTAAGTAATTCTCCTCACAACAAGTACTACTCCCCTACCTCATAGTCTATGGACTTTTGGTTGTCATGTAAAAAAATTTATACAATCCCTTCTCAAGGGATGTATCCCAGATGTATTCAAACCCCTACATTATTATTATTATTACTACTACTCCTACTACTCCTACTCCTACTACTCCTACTCCTACTACTACTACTCCTACTCCTACTCCTACTACTCCTACTCCTACTACTCCTACTCCTACTACTCCTACTCCTACTCCTACTCCTACTCCTACTCCTACTACTCCTACTCCTACTACTCCTACTCCTACTCCTACTACTCCTACTCCTACTCCTACTCCTCCTACTCCTACTCCTACTCCTACTCCTACTCCTACTCCTACTCCTACTCCTACTCCTACTCCTACTCCTACTCCTACTCNGGAAGGAAGGAAGGAAGGAAGGAAGGAAGGAAGGAAGGAAGGAAGGAAGGAAGAAAGGAAGGAAGGAAGGAAGGAAGGAAGGAAGGAAGGAAGGAAGGAAGGAAGGAAGGAAGGAAGGAAGGAAGGAAAGAAACTAAGTTTCCATTCCAGGTCCCTTCCTGCCCCATTCCCTACTTTTAAGCTTCTTTTTGTGTTTTTTTTATTTCCCTCATTAGAGTGCAAGCTCCTTGAGGGCACAAACTGTCTTTCTTTTTCCTATTTGTATCCCAAGAATTTTGGCACAGGTCCTGGCACATAGTAGGCATTTAATAAATGATAATTGATTGAATGACTGATTGTTATCCTCACCAGCCTTTCCTAGGCTTATCTGCCTCAGTGATCCCTGTCCCACCCTCCACTCTCATGCCCAAATCAGAAAATTCTTCCTTATTCTGTATCCTGGAGGACTACACCTCCATTTTAGGTTATACAGACCCTGCACCCCACTGAGCTCAGCCTCAGCAGGTGGCTTCCAAGGACTTTGGGAAAGTGTTTCTCTCCTGCCAGCTCACAAAGGGTTCTGTCCAAACTGGCATTTTATTTTTTAAATAATAATAATAATAATAATTAAGCATAGAAAAGGCATCCTCAGCAGGCTTGGTAACTAACAGGGATAATTATCATTTCCTATTTAGCCACCTTTAGTAGATTACCCAAACAATTACCAAGCACCCCACCCTGAGCTTTATAAGATTTAATAAGCCCAGGGCTGAATCTATTGATATGCTAATACATTCATTGCTGAGACTCTCTCCACATTTCCTCCCCCATCAAAGCAGCAGCTCACTCTGCATTCAGACAGCCAGTGCCTTTCACCAGCACAGGTCAGAAGGGATACCCCACTGTCTCCCCACCACTATCTCCCATTTCCCCTGCCCCCACCCTCACTTACCCTTCAGGGAGCTTGCAAGGAAGGACCATATTGTTGGAGTTAGCAAATCAGGGATGACCCTGATTCTTTTTCTTTCTTCTCTTTCTCCTCTCCTGCCTCTCCCACTTTCACCTCATCCTTCATCTGTTGTTGTCTAATTGTAATTAGACTTTCCTTAGTTATTTCAGTTTCCCACCCAGGTTTGGCCTTTCTAGGGAGATTCCTACATACTTATATATTTCCTACCCCTCAGTCAAAACTTTCCTAATAATCATAGTTCATTCTATACAGCTGGCCTGATCAATTGGTCAACAGCTTACTCTATATCAGGCACTGGAATAAGCCCTGTAGTTTAACAAAAAAAGTCAAAAATGCAGCCCAGGATTCTGACCCAAGGGCCTAGGACAGTGATGGCAAATCTTTTAGAGATGGAGTGCCAGGGCCCACCCCCACCCCACCCCTGAGAGACCATGTGCCATGCCCTACCCCCACATACCACACACAGGGGAGGGAGAAAGATCTCCCATTGGGCTGCTGGGCAGAGAGGCATGTGATATTGGAAATTTGGAGTCCTTGAACTTAATATTGAGGTCTCTGGTATAAACTTCCTGTGGACATTTAGGGGACTTGATGACTACATTTCCCATGATTCCTCTTGTGTAATACAGGTGGGCAGGAAGTATGATTATGTAGACAGAGGTATAAATTCTCAGAACTTGATTGGGATGCTCTCTTTTCCTAGGAAGCAGCCAAAGGGGAAGGTGGGACATTTGAATTAGATCTTAGCAGGCACATGGGTTTCTTAATTATCAATATGGATTACAATAAAACCCTAATATCTTTATATCCTTTTATATTCATTTTATTTGTAACAGGTGGCTGAAGTGAGGAATGTCTTCATCAAATGTAGAAAGGGGGAGAGGAGTGACCTGACAACTCTGCTCCCCTCTAGTTCTTACACCTATGAGATACCCACATTGCCCCATGTGTGCTCCCATTGGGCTTCTGGGAAGAGGGGTGAGTGATGTGGAAAAAATGTTTTCAGGTACAGTAGAGAGGGGGAAGGGAGCAGCTTCGCAGAAGTCCTTTTGGCTTTCTGATAATGAACTCGGGGGGGGGGGGTGGAGAGGGAAGCTTCATGCCCACAGAGAGTGCTCTGTGTGCCATCTTTGGCACCTTGCCATAAGTTTGCCATCACTGGCCTGGGGAATTGTAATATTCCCTAAGCTACCAAACTGCCTCAAGCTGGGTTCCTAGAGACATCATTGAGGGGATAAATATTATTTTAAAAAATGGATCCACTTTAAAAAGCTTGGTGGCTCAGTAGATAGAGGAATAGGCCTGGAGATGGAAAATCCTAGGTTCAAATCTGAACTCAGAGACTTCCTAACTGTGTGACCCTAGGCAAGTCACTTAACCCCAAATGCCTAGCCCTTACTACTCAAGGAAGGAAAGAAGGATACATCTTCCTTCTCACCCTTCCTTTTACCACCACCAACAACTCCTGACCAACTGACACCAACAGGCAGATAGGCACAAAATGCTGAAGTTGGGTAACATTCCCCAGACCTTTGGTCTTGCTTCAAGCCCAGCCCTCACAGTCAATCATCAATGGGGAGGCAGCTCCTCTGAAGAAGGGGCCAATCATTCCAATCAACTGTCAATCAAGTGCCAACCACAAAGCAAACAAGTAAGCCTAACCATGATAGCAGGGCATCCAGATGGAAAGACAGGAGGCAGCATGTGCCAGGCAAGACAAATCACCACCCCCACTACCTTGAAAACCATCTTCACTCAGACCTTGATGGAGAGATTATAATCCAGGATTATAAAGTTGAGGACCCTAGAAATAGCAATGCTTCCAGTCTATTGCCCTCAGCTATCATCCTGAGAAGCAACTTCTATGTAGATGCAGACTACTCACTGTTGCACCTACTGTAGCCACCATTACTAAAGATGGAGAAAGGGAAGTTCTTGTCACAAAAGTCTTTGGTGCCACCCAATGGCTTAATGGCAGAAACTTTGGATTTTATCAATGAAATGACATTAAAGAAGTGGCACAACCATCTGTTCTGCTGCTCTACCCTAAGGGCCAGGGAACCTTGCCATCTCCTCTGTCTTATGGTCTAAAACTTCCCTAGGAGTTGTCTCCTCCAATAGAAGGGGAACTTTTTGAGAGTGGCGACTGCTTTACTATTGTGGGAGAGCTTGGAAGTAAAACCCTGGGTCAGGATGGATACCCTTATCAGGAATGTCAGGCTCCAATAATTAGCTTAAAAATAAGCAATTTATTAAATTGAATGCAAATTGAACTATTGAGTTGAGTGGCCAGGAGGTAGGAGCAGGTAGAATACTGCCTCCTCAAGGAGATGGAGTTTGAGATTCTTATATCCTTTTGACAATAGGGCCTATGTGACTAGAGATGGGATGATGGTGGGGTGATGTGTTATGAGACAAAGGGCAGGGGTGATGGTGGGGTGATGGAATGATGCTTTTGGGACTCTGGGACTCGAGATGGATCTTATGCTTATGTCCTATGCCTCAAAGTCAAAAGGAGGTGAACTTGTCCAGTTTAGGGGATGGTTAGATGTCTAAGCTCAAAACAGATGCTTCTCAGAAGCAAGCTTGGGGGGGCCTATCTGTGTTCATCAAGAATGAGGGGGGAGGGGGCATGTGGGTGACTCAGTGGATGGAGTGTCATGCCCAGAGACAGGAGATCCAGAGTTCAAACCTGGCCTCACACACTTCCTAGCTGTGTGACCTTGGGCAAGTCACTTAACTCTCATTGCCTAGCCCTTACTGCTCTTTTGATTGATTCTAAGACAGAAGGTAAGGGTTTAAAAAAAAAGAAAAGAAAAAAAGAGTGAGGGAAGAGGCTAGTGGGGACATTCCTCTCAGCTCAAAGTTATGTTCCCTCAGCATTGCAGGAATGTAAGGGAAAATTGTATGTACTCTTTGACCTGAGACACCTTTGGGAGTTTTTGGAGGGAGCATCTAAGGGAAACCCATTCTCCATATCATTACTTTTCTATTTGTATCCTCAGGGCTAACAGCCCAGTGTTCTGCACACAGTAAGTCCTTAATAAATTCTTTATTCATTCATTTATCTTATTCTAAATCAAGTAGGGGTGGGGGACAGGGTCATTCCCAACTGTAACATGTCTAATGTTGGTTTCAGGGCCTGGGTTTTATCTTTGACAGCTAGGTAATTCAATATATAGAGTGCTTAATCTGAAGTCTGGAAGACTTGAGTTCAAACCGTGCCTTGGATATTTACTGGCTACATAACTTTGGGCAAGTCACTGAATGTCTGCCTCAGTTTCCTTATCTATAAAATGGGGATAACACCTACTTCTTAGGGTTGTTGTGAGGATAAAATAACTTTGGGGAAGTGCTTTGCAAATCTTAAACCATTATATAAATGCTAGCTATAATTAGTTATTATTTTCTGAACATTTTAAACTCTCTTCTCTTAATGTCTAGGCTATATACTTGCCTAACTGTATTCAACATTAATTTTCCTTGGATATAATAAATTCATTGAATCAAAGAGTAACACTTGGATGGACCTTAGAAGTCATCTAGTCCAACCCACTAATTTTGCAAGGAAACTGAAGTGCTGAACCTTGCCCCTGACTACAAACCCTCTCCACTAAACTGGTGATGGGCAAGCTTTTTAAAGAGGGGGCCAAAGGAAAGGAAATGCTCATCAGTTTCTAAAGCAACTCTTTCAAAGTTTCATTGTATTGTATCCTACTCATTGTATTCGTCAGATTAGAAATAATAATAATGTTCATCTGGGTATAGAACATCTCAGGGGGGCACATCTGGCCCGAGGGCTGTAGTTTGCCCATCACTGCACTAAACCATTCCACCTTTTCAGAAATTCAAGGATATGATAAACAGTATGATTTCAGAAAGAGCTGGGAAGACCTGCATGAACTGATGCAGAGTGAAATAAGCAGAACCAGGAAAACATTGTACATAGTAACTGCAATACTGGGGCAGCTGAGTGGCTCAGTGGATTGAGAGCCAGGCCTAGAGACTGGAGGTCCTAGGTTCAAGTCCGGCCTCGGACACTTCCAGCTGTGTGACCTTGGGCAAGTCACTTGACCCCTACTGCCCACCCTTACCACTCCTGGGCAAAGGACGGTCCCTAGCCGGGATGAAAAAGGAGGAGGGTTGGGCGTGGGGCTAGCAACCCCACCCTGTAAAAACTACATCTGCTAAAGAAACTGCAACCTAAAGTAGGGGCAGCTGGGCTAGCTCAGTGGATTGAGAGCCAGGCCTAGAGACGAAAGGTCCTAGGTTCAAGTCAGGGTTCAGACACTTCCCAGCTGGGTGACCCTGAGCAACTGTGTGTCCCATTGCCTACTGGTTGTGGCCCTATGCTCCTAGAATGGAGTCCCAGGATTAAAAAAAAAACTGCAATATTGTAGAATGTAGACTGTGATAGACTTAGCTACTCTCAACAATACAATAAATCCAGAACAATTCTGAGGGACTTATGACAAAGAATGCTATTCACCTCCAGAGAAAGAAGTGTTGGAGTTGAAAAGCAGATCAAAGCATGCAACTTTTCATTTAAGTTTATTTGGGGTTCTATTTTAGGGTTTTGGTTTTATATGACTATTTTCTTACAAAAATGACCAATATGGAAATACATTCTCTGTTAATACATGTGTAATAACCCAGACAGAATTGTTTGTCAGCTTTAGGGGGGTGGAAGAAGGGGTAGGGAGAAAATTTCAATCATATAACTTCAGAAAACTTATGTAGAAATTTGTTATTATATGTAACTGGTAAAATAAAATATCTTTGTAAAAAAATTCAAGGAGGGGGCAGCTGGGTAGCTCAGTGGATTGAGAGCCAGGCCTAGAGACAGGAGGTCCTAAATTCAAATCCGGCCTCAGACACTTCCCAGCTGTGTAACCCTGGGCAAGTCACTTGACCCCCATTGCCTACCCTTACCAATAAGTCAATACACAGAAGTTAAGGGTTTAAAAAATTAAAAAAAATTCAAGGATAACTCAGTTACCTTTCTCAAAAAATTTTCATGATTTCTATTATATCCACTGTTGTCCCATCTTCATTTTCTGAGGACCAATGATATTATGATGCTGGCATAAGAATGGATGATGGCTGCTGATGTTTTGACTTGTGTGCAAATTGGATTTAAGTTAAGCAGACTTTTGCAAAGTTGTCAGCCTCACTCTCTCTTCCAGAATCATCAAACTCCAGTGGCAGGATAAAAGTCAAGACCATTGATGATTGCTGGGATGCAGTGGATAAACTTGGCATTTTTAATGTCTAATCAGTCTCTAAGTGCTCTCCAAGACCTAATTCACCCACCTTCATGGTCATTGGAATAAATGGTTCTCATCCACCCATTCCTCTAGAGAGAAGTCTTTACATATGCAGGGTGAACATCCTCTACTCTATCTACTAGTTCTTTCTTAGTATTAAAATAAGGGTTGTGAGCAGAAAAATTAAGGTAGTCAGTCCATTGACAGGCCTTTCCAATGGCTAACAGCAATATTGATCAGATTGTAGTTCTCAGAAGTGAAAGGGGAAGGCAGGTTTGGTTCTTCCCAGATATGGTGTCTGGTGGTCTGGTTTAGAGGATATAGTGGTGGAATGCTATAGAGGCAAGGCAGGTGAAAAAGGGTAAATGCCTTATTTCAGAATAGTCTATCCTCTCTCTCCAAAGGTCCCAGAGTCTTGAAGTGCCCCTTCTCCACAAGAGATCTGTGGCTGAGGAGCTCAGTTTGTCTGAAACCTTTGCTGCTCCTCTCACCTGATCTAATGGGCAGAGAAGTCCTAGAAATTCCCCTATTCAGTGAGAACTACTAATGTTTAGGCAAGTGTTCCCTCTTCTCCAGAGCAGCTTCGTTCATGTCCCCAAGAGACCCATTTGCTGAAATGCCCTCTTTCCCAGAAAAGAATGAGGTCCATATGAGTCCCCAAAGAATCAACAACCTTGAAAGGCCCTTATCCAGATGGAAAGTGATCCAGGAGACATACCACCACCACCATTCTTGTTTGGCTAAGTAACTCTACTGTAGTTCAAAAGGGTGCATATTAGCCCTGCAAAGCCTTACTGCAGAGTTTCTGACAGTTGAAAAGGGTTTAGAATCCTGAGGTTAGACAGTTAACCCTGGGGACTCGATGAGAGTAGAAGGGTCAACTGAGCTCTATTATTTAGACTGAAAACCTGGCCTATATTCTGCAGCTTTTCTCTTAAAATTTGTTAGCTTAACTATTTCCTTTGGATCTCCCTAACCTCCCTTATTCCCAGTCATCATTTTCCCTCCCTAAATTTCTTGGGGTTTTGAAAGGAGGGTGGTTCTGGGTGTTAGCTTTCAAATTTGGTAGATTTAGTTTCCCCATAGTCAAATAGGGCTTACCCTTGTTACAAATTATCTCTTGAATCATCGTATCCAACTTTCCTAACCCTATAGGCTAAAAAAAAACTCTTGGGGCTGAGTTAGGCAGGTCCTTCTCAGTCTCACATTCCTGTCTCCCTCCCCCACCTGAAGCTTTCTCTAGGTAGTTGTTAGAGTTACCTTGTATCCCTCCATCCCTTCCAATCAATCCTAAACTCAATAAACCCTGTTTGTCACTTAATCAAACCTTTGGCTAGTTCATTAGTTGACTGATAAGAGAGGGAAAAGGGGAGAAAGGAATAACATTCTCTCTGGGTCATGAGGGAATTGGAGGTGTCCATTTTGGAGGAAGTGTAATCTCAATACTTCCTCTGAATTCTTCCTTTGTGAACCTGAGAAACTGACTAGAAAGCCCTCCAGTCAGTTTCAAGCCATTCTTGGCTGGCCCAACCTTTGTCTGTAGAAGTGCCTTTCCTACTTGAAGGGCTCAGTTTGTTTCCCTCCAGTGTCTCTGTCTCAAACCTGTATACCCAGTCTGTGTCTTTCAGACTGCAGCTGTCTGCCCAAAATATCTCATCCTTTCCCTTGCAACTCTTTATACCTCGGTGTTTATATTCCCTAAACTCAGTCATTCCCTTACTTCTCCTATCACCTCAATTTACCACCTTCACCATTGTACCTTCCTTATCCACTTTACTGCCTTAGGCATCCACAAACCCTATTCACAGTGCCTTATCCCTATTACAACCTTACCTCTGCCTTAATTTCCCTATTACCTCTAGCCTATTCCCTTATTACAACCACTTTATTACCCCACTAGATTAATCCCCTTATAACACTACTTCCCCTTAACCTGGTAGAATAACATCCTTTCAGCAGACCCCATTCCCATCTAATTTTTATTCAAGAACCAATCTCCCAGGAACCTGAAATCTCCTTGTCTTTACTATCCCTGAGTGAAGGATCTGACATAAAGAGTAAACATGCCCCTGGATGTCAGGGCCTGAGGCAAAGCCTTGATGACTCCTTTCTAATAGGATCTCTGCCTCACCCTCCCAAGAGTTGAAATTCCCAGCAGAACAAGAGAAGAATTTCTTTCACCTCTTATTAGTATGGTGAAACTTACAACAAAGAAGTGTGTAGTTAAAATCCTTAGTGCTATTCGAAAACACCCCTGTTTAATTTTCTCCCTGGAAGAAAATTGAGTTCTGGGAAGAAAGTGAAAAGGTCACAACAGAATCAAATTCCTCAATATCCCCTTCTAAAACAACAATAGAAATACCTAAAAGAAGGAAAAGCTGATAGAAACCATCAAAAAAGTAAAAAAAAAATTATGTTCATGAAAAGTTCCAGTACAATGTAAATTATTTGGAATCAAAAGAAGCCAATACAAAATTTGATAGAGAGATAGGGGCAGCTGAAGGAAAAGGAAAGAAACAGAGGGACAAAGAAAGAGACAAAGAGACAGAGACCGAGATATGGAAATATCAACAATAGTATTTTTCTTATGGCATAATAAATAAAACTGAGTAAAAATATGAATAGAATAGAATTTTCTTATGGCATAATAAATAAAACTGAGTAAAAATATACCAAAGAAGTCCTAGGAAAAATAAAATGAGAAAAAATATTATTTAAATGAAATAAAGAAGGAAATGAGTATTAAAACAGAGCAAAATTCAGTTTAGGAAATCTGAAATGCCAGTGAAAAATAAAACATTTTATGAAAATAATAATAGCTGGCATTTATATATACAACTTTAAGGTTCATAAGGCATTTTGCAAATTATTTCATTTTTATCCTCATAACAACCTTTAAAGGTGGGTGCTATTAATATCTTTATTTTTAGAAGAGGAAACTGAGGCAAAGAGAAGTCAAATGATTTACCCAGGGTCCTGCAGATAATAAGTGTTTGTTTTGAGACAGTTTAGAACTCAAGTCTATTATAATTCCAGGTACAGCAAACCCATTGAACCACAAAATGTGGTGGATCTGGAGTCAAAAAGACCTTAGTGTGAATCTGGCCTTAGCTATCTACTAACTATTTGATTCTGGGCAAATTATAATCTCTGTTTGCCTCAGGTTCTTCAACTAAAAAATAGGAATGATAATAGTTTCTCCCTCTCAGGGCTGTTGTAAGGATAAAAATGGAATAATATTTGTAAAGAACTTTTTAACCTAAAGCACCATGTAAATTCTAGTTATTATAAAAAGCAGAATTGTCTTCCTGCAGATCAGCATGGCAGAGAGAACAGAAGGTATAGAACAATAAACCCAGAAAATTATTCAACTGGAAAAAAGAATTGGAAGTAATGTAAACAAACATAATTAATCTGGAATGGAAACAAAATTCAGGGTTATTGAGTTTCCTGAAAACTGTGAAGATAAGAATATGAACATTATATTTTGGGGTATTGTGTCAAAAAAAATTCCCAGAAATCTTGAAAATGAGAGACAGACAGCAAATTGACAGAATTCACATTATGCCAACAAGGGTAAACCCTAAACTCAAATTCTATAGATACATCATTGCAACTTTCAAGAGTAGAGCTGTTGTGGGGGCTGGAGATTAACCCTTGGTCTGGGGAGGGTGCCTCTTCAAGAATAACAGTGTCCGGTGGAAACCCTTTAAAGACAGAGAGATTTATTTAGGTTGAATGATTGGTAGGCAGCGTGCAGGATCAACTGCCTTCCTGAACAGAGAAAAGTTCAGGATTTTTATATCCTAAAGGGATGGGGTCCAAGTGTCTTGGAAGGGAAGGGTGGAGAGGGGGATGAACAACAATAACAAACAAGTGGGGCAAACAGGGGAGAACAGGTAACAGAATAGGTGCCTTTGGGTCTGGGGGCTTAAACATAAACATACATCATTTATGACATCCTGATAGGTCTGGGGGCATAGTACAAGTATATATCCTTTATGCCATGTCGATCATGTTACCCATCTCAAGAAACCTGGGGATGTTTGAGATCATAAGTGATGTTTGAGATGGTAGGGATCATAAAAGTGGGTAAATTATCTGGAGGAACCTAATATGTTTGAGATGTAAACACAAGGTATCCCCTCATGCTCCAATCCCTTATCTTAAGGCTAATGTAAATACATCCAGAGCTTAGAGGAAGAGGATCCTATGTTTGCTCAGCTGCCAGCCCTGCAAGGTGAATTCCTCATGTAATCTTTGACCTGTGATATCTCTAGGAATTTGGGGTGTACTGGAGGACCCTGGTGCCCACCACAGAACAAGGGTAATACTTTTACAGGTAGCCAAGAGGAAAAGTATAATAATAAGGCCAAAAATATTCAGCTGAATATCTCAACTTTTTTTTTACACAAAAACTAGATTCAATAGAAGAAACTTGAATATTACATGCTCTAAAAGTTGAGATACAGGACTTCATTCCACAATAAGGTTCCTAACAAAGCTAAACATTGTTTTTTTTCAAAGATGCTAATTAAAAATCTATATTAATTTTAGAAATTAATTGAAAGAAAAGACTATCTTACAAACAATATATGCCTTTCAAAACATAGAATAGTGTAAAACCTCTAGTCAGATCTGGGTCATCACACTAAATACTTTAATGGAGGGATGCTTTGCAATTGTAATTAACTGCTCTCTATCTCAATGTAATCATCAAAAGTAGCTTCGTTTTGGTTAAGTACTGAATGACACCGGAAGAAAAAGGGTAAAGATTTTCAAACTATAATAATTAAAGAAATGTAAATTAAAAGAACTTTGATACCAGTTTAAAATTATAAAATTCGATGTTGGAAGAATTGTGGGAAAACAATCACACTGGAGGTAATAACATTGAGAAGATTCTAGTAGTCCTACTATGTGCTGTGTGCACTAGGAGGCATTCCATTAGGGGAAAATATATGTCCACAGATAAGTAGCACAAATTATGTTATTACCCAGGCTATAAAATTTTATTTAGCACCTATTATGTTCTGGACATTGTATTAAGTGCTGGGAATATATAAAGAGGCAAAAGAGAGTTCCTGCCCTCAAGGAGTTTACAATTCAATAGAGGAGACAACAAATAAATATGTACAAACAAGCTATATATTGAATGTAATTAACAAAATGAAGGCACTAGAATTAAGAGAGATAAGGAGAGATTTCTTTTACAAGGTGGTCCTTTAACAGGGACTCAAAGAAAACCAGGAAAGCCTAGTGGCAAAGAGGGGAAACATTCCAGATGTGGGGGACAGCCACTGAAAATACCAGAAGAAAGAAGAATAAGCCAGTGTTGCTGGAACAAAAGAGTATGATGGGGGGAAAATTAGGTGAAAGAAAACTGGGTTCTAGGTTGTGAAGGGCATTGAAAGCCAAATAGAGGATTTCGAATGTGATCCTAGAGATGATAGGGAGTCAATGGACTTAATTGAATAGAGATGAAATAAATGTCCTTTAACAGAATCATTTCATTTTCTGAAATCTTCCAGGCTTCCATCTTCCATACAATGTTACTGCCTGTGACTTTAAAAGTAGGAAAGCAATGACATTCACCTAAATAAGTGTTTAGCACAGTATCTTGCACTTAGTAGGTACATCACAAGTATTTATTCATTTATAAATGATTGATTGAAATAGGACTCCTACCTCTCCCATTTAAAAAAAAAAATCTGACCAGTTTCAGCTTCACTAAGTTGCCCAGATTCTGGCAACAATTAATTTAAAAAGGTCCACCAATAGGACCTGGGGAGATTGGCAAAAGTTTGTTGTATTGCACCAGATATAACGACAACCTCTTACAGGACTGTGGTATATATTGTTCTACTTTAAGGTCACCAACAGATAACATGCCTGGTTGTACCCATTTGTTTTTCTTTGTCTTTCCACTCTTGCCCTGGCCTCTCTCTCTCTCTTTCCTGTCCCCCTAATCTCTGTGTCTCAAGTTCAAGGCTTCCCCTGATTTAGAGAGAAATGCCATGAAGAGAAGAGTCTTTGCTTTCAGCCTTGAGTGATTCATCTAATTCTTTGGGGAAGTCCTTTTAGTCCTAGCAATGAACCTTAACAGTTATATATTCATTGATTTAGCATGCCTACTATAGTAGAATGAGTTTGTTGTCCTACTTTTGTTATTGATGGGTGAATAAATCCCATCTGCACACCAAAAAGTATTCAATATACCATTATTTATAATAGTAAAAAAATTGGAAACAACCCATGTGTCCACTAAATGGGAAATAAACAAATCTTTGTTATATGAAAACAATAGAATATTATTATATAATAAGAAAGGGCAAATGTAAAATGTACAAAGAAATAGAATTATTTTATAAAGTGAAACCAAGTGGAAAAAATGAAGTCAAAGAAATACATCCACTATGTAAAAAGTACAATTGCAATGAAATGTGGAGAACACACTGAAGCAAAATAATTTAAAAGGTCATAGACTTTAATGATGAGGAAACTGAGGCACAGAGAAGTTAAGTGATTTATCCAAGATCTTACATCCAGTAAGAGGCAATATGACACCAAATCAAGCCCCATCTCCACTATTCTACACTACCTCCTTTGTTCTAAAGGAGTTATGGAAACAAAGAGGATGATGTTGTTATATTTTTTAAGTTAATATAAATTTTTTAAAAATTTAATAATAGAAGTTTATGGTTTCAGGTATAATACTGTCTTTTTGTTTGTATATTTGAATTTTTTGTTTATTATTACTAATTTTAGAAGAAGAAAAGGAGGGAAAAGGCATTCCTCCTTTTCTTCTTCTAAAATTAGTAATTAGTAAAAGGCATCATCCATCTTCTTCCTCTTTCTCTTTGTTCTCTGTATTATACCCATAAAAATATTATTTCTTTGTCCTTAAATGTCTATGCAGATTTTCAGCCCCATGCTTCTATCCTCATGTTAACAGATATTCACACATCAATACATTCTTTCAACATACAGAACAGTACCATCTCCCCTCCAATTAATATCTTTCTTTTGAGCAAGATATACTCTTATTTGCTATATGTTGATCATACCCATTCCATCTTGGAAATGCCAGTGAAATCCTACTTACCTCCACATCTTAAAATTTCAAGTTCCTTTACTATTTATGTGACCCTGGGTAAGTCTCTATACCTCTGTCTGCCTCCATTTCCTTATTTGTAAAATAAGGATCATAATAGCCCCTGCTTCCCAGGATTGCTGTGAGACTCAATTGAGATAATATTTGTAAAGCATTTAGCACCATATCTAGTACATTTATTTTTTCCTTCCTTCCTTCTTTCCTTCCTTTCTTCCACTTTTCCTTCCTTTCTTCCTTGATTTATTATTCATATAATGTACATTAGGGTGAACATATCTTGGATCAATTGTCCCTGACACATCTGAGGAGCATCACTAGCTATATATAAGGCAGTCTTCCCTATGATTCTACTACGAATTGCCAGTTACCTCCTCTATTATTTTCTTCCCCTCTGCCTTCTTACTCATGCTTCTCTTTGCTGCCAAATTTTGTTGGGGCATTTTTCTTTTTCCTCCCTGAATTTCAGTTTAAAGTACTACTCTTGATCAAGTTGGAAAGTCTTTAGACAAACTCATTTTTCCTAGTTCTCATGGATTGCACTGTATCCCTTGTTAGAAGAATCCATCATTGTGGTCTTTTAAGCCACAGAGTATGAAAACAAATTCTCTTTCTGTACTATACAAGCTAGCTGTTCCCTTCCTACACCCCTGTATTTCTTCCAACATAACAACCTTCTTCTAAGGCAATGAATAAACTGCCATATTCACCAAGGAGCTACTTGGAAAGCTGATTTTGTGCTTTTCTGTCTATTCCCCATTCAACCAATGACCCAACCTCCTGGGGAACAAAGCAAAGTAACAAGCCTGACTGATTCTTAGTTTTTTTTGCGACAGATATTCATTCTGGATGTTCTCTTTTTTACTATAAAGTTTTCTAGCATGTGTAAATATTTATGTGCCTCAGTTGGCATCTGCAAATGATTCTGCTTTGGGGAGAAATGTTTTTAACCTTCAGAATCAGATATGTGGAACGTGATTTTCATCTGGGGATCTCGGTCCCCTTCTGACACTCATTTGGCAATCAATAACTTCAAAAGTGGGATTGAAGAGCAATGTTTCCCCAATTTTATCAGTCTGTGACATGCCTGTGAATTTCCTAGAAAACATCCCAGGGTTTGGGTTGATGGCCATCTTTTCTCTACTTCAGAATGTGAGTCCTTTCAGAGCTGAGACTGGGTTTTTTGCCTTTCTTTATATCTCCAGCACTTTTTAGCACAGTGCTTGGCACACAGTAAGTCCTCAGTAGGTGCTGACCTACTGTTTTTGTTGTTTCTTCTAGCTCCTTCCAGTCATCTACTGGTCAAATCATCAAGGCACCTATTGTCCCCTCGCAATTCCCTACCCCAAACACATTGTTGTATGGGTGTTTGTGTGTGTGTGTGTGTGTGTGTGTGTGTGTGTGTGTTTATGTACTGTGTCCACTCAGCTGTTTCATACTGAACATTATAAACTGTCAGCAACTTTTTCAAATTAGTTCTCTACTCTGCTGGTTCAGAAATTTGATTTTCTTAAATAACTTGATCTAGCAATGATGCTGACCTGGAGCAAGCTTTCCAGGATGTTGTTTACTCTAACACACCCAAACACTATTCCTCCTCCAGGAATGACTTTGCCCCATCCATCCTCCCTCTGGGAAATGGTTTTCCTTTCAAACTACAACCAGGGAAACAATGGGAAGGAAGAAGTCTACTCTCCTGCTAGGCTAATAGTGTAGTCATTCAGAAAGAAAGCTTAATATTGTTTTTAGAGGCTCTAGTTACCTTTAGCATTTAGTTTAAATGCCACTTTCTACATGAAGCCTTTCCCTATCCCCTCAGCTGTTAGTCAGTCAATCTACAAGCATTTATTAAGATCCTACTATGTGTTAGGCAGGACAGCTAGGTGGCACAGTGTGTAGAGTGTTAGGCCTAGAGTCAGGAAGACTCATCTTCATGAATTCAAATCTGGCCTCATATTTATATATTGATATGGGAGTACAGGCTTCCCTGAGACACGCAAAAACCCCAAAGGTGTCCCATATCAGAAAGTACATATAGAATTCATTTTTCTTTGCATTCCTGCAGTGCTGAAGCTGAGAGGAATGTCCCCTCTAGGCTCCCCCCTCTTTCTTGATATACATAGATGAATACCTCCCAGCTTGCTTCTTTTTCTTTTCTCTTTTGTTTTGTATACCCTTACCTTCCATATTAGATTCAATGCTGTGTATTGGTTCTAAGACAGAGGAGCAAACAGGGCTAGGCAATGGGGGTTAAGTGACTTGCCCAGGGTCACACAGCTAGGAAGTGTCTGAGGTCAGATTAAAACCAGCTTGTTTTGTTTTGTTTTGTTTTGTTTTGTTTTGTTTTTAACCCTTAACTTCTGTGTATTGACTTATAGGTGGAAGAGTGGTAAGGGTAGGCAATGGGGGTCAAGTGACTTGCCCAGGGTCACACAGCTGGGGAGTGTCTGAGGCCAGGTTTGAACCTAGGACCTCCCGTCTCTAGGCCTGGCTCTCAATCCACTGAGCTACCCAACTGCCCCGAACCAGCTTGTTTTTGATAAGCATCTATTTTGAACTCAGATATCTAACCATCCCCTAAACTGGACAAGTTCACCCCCTTTTGACTTTGAGGAATAGGACATAAGCACATGACACATCTGGGGTCCCAGAGTCCCCAAAACATCACTCCATCACTCCACCATCATCCCATTTCTAGTCACTGTAGGCTCTGTTGTCAAGAGGGTGTAAGTATCCCAAATTTCACCTCCTCTGGGAAGCAATATTGCACCTTCTCCTCCTTCCTAGCCAACTCAACTCAATAATGCAACTTGCATTCAATTTCACAAATCTCTTTTATTCTGAAGCTAATTCCTGGAGCCTGAAGAAGGTGTCTCTTCCGGCCGAGGGTTTCCTCATTAGTTCTCACACAGCAATATGACTCTGGCCAAGTTACTTCAGTTCTCTTGCATCCCTTTCCTCATCTGTAAAATGAGAAGAAAATAACCAGAAGGGGTAACAAAGAGTCAAATGTGACTGAAACAACTAAACCATAATGTGCCAGGCATTGGAATAAGCACTAGGCTTACTAAGAAAGCTAAAAAGAAGACATTCTCTGCTCTCAAAGAGCTCACAAAGGAGCATCTAGGTAGCTCAGTGGATTTAGAGTCAGACGGGAGGTCCTAGGTTCAAATCTAGCCTCAGACACTTCCCAGCTGTGTGACCCTGGGCAAGTCACTTGACCCCCATTGCCCACCCTTACCACTCTTCCACCTAGGAGCCAATACACAGAAGTTAAGGTTTAAAAAAAAATTTTTTTTTTTAAAAAGCTCACAGTCTAAAGGAAGAGATAACACACAAACAGCTGGCTCTATCTACCTACTAGCTGCATGACACAAACTGGTCTCTTTAGGTCCCAGTTTTGGAAAAAGGAGATACTTGGGTTTGATCAGCTCTCAGACCTTATTCTAATCAGTAAACACTGAACTATCACCAATGTATAAGTGAAGATTTTGTTACCTTTGAACTATGTTCCCCAGAATTTCTTTAGTATTTCCCAGAATTCCTTTTAATCTCTCCACCACATTGTGTGGTCACATTTTGTTTATAAGTTCTGTAATTCCATCTTTCTTTCCTTTCTTTTCCAGGGACTGTGGCTGGGTTTAGCTAGCTTTTTTTACTTTAGTTATTAATAAACTTTATAAATATAATCCTTAGAATATTGGATATTAATTTTCTTTCTCACACCAAATCTCACTGTAGGCTGTGACTTCTAGGAAGTCACCATCAGACTCCCAGAGCTGGAAGGGACCTCTGAGGATGACTAATCCAATCAATACATGAGCAAGAATCAACTGGTTTCCTGCCCTACTTCCACCTAGTCGAGGTCCATCAAAATAACTCATGGGAACTGCCATTAATCCCTACCATGGTCTATCCCTTGGCAAAATTGTGGCATAAGCCAGTATCCTTCACTGTGTCCTCCTGCCCCATTTGACTATGCACCACTGCCCCACCTCCAGGGACTGCCCATCTAACAGCTCAGGTCCATGCACTGAAGCACCCCGCCTAGGCAGCATCTTTTCCTCTGGAGTCTGATTCTAGGCAGGGTGGCCATGTCAGTTCCCTATCTCAGAGCTTTGGTGGCAGTGGAGTCCGAATGTGTCCCAGGATTTGGTATGTCTTTTCCCAGCCTCTTTTCAGCTTTTTTTCAGTTATTGATTGCTCCTCCTACAAGTATTTGAAGGAAGAAAAATCAAAGCTCTTTATTTATCAAGAAGAGATTCTGTCTATAATTTCTAATTTTTAAATAACATTCCAAAAGTCTCTGAAAAAGAAAAAAAACAACGACTTCCCTAAAAAGTATTATCTTCAGTAGCAGCTGAAAGCTAGAGTCACAGCCTTCCAGGGGAGATTAATGATCACATTGGTTAATGGCCCAAAGCTATGCCTCAGGCCAGCAGTGCTCCCAGCCCATCAATGATGCTCACACAATGAGCTGTCTCTTAGGTATTATCAAATCTCAGACACTGCTTATATAATGCTCTACAATGTCACTCACAGGGTGGGACTTTCTAATCCCATTTGGAAAATGATTTTTCTCACCAGGTTGTTTGGCCTTTCTGAATGCCCAGCTCTTGGTTGCAGTGAATTTACAGAAAAGGAAATAGAATCGATTCATATGTACAGGGTTCTTTATGGCTTACATAGTGAAAGTATCCAGTGAGGCTGGTGGTGAAAGTGTTAGAAGTTCCATTAAATAGAGGAGAAAACTGAATTTTGTTGAATTACAATAAGATGAATGACTAAGCCAAAAGCAACTAACCTTCACTCTTTTCTTTTTTTAAACCTTTACCATTCTGTCTTAGAATCAATAAGGCAGAAAGGTGGTAAAGGTCAGGCAATTGGGGGTAAGTAACTTATTCAGGGTCACACAGCTAGGTGTCTGAGGCTAGATTTGAACCCAGGACCTCCCATCTCTGGGCTTGACTTTCAATCTACGGAGCCACCCAGCTGCTCCCAAACTTCAGTCTTAATTATTTCAGCCTGGATGAAGGTTGTCACATATGTAAATAGGACCACTTAAATGTAAATCCTGACTCTACTACTTATTATGTAACTTTGGCTAGCTCACTTCACCTCCTTGAGACTCAGTTTCCTCATTTGTATTATAGGATGGAATTCTTAGTCCTTTATAAGTTATAATAAATACCCTTTGTGTTGCAATGCTTATTAAAGAACTTGCCTTTGAGGGACGTGGTGAGAATCAGAAGACACTAAAAACCCTTAGAGGAGAGCTAAGATCTTGATGAACAATCTGAATCTGTCCAACCCATCATACTTTAAAATATATATATATACTGAACAAATTTTTTCCTTCCCACCTTCTACCCTCAACAAGAGAAAGAGAGATCAAGGAAGGCCAGAGAGAAAGAAGAGGGGAGGGAGAAAGGGAGGAAAGAAAGAAGGGAGGGACGGAGGAAGGAACAAAAGAACAAACATATTCTTCATCATATCCATTATATTCATTGTTGCTTATAGCATAGTAATTTTCTTTCTTTTTTTTTAAACTCTTACCTCCCATCTTGGGTTCAATACTGTGTATTGGTTCCAGGGCAGAAGAGTAGTAAGGAATTGGCAATGGGGGTTAAGTGACTTGCCCAGGGTCACACAGCTAGAAAGCATGTGAAGCCAGATTTGAACCTAGGACCTCCTGGCTCTCAATCCACTGAGCTACCCCGCTGCCCCCCCCCATAGTAATTTTCAATAACCAATCAATAGTCAATAAATCAATGTGCCAGATATAGTGCTAAGTGCTGTGGATACAAATACCCCCCCCCAAAAAAAAAGTCCTTGCCCCCAAAGAGCTAACANCCCCCCCCAAAAAAAAGTCCTTGCCCCCAAAGAGCTAACAATCTAATAGGAGATATGATGAAGAAAGGGAAAACCTGATACTGATGAAAAGGAAAGTAGGCAGAAGCAAGAAAAAAATATATAACAATTCCAACATAAATAGAAGAGACAAAAAAGAACAAAATCATCCAAACTAAATCCAGCAAAATGATAAGATCGATCCCAAAGAAGTCCATCAGTCAATAACCATTTTTTTTAAACCCTTGTACTTTTTGGTGTATTGTCTCATAGGTGGAAGAGTGGTAAGGGTGGGCAATGGGGGTCAAGTGACTTGCCCAGGGTCACACAGCTGGGAAGTGGCTGAGGCCGGGTTTGAACCTAGGACCTACTGTCTCTAGGCCTGACTCTCACTCCACTGAGCTACCCAGCTGCCCACAATAACCATTTTTAAGCACTTACTAATGGGCCTGGGCCACATCTGAGCTAAGCAGTGGGCATACAAAGGAAAACAAAAGAAAATCCTCTCCTGAAGAATTAGAAATTGAGAGGATGCCTATCAGCTGGGGAATGGCTGAACAACTTGTACTGTATGATTGTAATGGAATACTACTGTTCTAAAAAAAGAGGATGAGAAGGATGATTTCAGAAAAACCTGGAAAGACCTACATGAATTGATGCAAAGTGAAGTGAGCAGAACCCAGGATTACATTGAACATAGTAACAGCAATCTGTACAATGAACAATTGTGAATGACTTACCTGTTCTTAGCAATACAGTGATTCAAGACAATCCTCCAAGGACTCATGATGAAAAATGTCATCTACCTCCAGAGAAAGAATTGATGGAGTTTGAATACAGACCAAAACATACTATATTCTTTATATTCTTGTTCAAGTTCTCTTCCACAAAATGACTAATATGGAAAAATGTCCACACATATAAAATCTAAATCAGGCAACTTGCCACCTCAGAGAGTGGGCAAGGAATGTAGGGAAGGTGAGAATGGTTCAAAAAACGTTTTTAAGTTTAAATTTTGTTTTCATATATAATGGGGGGGAGTAAATTTTTTTTAAAAAAGGAAGTCCCTACTGTCAAGGATCTCAGAGTCTGATAGGAGAGTCAACAGGCAAATGATATAGAAAAAAGAGATATACAGCATAAACATCATGAGGAACCAAGAAAGATAAGATTTGAGCTGAGATATGAAGGAAGCCAGGACAACTAGGTGGCAGAGAGAAGAAGGGAGAGAATCCTAGGAATAGAAAACAACCAGTGAAAATGTTTGGAATCAGGAGGCAGAATGACATGGTAGAGGAGCAGCAAGGAGGCCAGTGTCACAAAGTATGTGGAAGGGTATAAGGCATAAGAAGGCTAGAAAGAATGGAAGGAGTCAATCTTTGATGGGTTTCAAAAGTCAAACAGGGGGTTTTATTTTTCATTTTTGAGGTAATAGAGAGCCACTGGAGCTTATTTAACAGAAGAATGGCATGCTTAGACCTAGGCTTCAGAAAGATCAATTTGATTAGGTAAGCAGAGGAGTAGGGAGAGTTGAGGCAAGCAGACCCTCTCTTCAGCAATTGTAATAATCCAAGTATGAGGTGATAAATGTCAGCATTAAGGTGGCCACAATTTCAGAGGGGAGAATGAGGCAGATAGAAGAGGTTCTTTGAATGTAAATTGGATGTGGCCATGAAGGACAGTGAGAAAAGATAGGTGAAATCATCTTCCCCATCTTTATGGAGGTTGGGAACTATGAATATATTGGCAGACTTCTTCAATATTTTCATTTTTCTAAAGTATTTTCCTCTTTTATGATCTTTCTTATGTGATCTTTCTTATCTTTAAAAGGAGGAAGGGGAATGATATATTGAAAAATAGAAGTGATATACTTTGGTAACAGTAAGATAAAGCACCAGACCTGGAGACAGACATATCTGAGTTCAAAATGGAACTCAGACCTTTATGAGCTGTGTGACCAAGCAAGTCACATGGGCAAGTTTGCCTCAGTTTCCTTATCTGCAAAAAAATAATAGCACCTACCTCCCAGAGTTGTTGTAAGGATCAAATGAGGTAACATTTGTATAAGTGCCAACTGGCACATAGTAAGCTCTATATAAATGTTAGCTTGCTATGGAAGAAATATCTCCTCTGAGTTCATGTGGTGGGTAACTGCTGACAATTATATATTAACTACGATGTGGAAATATCATAGAGGTAAAAATCGATTTTATTATTATGCTCAAGCATAGCATCAGGCCTCAGAGAAAACCTAACAATCAGGAGGGTTCTGATGAGGCTTCTTACAGGCAAAACTACATCAGAGCCCCAGAGAATAAATTCATTTACCTTTTGCAATCTTGGACACTTCTCTCAGGACATAAAAGTTAGAGAAGATAGATCCATAATCCTAAACTTCCTTCAATGTCATAAAAATCCAACATACTTGGTTAAACAGAGCTATAAACTCATACATTCCTATGGAAATAAACATCATCAACCAAAATCTACAGGTAAACTAAGTCACATTACAGATTAATTTACATTTTGACGGTTCACAAATAAGCTGATTCAAGAGGAGACATCAAGAGGTGGACGTCTCCAGGGGGTCAGGGAACAGTTGAAATTCTTCCTCTGGCTTCTTAATGAAGGAATGTTTAAGGCTCTTAAATAAATTTTCAAATCCCATGAGATAGATTTTGGTCAAGCAAGGTTAATATTAACCACAATTTGCAAGAAAAATGTCTCTCAGTCCTAAATAATAAAAGAAAATAAAAAATTCCCAAAACAAAGGGTTATTACTCTTATTGTGTGAAAACAAAATATTCCAGTAAATTAATTTTTAAAGAAAAAAAAGAAGTAATCAGTATTATGAAACTGCCAAATCTTTTATCATGCTTAAAGCAAATACCTAAGCATCTGGTTTCCTGGGGTCCAAATTTTCCTCTCTCTGTGTGTCTGTCTCTGTCTTTCTCTCTGTCTTTCTCTCTGTCTTTCTCTCTGTCTCTGTCTCTCTCTCTCTCTGTCTCTCTCTCTCTCTTTCTCTCTCTCTCCCCATTAACAGAATCCTTTCTTCAAGCTCAGCTGCTCAGATATTGGCATTTAGAGTACCTACCCAGCCTTTTGCCTCTTATCAAAGTCTGTCTTCTCAAGTCCTGCTTGTCCTTCTCTTCAGTCATAAGAGAACCTGTCTGTCAGAGCATTTCATCCATGATTCTCCCTACCAAGCTCCTTTTCCTGTGTGAAGACCCCTCAGTTCTTCACACCTATGACCCCCTTTTCTGATATCATCAAATTGTCTTAGTTAATAATAACACTGATGAGGACAGTGCTTCATCTTCCATCTCTGTGCTTCCCACTGCACCTCTCATCTCTGCCTTGGAGAATCCCTAGCTTTCTTCAAGACTCAATTCAAAGGATCCTTTATGCTCCTATAGAAGACCTCTCACTGGCTCCCCAGACACTATGGCCTTCCCCTCTGTGAGTTTAACTTGCATCTACTTTGTATTTATCTTGTATCTTCAACCTATTTATATATATTTATCTTCCCATTAGAATGTGAACTCCTAGGGCAATTAGGTGGCTCAGTGGATGGAGAGCCAGGCCTGGAGAAAGGAGGTCCCAAGTTCAAATTTGACATCAGACACTTCCTAGCTGTGTGACCCTGGGTAAGTCACTTAACCCCAATTGTCTAGCCCTTACCACTCTTCTGCTTTGGAACTGATACCTAGTATCAATTCCGAGGCAGAAAGTAAAAGTTAAAAGAAAAGAAAAGAATGCAAATTCCTTGAGGGCAGGGATTATTTTCACTTTTTTTCTTTGTATTCCTAAATTCCTAGCATAGTACCTTGCACATTGGGTTTAATAAATAATATCAAACACTGATAAAAAAATTTTAAGGCTTGCACGGTGCTTTTACATATATAATCTCAATTGATCCTCCCAGTCACCCTATGAGGTCAGTCTTATTATCATCTCCATTCTCAGCTCCAAATTCCTCATTTATAAAAAGGACAATGATCGAACACTACTAAAGGAGACTTCTCAATTTCTCTCCTGTTCTTCACAATATCCATGGTGTTTCTCTTTTCCCCCACCTCTCCAACCTGTTCTTTGTTTTTGTTTTTTTTAAAACCCTTACCTTCTATCTTAGAATTGATGAGACAGACAGAGAGGTTAAGTGATCTGCTTTGGACCACACAGCTAGTAAATATCTGAGGCAGGAGTCAACATGTCTCCCTGGTTCCAATCCATCATCCTATTGGCTGAACCTAATGCTCCCTGGAGCATCACCCACATGGAAGAGGAAGGAAGGTCAAGGTTCTTCTCAGGACAGCTAATTTGCTAGATTAAGAGACAGGAAGACCTAAATTCAAATCTTGCCTTCAATATTAGCCTATTTAAGTCATTTAATCTCTCAGTTTCAGTTTCCTCATATGTAAAATGCAATTAACAATTATATCTCCCAAATGTAAGAGGGTGGTAGGGAATGGGACCAGATGGATAGGATTGTCCAGTATCAGAAGATTAACACAGGGTTGTTTTCAAGGATTAAATTTGATACTATTTATAAGGGCTCTGCAAACCTTAAAGTGCTGTTATTGTTCAACTTTAGTACTTTTCAGCTTCACTAATTAAGGAGCAAACTGGATTTAATTCACATTATTATATTCATTAGATTTCTGTTCAAATAAACAAGGAATTTTCCCACTAGGGCTGGTCCAAAGGCAAATCAACTCCAATCAATTCATCCAGTAGAGAGTCATTCAGCATCCCTACAGGTCAAAGGGAAGTGATGAGAGCAGAGGTGAGGCTGTGGACACTTTTATCACAAAGTCAAACCTTATAAATTACCATCTTGACTAGTGATATACACTTCATCATCTTTAATTGTGGGTGCCCCATAGTCAATGTTCTGGAATTGGTGCACTCTAGAACCATGAAAAACTTTGGAATCCATCCCTAAGAAATGAATTAAACCAAGAAGACAGTACAAAACAAGAAAATATCTACCAGTTAGTATTATAATCAGGTCATAAATACAAGTCAATTTATCATCTTTCACCACCAAATAAAGAGACACCATCCCGGAAATCCAAATGTCCTTGGGGCTTTTGCCTTCCATTCAGAATTCTTTTCTTACCTCCCCTGCTCTTCTCCAGATCTTCTCACCATGATTTCAGTAACTGACAAGGTGGGCGATGGCCAGTGACAGATGATGGGTAATGGGGGAGAGGCAGGGGAAAGAGCCTGGCTAAGCAGAATTATGATGGATGGCTTAGGTGCTTTGGGCAAGAGATAAAATCTCAGGGGCTGAGTTGGGGGACAGTGGGCATAAAGTGCTGAAAAAAAGGACTAGAGGTCCAAGCAAGAAAGGAAGAGATATAAACTCAGATAGACAGAATATATAACTGGCAAAGTTATCTAGAACAGAATTAGAGAATGTGAAATCCAGAAAATGAACTCTAACTCTGGACCATCTTTCATCATCCCTGCTGGCTTCCAACAGGGAAGGAGTCATTGGTGTGTGTGTGTATTTTAGGTGAGAAAAGGAGAGATGAAGTCCAATGAGTGCATGTTGTTTCATACTAAAGCAAAGTCAGAGAGGCAAGTCTGCTAGAAAAATCTTAGTGTGACCTTGAAAGCTGTGTGCAAATATCATAGGATGACCAGGTAGTCCAGGGCCATAGCTTGGGAGAAATAGCTTTGGCTTTTGAAGCCAAGGCAGTGGTGTGAATGACAATTTCAATTTCCTAACAAGAAAGTCAGGGGCATGTTGTTTTCTGATCAAATCAGTCCAGCAGAGTGATCAAAGCACCATTCTCCTTCTTTCTTCAGCTCATTTATACTCTGAGCTGTCTCCTCACACACACAATTCTGCCTATCACTGGTAAGGGCCAGTGTTCTTCCCACTTAGAGATCTTTTTCATTAATGGACAATAGGACACCTGGTGAGCGGAACATCATTAAATAAACATAAATTTTTGCTCAAGAGAAATAGAGAGAGATTTAATGGGCACTAGTAGTTACATGAATTATTGGGAAATTCCTAGCTAGGTCCTAGCATGTAGAAAAATAATGCTTATACCATAAAATTCTTACCATTAGCCCTAAAGATATAAGACACAATTATTTCTAAAAAGATGGCAATATATTACCTCTTCTGGATTCAGTTGGAATAAAGTCATAAGGATTTTTCCAACTCTGAGTAGAGACATAAAGGTCAGAATCAAGAAATTTTAATTGTCTAGCCCAGGGGTTCCCAAACTTTTTTGGCCTACTGCCCCTTTTCCAGAAAAAATATTACTTAGCACCCCCTGTCACATACTATCACTGCCCCCTTACAGTTATTCACCACCCCCAAATGCACCTGTGGCCATCACCACCCTCCTGGATCGTTGCAGCACCCACCGGGGGACAGGGGCGCCCATTTGGGGAATCACTGGTCTAGCCCAATAAAGTGTCACTAAATTACAAGGATCAGGAAGGATCAAAATTTAACTGAGAAAACCACATATTAACCTCATCTATGTTCCATTGTATTTTTATTGATTTAGATATTTCCTAATTATATTTGAATCTAGTTCAGGAGTATTTGGGGCCAGGTGTTTGACACTTCTGTTCCAGTCCACCAAAGAAAAATACTTAGAAAGAGGGAAAGTAGAGTTAATAATACTGTGTGGTTTTGTCCATCAGGTAGAGAAAAGAAAATGGAGTGCTAAGAATGAGGTTCTATATCTCAGGAAATAGAGACAGACAGACAGGTGGATGGGTAGATAGATAGATAGATAGATAGATAGATAGATAGATAGATAGATAGATAGATAGATAGATAGATAGATAGATAAACAGACAGATGATACAAATAGGCAGACAGACAGACAGATAGATAGGCAGACAGGCAGACAGATAGATGGATAGATAGATTAGATTGATTAGATAGGTAGGTGATGGATAGATGGATAATAGATGGATAGAAGATGGATGATAGAACTGATAGAGAGAACAGAAATGTATATATTTCTACTCCTATAAGGACCAGGAAGAGAGCAGGAGATCCAAGCAGCCTGGATTCTTCTTTACAACATGCTAAGAAAGGGAATTAGAATATTGAGAGTAAAATAACTGTTTAATTAGCAAGGGAGAAACTGAGGTCAAGAGAAAGTGACCTGAGAATACTCCTGCCTCAAATCCTCCTCTACTTCCATTCTAATCCAATTGCTCAAGCACTTAATAATAAGCATGGGATTATTTGCAAGAGATTGGGCAAATCACTAGAAATACAAAGGCAAAAGAAATAAAAAAGAATCATACTCAAGGCACTTGTAGTCTCTTTGGGAGAGGGGGAATAGATGCAGTTCATAGACAAATAAGGAAATACATAATAGTTTGACAAGGAAGGAGTATACTACCTAGAGACAGTTCAGAGCAATGGCTAGTGCTGTTCTTAGTCAGGAAGACTTGATTTTGAACCCTGCCTCAGTCATTTAGTTGCTCTGTGTCCCTGGACAAGTCACATAACCTCACCCAGTCTAACTTTTCTCCTCTGTAGAATAAGAATAAGAATAAACAAGAACTTCTTATTTTAGCATCTAACTCATAGGATAGTTGTTTCGAAAATCAAATGAGATAATATGAGGAAATCATTTTGCAAACTTTAATTAATTGTTATGAACAAAGAGGATAAAAAAAGAATTCTTATTAAAGTTGTCTCATGACATGAATTTGAAAGGAAGCTGGGAGGTCTAAGAGTTGGAGGTGGGAATTTAGTACACTCAAGGCATAAGAGGCCACCTGTGCAAAGACTCAAAGATGGGAAATACCAAGCTCCAGGAACCCTGAACAGTCCGATTTGGTTAGAACATAAGAGTGAATAAAGGGAAATAAGATGCATTAACTCCTTATGAGAGATGCTGAAGACCATTAGGTCATTCACTAGTGCTCACACCTTCACCTCCACTACTTCCCTAAGAACCAAATGGAAAACAGAACCTCTTCCATTTTGAGCCTTTGCAGTACTGAAGGTCAGGGAAAATGTAATGTTTGAATCAAAAGGATCCCGCCTCGTTAAAACCAGAAAATTACCTCCTTGTTTCAGGATGGACTCATAGATCCATGGTTCCCTGGGGACCAGTTTTGGTTCTGGTAAGAAGTGAATAGGAGAGGGGCTGGTTATTTATGGGGCCCCTTCTACTACCCCAACCATTTTAGTTTGCAAAATAACTAGGTATCAATTGGTAAATCATGATACTGTCAAGTATGACTAGGCAGATAGATTTTTAATATGGTCCAACTTCATAATGAAAGCGCCAAAGTACAATTAATTGGAATGGAATGGAAATCGGTGAGAATTTGAGTCATGAGGCTTCTCAGGTCACTTTCTCTTGACTTCAATTTCTTCCTTGCTGATTAAACAGGATATTTACCCCCCCCCCCAATCTATGATTGGGGAAAACCTTCTTAACACGAACTTTCTTTAGGATTTTTGACTAATTTTTTAGATTGAAAAGTTTTTATCACATAAGCATAAGTGAGGTAGAAATGCTATGCTCCAGATTATAGCTTTGGGGCAACTAGGTAGCATGATGGAGAGAGTGCTGGGCTTGAAGTCAGCAAGACTCATCTTCCCAAGTTCAAAACTGGTCTCAGACACTTACCATCTGTGTGTCCTAGGTAAGTCACTCAATCGTGTTTGTCTCAATTTTCTCATCTGTAAAATGAGCTAGAGGAGGAAATGACAAAGCTGTCCAGTATCTTTGCCAAGGAGCTCCCAAATGGGTTATGAAGAGTCAGGTACAATGAAAGAACAACAAAGCTCATAGGTTTAGAGTTGGAAGGGACTTAAGATTGCATCAAGTTTAGTACTGTCAAACTGAAGTAGAAACAAGAATCACTAAACCATAAATAAATATCCCTGTGGGACACATACTGATGAAGAAAACCACATAGTAGCATTATCTATGTGCTTGTGTATTTTTTATTTTGTTGTTAAATAATTCTCAATTATATTATTTTTAAACCCTTACCTTCCATCTTAGAATCAATACTATGTATTGGTTCCAAGGCAGAAGAATGGCAAGGGTTAGGCAATGGGGGTTAAGAGATTTGCCAGGGTAACACAGCTAGGAAGTGTCTGAGGCCAGATTCGAAAATAGGACCTCCCGTCTCTAGGCCTGGCTCTCAATCCACTGAGCCACCCAGCTGCCCCCCTCAATTACATTTTAATCTAGTTTGGGCCACACTTGGAAAGTGTTGTAGGCTGCCACTGTTTTGACTCCTCTAATCTGTTTTAACTCCCTTTTTTATTGATGAGGAAACTGAGCCCCTGAGATAGTAAGTAGCAAAGGCAAGATTCAAACCTAAGTCCTCTAACTCCATATCCAACAGTCTTTCCACCATACCACACTGTTTTCTCATTATTTGAATTTCATTTCAAACGAAAATTGGAATATGGTGGAGGGAGCTGGTGGCAAATTAGACAGAGCACTGGATCTGACAGTGTCAGGAAGACCTGAGTTCAAATTTAATTCTGAACATGTACCAGCTGTATGTTCCTTCAAAATTCAGCTCAAGCATCATATTCCACATGGGGCTTTCATGTTCTTCCCTAGCTTCCACTGATTTCCTTCTTAAGACCTGGTATTTATTTTGTAGATACTCAGGGTCATTGGGTGACTCTCTGATTTGCTGGGCTGAGGCACTTTTCCTGGAGTTGGCTGTGCAATTTGGGTCCTTTCTGGGGAATATATCCTCTTGTGTCTCATCTCACAATTAAATCCCCAAGATTTGACTTGCTCTCCACAGACCCCCCTCCTCCAAGTGGCCAGAGCACACATCCCTCAGAAAAGCATCACAGTCTAAATCCAAATCCACTGTCAGTGCTCTGGTCCAGCAGAGCCAGGGTTCCTTGATCATTCCTATTAAAGACATATTATCTTAGGTATTCTTGAATGGGCACATGCTCTCTCTCTCTCCACAGAATGTAAGCTCCCAGAGGGCAGGAACTGTTTGATATTTTTATCTCGTGTCCTCACCTCCTGGCAACAGTTTTTTTTGTTTATTTTTGTTTGTTTGTTTGGGGTTCAGTTGTTTTTCCATAATGTCTGACTCTGTGACCCAACTTGGGGTTTTCTTGGCAGATATACTAGAGTGGTTTACCACTTCTTCAGTTCATTTCACAAATGAGGAAACTGAAGCAAAGAGGGTTAAGTGACTTCCCCAGGGTCACATAACTTGTAAGTGTCTGAGTTAAGATTTGCATTCGGGAAGATGATTCTTCCTGGCTCCAGGCCTAGGACTCTATCCCCTGGACCATCTAGCTGCTCAGTACTACTGTTTAATAGATGTGTCTTGGTGGATAGGTGGCCTGGTAAAAAGGATATGAGTCTTGGAGGTCAAGAAGATATGAATTCAAGTTTTTGCCTCAGACACTTACTATGGGACCCTCAGTATATTCTTTTTTCCCCCCTCAGTATATTCTTAACTTTTTTTCAGTCTCAGTTTTCTCATCTGTCAAATGGAGATAATGATAGCACCTACCTCTCAGGGTTGTTACGAAGATCAAATGAGATGTTTAGAGGGTTCTTTGCAAACCTTACAGAAGTGCTAACAACAACAATAATAGTAGCTAACATTTATATAATGCTTTAAGATTTACAAATCCACATAAATATTATCACATTTGACCCTCATAAGAACTCTGGAGCTTGGTGCTATTATTATTCTCATTTTACATATGGAAAAAGTGAGGCAGACAGGGGTTAAATGACTTGCCCAGGGTCACATAGCTAGAAAGTGTCTAAGGCCATATTTGAGCTCAGGTCTATCTGACACACTATCTACTGACCCAACTAGCTGCTTCTACCATAATAGTTCTTGTTATTATTATACTAGCTATTATTATTATGAGGGGCAGCTAGATGGTTCAGTGGACAGAGTACTGGGCCTGGAGTTAGGAAGATCTGAGTTCAAATGTGACCTCAGATACCTATTAGTGATGTGTCCCTGGGCAAGTCACTTAACCATGTTTGACTTTGTTTCTATATCTGTAAAATGAGCTGGGGAAGGAAATGGCAAACCACTCCAGTATATTTTGTCAAGAAAACCCTATCAACAGTATTTGTGTGCTATGGCCCACGGGGTCAAGAAGAGTCAGACACAAATAAACCACAAATTACTATACTTTTTAATTAAGTGATTGCTTGATGTTTCATTGGGAGCTCTTCTACAGTCAGAGTTTGACATGAAAAAACAAGGGAGGCTAAGTGAGTGAATTGAAAATAAAGAGAAGAGCCCTAACTATAAATGAGGCCAACCTTGCTGTTTTTGCCCAAGTCCAGCCCTGAGTCCCAAGATGGGCATCTATCTGTCAGTTCATAGCAACCACACCAGATCCTCAGTCTCCCACTCCATCACCCACAATTCTGCTCCACAGATCAAATGTTAAATCTTGTGATGGGTCTTCCACTCAAAATTATGTAAGGTTTTCCTCCCAACAAATATCCTTTATCTCTTGGCCATTGGGTTGCCTAATTCTCCCCAATCCTCACAAGAGACAAGATGAATCAGAGGGAGGTAACAAGGACAGAAGTCACTTCCCAAATAACCCTGGGACTGAGCTCAAAGAGAGTCTGTGTCTGTCTCTTAATCAAGACCCACAGGCTTCCTTGCCATTCTGGTCAGGTAGAAGTGTCTACCTGCCCTGTACAATTGGTGCCTGGGGAAGGTAGATGGCTCAGCCCCTTGGAAAAAGAATCTTCCTTTTCAAATGTCAGCTTTTATCTAGGGGGAAAAACAAAGAGAAAATGACTACCCTCCCTCACTTATTTTCTCTATGAAAAAAACTCTCAGGAATCAGCAACTTGCAACTTTCCTGTTGAACAGAATTGATCGTAAGTCACGATTTAACTGGGAAAGAGACGGTCTCGAGCCAGTCCTAAACGGATGCTTTACACTGAGGACAGAGTTAGGAATGAGACTCACCAGGACGCTTCATCCTTTGACCCAAAGGCACAAGGATTTTGCTCTCAGGGCAGCCATGTCTGAAAATATATGCCTCGTCCCCCATCTGCTATCCAGATCAGGCTGCAGCTCCTGAAGGCCTGGGAGGGGAAAGCCTGAATAGTGATGGGAGGCTTGATTTAGTGACTTTATAATGGAGGAAGAGATTCATTGCCCCCTTCCAACAGCAGACATTACCAAATAGGCTATCCCCATTCTCTGGGCAGAAGTAGGAAATGGTGACACAGCCTCTCCTCATTCCCATTACTTTAATTAGGTTGTTCTCACTGACATCACCCAGGGGACAGAGAGGTGATGAATGCAGCAAGCCTCTGTCCTGATTCAAAAAGTCATTCTGATGTCTTGGCCATCACCCCCAGGCAAAAGGAAAGAACCTGGACTTGAAGTCAGAAGACTCAAATTCTAATCCTTGTTCTGTCATTTCCTACCTGTGTGAACTTAGACAAGTCACTTGACTTTCCAGGACCTCAGTTTCCTCATGTATAATATTTCTGGATAGGATTAGGGGGTCATGAAATTCTCTACCAATTCTAAATCCTCTGAGATCTTAGGTTTACCAACTTAAATTTCTTTATTTCTCTGGGTTTCAACAGTATCATGAAAAGGTCGGAGTAGATGACCTTCAAATCTCAATTCTTGGGTACAAGCACCATCCTCATCTCTTTGTGATTCCATTGGTTCTTTGTCCATGGTGGAATTGGGTCCAGATAATCTCCCTCACAATGAAAGTGTCCAGTGTCCTGACCAAAGGAAAGGGCACCAGTTTGGTACAGAATTGTCTTATCATCTGTTTCCTGGAGGCTAGAGCCAACCCACTAATTTCCATGTCCACACTAGGGCATAAGGATTCTGGGTCCTCTAATGTTCACAACTGTGGTTCCATAGGCATGTGACTGGCAGGTGGATATGATGAGGTTTGGCTCACAGACTTGTATCTCAAAGAGAGCAATCTGAGACTGTAACCTCAACCTTTACTTAAGCCTTGTTTGGAGTACAACTGGGCCAAATGAGATGAGCTTAAAGCTTTACTCAATCAATTGTGTGGCACTAGATACTACCAGGTTTCCATTAATGTGGCTCATAGACATTTCTATTAGAGAGGAGGAAATTCTGGGCCCAAATTGTGACTCCAGGCATCTCCCTAGGGATTTGGGCCAGAAAGCCTTGTTTCTCTTCTCTCTGGACTTAACTCTTAGCTGCCTATTACCTCAGCCCTCCAACTATAGTTTCATTTCTCTCTTCCCTTACACTATCAATTTTTTTAGGAAGGGTTGTCTCATTGCTTGTACTTTCTTTTTTTTTTTTTGCTTCTATTTTCTTGAACAAGCAACAAATATTTATTAGGCACCTACTGTATGCCAGGCACTGAGCTAAGAGCTGGATAGCAAAACCCCCCAAAAGAAACAGTCTCTGTTTCCTCCAACAGACCGTAAGCTCCTTGAAGACAGAGACTGTTTCTTTTCAGGGGTTTTGCTATCCAGCTCTTAGCTCAGTGCCTGGCATACAGTAGGTGCCTAATAAATATTTGTTGCTTGTTCAAGAAAATAGAAGCAAAAAAAAGAAAGTACAAGCAATGAGACAACCCTTCTTAAAAAATATTAAATACTGAATAAATAGATACAAAAGAAGGACAAGATTCAATAACAGGCATTTAGGGAAGGTGGGCATTTGTAGTTGGGGATAATCAGGAAAAGATTTCTGAAGAATTCAGGGTTTATGCCTCATTGTGGAGGGGAAAGATCCTAAGAGATAAAGTTAAAGGAGAGGGAGTATAATTTCAGCCATGGGGGGGGGGGGGGGGTGAGCACCTATGAAATGATAATGAAATAAGAGATGGAGAGTTATCTGCATGAAAATGAAAGCTGTTTAATTTAGGAGACCTGTAGACTTGAGTCATTATCTATATACTCCAAACCCCTTACAAACTGGTTTCTCTCCACCCCCCCTCTACTGAAACTGCTTTCTTGAAGGTCACCAGTGACCAGATCATTAAATCACAAGATTTTAATATTTGGAGCTGGAAGGAACCCAAAAGAACATCTATTCCCACCCCAGTCTTTTACAATTTCAGCTATTATTTCTTTGCAGATTGGCCCCCACATCTCTGTCTATAACCTTAACCTTCTCTCTTAAGATCTAAGACCCCTAAATTAAGTTACTTCTTGGCCAAAGGTCCAGTGAACTTCTTTCTATCCTTATCCTCCTTGATTTCTCCATCACTCTTGACACTGCTGGCCACTTGAACATGACACTGAACACTACGTGAATTTCTTCCTATATGTCCTACCACTTTTCAGCCTCCTTTATTAGCTATTCTTGTTCCCTTAACTGTTATTCAGGAATTCTCCAAAACTCTGATTAACCTTCTTTTCTGCTAATGATTACATTCATTCCCACAAACTCAATCTTCTCTTTTGTGCAGATGACCCTCAGATCTCCATCATCAGTGCTGCTTCTGGCTTCTGAGAGCTAGCAACCCAATACCTTCAAACACCTAGAGGACATCCCTACCTGAATATCCTAAAAGGACCTCAAAATTAACACATCCAAAACCAAGTATCACCTTTCTTCCCATTTCAATTCAGTTAAACCCCAACAAGCATTTATTAAGTGCCTGCTATGTGCATGTCACCATCAAGGCAATCAGGCTAAAAAACTCATGGTTACTTTTTAGCCTTCCTCCCTCCATCATCTTCCTTTCACATCAAATTGAGTTGTCTGTTCTAGGACAATTCCCTTTTTTTGATGTCTCTTGTGATAGTCTCCTACGTTCTACCCCTGCTGCCATTAGTCACAGACATTATCTTCTTTCACCTGGACTATTCAGATTGATTCCTCTAAGCCCACTATTTCTTCTGCACCTTCTCCTCTTTGCCCCACCCTGGCCATGCATTGAGACTGAGGATCTTCTATGGTATATACTGAAGCTTTCAAGGCCAGAGAACAAGCTGCATCCAGAAAGTAGAGAGATATAACTAGAATGGGACAAACAAAACTTAGCCCCAGGGCAGCACCAACAGCAGATGAAATTTAGGAAACATGTTTTCCCTCTATCTACCATAATCATTTTAAAAAATAATTTTAATTTTTTGGTTATTTTGAATTTTTTTTAACCCTTACCTTCTATTTTAGAATCAATACTATGTATTGATTCTAAGGCAGAAGAGTGGTAAGGGTTAGGCAATGGGGGTTAAGTGACTTGCCCAGGGTCACACAGTTAGGAAATGTCTGAGGTCAGATTTGAACCCAGGACCCCCTTCTCTGGGCCTGGCTCTCAATCCACTGAGCCACCCAACTGCTCCAAGTTATTTTGAATTTTACAAACATCAGCAAGTATTCATATTTAAATATGCAAAAACAAAAAGAAGATTAGCCATAAAACTTTGAATCTCCTTTAGACAGGGTTTTTTTTTAAGTATATAATAAAGTTAATACCTTACTTTCAAAGCTGTTCATATTGTCTGTTTCCCTCAGAACCGTCTCCTATTCCCTTCTGTGCATGCATTTTTAATGCTTCACTGACATTCATCATCTTTTTTCTTATTTTGTATCAGTATCCTGAGCCCTCCTCTGCCCTTCAGATTTTCTCCTTCTCTAAATCACACACACACACACACACACACACACACACACACACACACACACAC
>NC_058131.1:19312749-19322865 GCF_016433145.1 Gracilinanus agilis | reverse complement strand
CAGAGACAGAGAGAGAGAGAGAGAGAGAGAGAGAGAGAGAGAGAGAGAGAGAGAGAGAGAGAGAGAGAGAGAGAGAGAGAGAGAGAGAAGAGTCTTAATTACACTCTCAAAACAAAATCTTTTGTTTGAACCAATCAATTCAGAATCTCTAGCTCTTCCAACTATGGTAAGGCTAGTCCCTCCCTTAACATTGTTCATTTCTAGTCATACACAATGGAGCAAATCTATATTCCTTTGCTGCTGGAGAAGATGAGTTTGGTAGATTCCTTGAGTTCAGGAGTTTGAAGCTGCACAAGGGCTAAATTCAAGCTTGGGTTTCCATACCAAGTCTTGCTCCAATATGGTGATGCCCATCCAGCAGAGGATCACCAGATTGCCTAATGAGGAGCAAAACATACAAGGTTAAACCTTCTTTAAAGATGAATATTGTCGCTGGGTCCTTCAAGGGGCTGCTACACTGACAGTCTAGGTGAGGTTGGGGGACTACTCAAAAAACAGTATTGATTGGGAGGGAGATTATTGAAGGATGTGAAGTAGACTGAATAAATGAAATAGCTTAGAGAATAAGGTAGAATTGAAGTAGATTAATCCATTCCTGCATTATTTAGGAAACTGACCTAATCCCTTCAGAAGGCCAAGCAACCTAGGCAAGTGGTAGGTCAGAGTCCAAATTGCCCTATGGACAACAAAGGGACATAGCTAACTTTTGATGAGTGTTTAAGTACAAATAAATAGGTCAAGATGGAATGCAAGGTAAACATATAAGCTAACTAGGGATGAGTGTTTAGGTACATGTGAAATGTAAATATCCCCTGTATGTTATCCACTTACTACTGACCACATACCTGTGTTTGTGATGAGGTTTTTCTTGACAAATAAGAACCTGAATAGCCTTGTATCTTGTAAACCTATTTAAGTTGCCTTGTAATGTTAGTCTGATACAGCTTCCACTAGGGAAGGCTGTCCTAACTGCTGTCCAAGCTGGTAGATTTCTTTTTCTTTTTTGTTTTTAATCAATAAATAATGGTTCCAATTATTGAATTTCTGGGTGTCTGGATTCATGTTATAAAGTACCCCACTTCTTTTGGAGGCCCCAGTGAGATAATGGTCCCCAAGACCAGCAGGTAAGGACAGCAGGAGAGAGCTGCTGTGAATGTGTTTGTGTGTGTGAATGGTGTCTTCTCCAGGGCCCTCCCCTGGTTCTGGTGATTGAGATCTTAGACAAATTTTAAGCTGGTTTTGGAACCATCTGTTCTGTTCTATTCTAGGAAGTTAGTTCTGTTTTGCTCTAGGAGAATGTTTTGCTCCAGGGTCTTGTTTTACCCTGGAGTGCTGTTTTTGTCCTAGAGTCCTGTTTTGCCCTGGAATCCTGTTTGGCTCTGGAGTTCTGTTCGGTTCTGAAAATCTGGATCCAGTGGAAGCTGTTGGGATGGCTGGTCGTGGCTTTTTAATCCCACAGCCAGGTCACTAAAGAGATGTCTTTCAGTGACTTCTGGGGAACTTTCAGGTTCCAAGGTGTATGAGTGTGTGAGAGAGTGTGGCTGAAGATTTCTGTTGAGTCTTTGTTTTTTTGTGTGTCTAGCTGTAAGATTAAACAAAGGAAGGGGCAAAAAGAGTTTAAGATGCAGTTTCACAAAGGGGAATTTCTTTCATAGTGGCTCTTCTGTACTCCCTCCACCTATATTCCAAGCCTCCCAAACTTTAGCACCAGAGAGGCAGTGGCTGCTCTGGCAGCAGGCTTAAAATCTGAGTAGGAAGTGAGAAGGGGACTTAAAAGTACTTTCCTTAAGAAACCCAGTTAGCCTTATGAACAGCTCACCTTCAACCCCCACTGGGAACAGATAGCAGTTTTGTCTAGGTGCTACAAGAGCATTTTGTTAGAAATCACAGCCAAAAAGAGAAACGGGCTTAGATCTATCAGAGTGTAAGATGCAGGGAAAGTTAGGGGACAAGGAAGTCAGCTCAGCCAATCAGATGCCTGATCGCAGTAGCTTAGCTCAGCACAGCTTCCTCAGCTAAAAGGGCAGTATGCTGAAACTGTTTTAATGAATTTTCTCACTGCAAATATTTCTTTTTAAGAATGGATCCTAAAACACTGATTTTTTCTTTTCAAACCATGCTTGTCACAATGTTGTATGTTTCTGTTTATTGGTGTCTTTGTCACAGTCTCATCTCTATGTATTCTTAAATTGAACACTTACAAAAAGAAAAAAAGGTGAGTTGGAAGATTAAACTTCCCACCATCAAAAATCCTCAGCAGAGGATAAAAGCAAATATTTGTTCAATTTTTCCTCTTTCTTCCTTTGGATGGGCCCCCAAAGGAGTGAAAAAAAGAGAAAAATTCAGAGCAAAGAAGGGAGATTTTTACTCCACAGTTAGAGGCAATTTTTCACTTAAGATTTAATTTTAAGGGTTGATGTATACAACTTTGAAGGATTGCTAATGATTTTGATAAGACACAATGTAATTTTATTTATTGGGTAACTGTTTGTAGTTAAATGTGAAATGTTAGCCAGATTTTATTGAGCACAAAAATCCATGGTATCTTGTAAGACCTTGCAGTGCATAAGGGTTTCAGTGAATTTGAGAACTGTCTAAACATGATTAATATCCAGCCTGACACAGAAGGGAATGTTTATTCTATAAGGATCAAAATTGTATTTGCTACTTTGTAGATGTAAAAGTCATTCAGAAAAAGTTGTAATGTTTTTGTTGAGAACTTATTCTAGAATTTAAACTTGGGATTTTTCAAATGAGATGTTCTTTTAATGTATGTGCTATCAGAACTAGCAACAAGTAATCATATGACACACAAGAAATTTTTAAAGTGGTTGATGTGTGTATGGGATTTAATAATACAGGTACTAAGAATTTGGTATTTTGCATAAGATAGAATTTCTAAACAGTGTTGTATTTGACTAGGGTTGTATGAATTGGGTTTTTTTAAATGTGTCCAATGTATAAGAAGGAATTCGTGATCTAGAGATTAACATGTATTCAGACACAAATTGCTAGAAAGTAATGATGAATGAATACAAAATATGTACGCATTTATAAAGAGAATTAAGTTTTCCACCTGAATAGGTTAAGGATATATGATATGTAAACTGTATGAAATTAACAAGGAAAATTTGACCAGCCCAGGAATCTAATAGGGTTTGACATAAGGATTACATGCAATTAAATATAGTACTTTCCTCTTTTTGCAATAATGGTAAAGGAGGAGAAGCCAGAGGAAATAAGAGTAATGGATAAAGAAATAATAGGTGTGACTTCTAGTGCAAAATAGATACAACAAATGGTAAATCAGAATAATATTGATGGAATTTAATCAGTTATGTAGCAATGTTTTGAGGTAAAAGGAAACTAAACTGGAGGTTCTATTCTGTTTTAAGCAGAGGTTTGAAAGGAGTATGGTTAAATGCTTTGAAATTCAGTTTGTTTGCTAAAGGACTTAAAGTTATTTGGAAGTTGTGGAGTTCAAACTAAAATTTGTAGAGGATAATTTATTATGAACGCTTTGATTCATGCAAAATTTTTAAATTGTGGTGATCTCACTTGTTAAAGAGGGATAAGAGACAATGTTGTTAAGTAATAAAAACCTAAACCAAGCCAAGCAGCCTTAGGATAAATTGCTCACAAGCTATTAACCCCTTCCTTTCACACAGGAAGGAGAAAGAAGTACTTATAATTGTTCCACACTGATACTTAGGGACAGATATAGAAACATAGTACTTAAGTCTGACCTATATTTTAATTGTATACTTCAGATGTTTTAAAGAGATGTTCAAGCAAGTAAAAGTTGATAGAAAAGTCATGGATCAGTTTTGTAAAACAGGTTTTTTTAGCAGTACAGTTTCAAGAAGACTGCTTTCCATCCTTATCTATCTTTCTATCACAAGAGGTTTAAAAAATAGGTTTAAGTGTTTGAACTGTCCAAAAATGGGTGTTTTTGTTTAAAATTATCATAAATGGTTTTCATCTCAGTATATTAAAGTTGACTAACTTTATTATTACATTTGACTTCCTGGTCTTGAAAATAGATAACCAGCCTGCTTGTCAAAAGGCTTGCTTTAAGGTTTACAGTGCTTAAAAGGTTTCAAATCTCATAATTTAAAATAGAACCTGTAATACTACATGCTTTATGATATTCCTTTTAAATATGACTTTTATGTGAATTGCTGCTAAAATATGTGCTTTAAGTATTGTTTGAATGTAAGCAAAAGCTCATTGTAAACCTAACTGTACCATAGATTTTGTTCAATCCTCAGTGGTTACCTCAGTTTATCAATTTGTACTATGAACTAAAACTTATAATTGATGAGCACTATGCTAAAGGTACAGTGTCTCAATTCTTGGGAGTTATTGGTTAGCATTTAAGGGATACCAAATGGTATGTTTATTTTTATGATGGTAACAGTGAATCAGAGAAAATGAAGAGGTATGTTGTGTTTGACTATAGAGGAAAGAGAGACTTTGATCTAATGTCCATAAAGTTTGAGTATGCAGATTTGTGACAGGTGAATGGAAGTTGTGTTCTGCTTTTTAAGCAGAGGGCTTTGAGGGAAAAAGAGAGAGGGAGAAGGAGAGAGGGGGGAGGTAAAAGAGAATAGATAGGGAGGTGAAAGAGAAAAGATAGATGTTCTACTCTTATAATTAGATCCTTGACCTAGGGATAATTTCTACAATTAATGTATATGGTGTTGGAAAAATCACAAATAATTCTGGAATTTCTCTGGACAGTTACTCTAAAGTGATCCCTGTATGGCCTTGTCTTAGTCCTTCAGATGGCCTAGGTCCAGGAGATAATACAGCCCTGATTTATATTTACTATGGAGCTACTCAATCTAGCACTTCTGTTCCTTAATTCAGGTTTTGTGACTAAAGTGTGATATGCTAATTATTGCCAAAATATGTAAGAATAACTGAGTGATCAGCCTGGTAGGGATGTGAAAGGCTTGTTTGAGGGTGTGGAAATTTGTTTCTAGACTACTGCTTAGCAGAATTTCTCTGAGCGGTAATGGGTAAGACTTGTCTTTTCAGGAAAGAGAAGGCTTCTGGGATCCAATGGTGATGTAGTATGCAAAAGACAGAGAATGTTCTGTGATGGTTAAAGAAGCAATTCTAGAGCTCAGCCTGGACTGGACCTCTTCTGACATCTACACTACTAATCCTTGAGTGACACAATGATGGCATGAGCCAGTGATAGATTTGGCCTGTACATCGAACCCCTCACTATGTGTCCCTTGGGATGTGAGGAAATGTTTTCCGTCTGATTTCTCTTCTGGGACAAATTCCCGTAACCAGCACATAATGCAAATTGTAAAGTTAATGTTTCCATCTCCCCAAACAACCTATTAGGTTAATAATTGAAAATGATCAAATTGTTAACATACTTTGAGAACTAGGTAGAGTTACTAATGCCCAATTGAAGTTTGGATCTTAAGTTCAGAAATAACTGGAAGCTTTCCAGATTTCCTTCAGGATCTGGGGTAAAGAAATTCATCTTTGAATTATTGTTACTCAGGTGGTTATAGCTGCTTATGTAAATATGGGCTTTGCAAAAGGATATTCTTGCCAACTCTGCAAACAACTTAGGAATCAAATCTCCTAAAAGGATCAATTCCTGTTGGAGGATGATTTCTGGAGATGAAGTCTGTTGGCTGAGATACCCAAATATTAATATTTAATATCAGTTTCTATTGTACTAATTTTCTCTTTTTTTTTGCCCCAGTCCTGGGTTCTATACTTCTGCCTCAGGGACTGACACTCCCCCTTGTGACCTGTCTGCCAGTCCAGGGAAACAGTTTCTGGACATATGTCCTTCAAGTCTCCAAGCCTTCAGGACCCTGGCATTCACTGCAGACATTCCCTGAAGACCCTGTGCCCATAGTTCCTCTTCCTCCTTTTAGGGATTCTATGCCCCTTATCGGCTTGAAGAAGCTACAGAAGACTGAACCAATTGCCCCTCTTCCCTTAGATATTTGAGATGGCATAGGACATTGTACCCCAATAGTGTAGAAGTTTTTCAGGCAAACTATAGGCAGGAAAATTCCTTTGCTCCCACTATGTACCCTTACCTAACAGCAAGTCAAAGGTTTGACTCAGTTACTAGTAGAGGGGGAACTGAGTTGGGACAATGAAACCTTCTGGGAATGGGCTGGAGGGATCCTGCAGGCTCATATGAGGGCTGGTTGGCAGCACAAATTGGGAATTAATGATGGTTAAAGTTCATTTATATGCTTGTCTATCGGCAGGGCACCCTGATAAAGCTTGTCTTGCAGGACAAAACTGCTTGGCCCGGAAAGGGGCTACATGACCAGTGCTACCTCCCCACCTCTGAGCCTCTCCCCTTTGCCCTGTGCTCACAATCACTTGTTTATTCCCTGCCAAGATCCAGCCTAGCCCCTCTGTCCTCAGCATGGGCCTCAAGAAAGCCAAAACCCCAGCAAGGAACTCAGCTGATGTAGGTTGGTTGCAGTGCAATGAGTGGAGGAGAAATGACTGCCCTTGCCTGTTGGAATGAACAGAGACAATGCTGAACCCAAACTGACTGCTCCTACCCTGGCAATCCCCGCTCCTGGGCAACTGAATGCGGTCACAGAGAGAGCAATCCCTTCTCCGTCTTCACCTTTTTGAATGCCAGTCCCCCAGACAACAACTGACTGTTGGCTCTCCTTGAACTCTCAACCTCCTTACTATATTGGTAATGGGGTCCCAGAGGATTATGGGGAACCCAAACCCTCCAAACGCTCTGTATGTCCCCTCAATCACAAATGCTGAGACCAAAACCCAATGTAAATGGGGACATGAGCCGATTCTTACCCTGGGGGACCTACAGACTAATGGCACTTGGTTTTCTGAAGTCTGAGGCAGATCTCAGTAGTTCGTTTCTTGTTACTCACTGTGTCAGCATTGTCACTGCATCCAGGTCTGACCCTTATGAGATCTGGTACTAGAAAGCCCCTCCTGGTACATGCTTTGCCTGTATCAGGGCCTCACACCTCACCTGTCCCCTCCTACCTTAAGAACAAAGGATGCTGTAGATAACCCTGTAATTTGCATCCTGGTTCATATTACTCCCCGGGTTTACTATTGTTCAGGAGAGGAAGGTAGAGAACATTTTAAAGAGATGCAGACTGGTGAACACCTGGCAGGCCTTGCTTGGTATCATAGAGTGCCCATTCTCATCCCAATTTTAGGAGGCCTGGGCATAGGAGGAACTGCAGCCCTAAGCGCTGCTGCCCTGGTTCAGGGAAACCAGAATTTCCAGTCTCTCTCTCACCAGATTGATTTAGAATTTTCAGTGAATTAGAAACCTCTGTTAATTTCTTGGAAAAATCACTGTCCTCTCTGGCAGAAATGGTTCTCCAAAATAGGCGAGTACTGGACCTCCTTTTCTTTAAGCAGGGTGGACTCTGGGTGGCATTGGGAGAATCCTGCTGTTTTTATGCCAGTCATTCTGGGGTTGTACAGGAATCCCTAACTCTGCTCTGAGGGAGGATACAAAAGAGGGGACGGACTAATCTCAGCTCACCATCTGTTATTCTAGTCTTTTTCTCTGACACCTCTTATTAGGCCTTCTAATAGGGCTCTGCCTGATCAACTGTCTCACATCCTATATCTGGCAACATCTTCAGGCTGTTAAACTTTTGGCTCTGTGGTCACATTACTCTCCTTATCTGATGAGTCAAGGGTTTGACTTATGAACAAGAAGAGGAGGGAATGAAGTAGACTGAATAAATGAAATAGGTTAGAGAATAAAGTAGAATTGAAGTAGATTAATCCATTCCTGCATTATTTAGAAAACTGACCTAATCCCTGCAGAAGGCCAAGCAACCTAGATAAGTGGTGGGTCAGAGGTCAAATTGCCCTGTGGACAACATAGCTAACTTTGGATGAGTGTTTAAGTACAAACAAATAGGTCAGGATGGAATGCAAGGTAAATATATAAGCTAACTAAGAATAAGTATTTAGGTATTGTTATATTCAAACTCTGAGTTTCACCTTGATTGACAAGGGAGATAGTTGGAGGACATCAGAATGTTCCTGGATGCCATGAGGACAGGAGCAAAGGCAGTTGGCCTGAGGATATAAATACCCTAACAGTCATCTGGAAAGGGTCTTTGGTCCTGGAGGCTCAGATCTTGGGGCCTTGGAGCTTTGACCATTGATCCTCTCTGAAAATCCCTAGATATTTAGGCATTTGATCATCATTAGATATCTAGGTATCTGGGCCCAGGTGGTAACCAGGAGGAGGGAAGGAGAAGAAGCAGAGGGAGGTGAAGGGTAGAAACTTCCTAAAGGCTGTGCAGGCTGACATCACAAACTGAGAACAGGGAAGCTGAGAGAAATCACAATATCTGTACCAACTGAGCAGTTTGCCCTCCCTGGTTTGGCAGTGGCCAAGCTGAACCAGAGGAGTGTGAAACCATTAGCTCCAGCTTACTGAAACAACAGCCTACAGTCCTGAGGGATTATTGATCATAGCTATTAGTGACAGGGTCTCCTATCCTCAATCCATTCCTGATTATTCCTTTCCCTATTTAACATCTATAGATAAAGTTTATTTAAGTACCTTCCTGAGTGGTCATTATATCACAACCCTTGGGGAGGGAGCAATGCAGTCAGATGAAAATGTTATCCAAGGCTAATAGAGCCCAATAATATTAATTAATCCAACCCCAGGTGGGACCTGAAAGAGTTACCCATCCACAAACCCATAAGGGTCCTACCTGGGCATTGTTATATTTAGAAAGGGACTTATACCATCAAACTAAGGTGACTGAGTGGGTGTTCCAGTCACCAGCTACCTAGGGGAATACAAAAGCCACAATTTCTTTTTCTTTTCTTTTTTTAATCAATAAATAATGGTTCCAATTATTGAATATCTGGGTATCTGGACTCATGTTGTGAAGTACCCCACTTCAGATGGAGCTAAATGAACATCCTGGGGCTTTTCCTACTGTACTTAGGAGATCATTTAGAAATGTGCCAAATATAGGGGGAGGTAGGTGGCTAAGTGGTTAGAGAGCCAGACCTGGGATCAAATCTGGCCTCAAAGACACTTCTCCACTGTGTGACCCTGGTCAAGTCACTTAACCCTCACGGCCTAGCCCTTACCACTCCTCTGCCTTGGAATCAATATTGATTCCAAGACGAAAGGTAAGAGGTTGTTTGTTGTTGTTGTTGTTTCAATTTTAAAAATATGCCAAATAGATTTGCTTGAACCTCTCAGATATAAGGCACTAGATGGAGACCCTCAAAAGGACAATTCTTGAGCCTTTCCTGAGAACTTTGTAGAATTAGAGATACAGACATATGTGTCAAATACATCCAATGTTTTGCTGAGGTCAGAAAATACTGAAGGGGATGGGGAAGAAAAAAGGGTAATGGGTATCATTGTTATCACCATTTAGGTTAGGGAAATCCTTATTGTTCTTATTGTTCTCTCTTTTTATTCTTGAACTCCCTTTCTCTGCTATTTTTTCCTCAACCCAAGATGAATTTTGGGGGAGGACTTTTTGCAACAAAAAAGTAGTCAGACAAGGCTGGTGGGAAAATCAAGAGCCTTTAATAAGCACAGCACACTGCTGTGGATCCTACAATCAAACTCATGCCAAACAAGAGACATGGATGGCCTGGGGCAAGGGACAGTCATGAATGGGAGGAAAAGTCACATTGGTAATGCCAAAGTGAGACGTAAGCTAGCCTCCATTTTAAGTAAAACCCCGATTCATGGGATTTCCAGAAGCCAAGACTCTCATAAAGTTGTTGAGCTCGGTGATTGGAGCTGGCTGTCTCGAGGATTACTCCATCATATCCCTGGTCCTGGGCAAACTGGATCACAGTCTGGACCAAAACCCTAGCCATCCCTTGGCCTCGATGACTCTTCTTCACAGACAAGCGGAGCAATTCCAGATACTTCCCTCCTCCAATCAGTGTCTCTGCTGGACGGGCACCCACAGTGCCTACTACCTGATGCTCTGACTCTGATACAAAAAAACTTGAACCTCTTGAATTCAGGTAGGATTTCTGGATGTCCAATAGATCAGTATGCAAGAATCCATCTATGTACTTTATAACAAAATGCCTAAAAGCCAGCCACTGGCCAGC
>NC_058131.1:19278869-19310681 GCF_016433145.1 Gracilinanus agilis | reverse complement strand
GAGAGAGAGAGAGAGAGAGAGAGAGAGAGAGAGAGAGAGAGAGAGAGAGAGAGAGAGAGAGAGAGCAGTCTCAGGGTGCTCTGGGCAAAGTCCTCCCCCTGCTACTGAAGCAGGTGATAGTATGATAGGTAAGTTCTGGGGCCGGAGTCCCTGAGATTAAATCTTTGAGTTGGATCACCTTGAAGAAGGCCCTTAATATCTGTTTGCCTCAGTCACCTAGATTATTAAATGGAGGGAATGATAGTGTGGACTCCCAGGACTGTTGTGAAAATCAAGAGATAATTGCAAAACGTGCTTAGCCCAGTGCTTGGCACATAACAGTTTCTTATTATATTATTGTTATGTTGATCTAACAGAGATATTTGGGAAGCTGAAGAGATGGCCAGAAACCAGAAACCTGTAGGACTCACTCCTCCCACACACACAGGCTTGAGTGAGTAGGGAGGGGTAGGTACTCCTTACTCTCACCCCTCCCACCAAGCAGTTAGAAATCAATTGGAAATAGAGAATGATCAGGTACACTGGCTTGGATGAGCAAGGCTAATCCCCTCAAGATGTTCACTTCCTCAACTTATTTCCCCACAGGTTTGACTAGGGAAGATAGGAGAAGCTTGATGTCTTGTAGCTATCAGGGACAGAACGAGGATCTGACTTGTTGGGCTGGCAACTGAAAGAAATCAAGCTTTATGGAAGAAGTGAGTATTCTCAAATAAATAGCCAAGCACAGCTACCTCAAAGTTGAAGTTTTACTGATAAAAAGGAAAGGGGAAGGAAGGGAAGGCTTTCAAGGATTGGGATAAGATTTGGGAAGCCCTGAACTGTTAGGAAGAAACAGCCCCCCCCCTTAGGAGGGAGTGGCAGACCTTATATCTAGCTTGCCCTCAAAGCTTATAATTATCACTTCTAATATCTAAATAACTAAATAACAATTGTGCTGTTGCTGGAAAGGTCTAGTTTAGCTAAACAGGCAAACCACTGAGCAGAACCAAAATGGCTCCAAAGCAATCCCAAACCTGAGAATAGCAAGCAGAGAGATCTATTCACCTCAACCACCAGGAACCAACTGACTAACTGCTTTCAAACTGTCCCCTCACCCAGCGTTCTCTGGAATTCTGGGTGAGGCTTGGCCCTGTATCTTGCAGGAATTCCACCCTGCCATTTCCATGCTACAATTATTACAGAATGTTACAAAGTAAATTCTTCTTATATATAATATAATATATATAATAAATAGGTGCTAGTCTTTATAATAAGTAGGTACATATTTGTTTCAAGAAATTTGTTTTTAATTGGTTAATGAGGTTGGTAGGAGGGAAAGAAGAGAGATTTCTGATAACTTTTTTAATAGAGGAAGTATTGCTACAGATATGAAATGTGGTATTCCAAAGAGCAATTTGGAACTATGCTCAAAGGGCTATAAAACCATCTATACCCTCTGACCCACTAATACTGGGTATGATGTGCCCAGAGAGTCAATCCCAAAAATTGAGTCTGAATACAGCAATGCAAAATGCAAAGGGACTTTATTGTCTTAGTTTAAACCAAGGGTCTCACTTAGTAAGTCTGATGTGTAACCACGAGCTGTGCCTGAGCTGGGTATTTATAGAGTGGTAGGCAGCAGGGGGTGGAATAGGGGGATGTCTCCAAGGTAGGTGGTCCAACAGGGGAGAGGTCTGGAAGGTGGGCGGTCCCTTCAGATAAGGTGAGGAGTGTCTGGAAGGAATTCCTTCAGGTAAGGGGGAAGGTCTGGAAGGAATTCCTTCAGTTAGGGGGAAGGTCTGGAAGCCAAAGGTCTGTAAGTTAGGAATTCCTACAGACAAGCCTGTCTCACTATAATATTATACATGGGTCTGGATTTTTAATTCTGACTCTTTCTGGGTTCTACAGGTCTGTATCCGAAAGAGCTTTTTGAAAAAGAATCTAAGTGTACAAAAACATGTATAGCAGCTCTTTTTTGTGGTAGCAAAGAATCAGAAAGTGAGGGGATGCCCATTCATTGAGGAAGGGCTGAGGAAACTGTGGTATCCGATTGTTATGAAATACTATTATGCTATAAGAAATGAGGAACAGGATGATGTCAGAAAAATCTGGAAATATATGAACTGATGCAGAAGGAAGTGAGCAGAACAAGGGAAATATTGTACACAGTGAAAATATTGTAAGATGAACTGGAAATGACTTCGCAATTCTCAACAATACAATGATTCAAGGCAATCCCAAAGAACTCGTGATAAAAAAATACCATTTGCCTCCAGAGAAAGAAATGTTGGAGTCTGAATCCACACCAAGCATATTCTATTCACTTTCTTCATTTTTTTTATTGGAGATCTCTTCCACAATATGGGGAAAACATGGAACTAATATGGAAAAAGGTTTTACATGACTGCACATATAAAATCTCTATCAGATTGTTTACTGTCTCCATGAGGGGAGAGCAGAGGGACAGAAGGAGGGATAGAATTCAAGTCTCAAATTTTTTTAAAGGAATGTTAAAAATTATTTTTACATGTACTAGCAGTGGGGAGGAATAAATTTTTCAAAGAGAAAGTGTAAGAGGGAAGAAGTATTTGGCTGTATGTCACTGAGCTCATTCTATGTCTGTGAAACTTAGAGAGTCTACCAGAGACATGCCAAGAAGTTGAATGACCTCCATTTGAGTTGTTTTAGAAAGATTCTGAAGACCACCAGGCAAGATAAGTACCAGACACTTAAGATCCTTTCTCTAGCTAAAGTGTCAAGCATTGAAATTCTACTGCAGAGAGCACAATTCAGATGGCCTGGTCAAGTCTTTCAAACGCTAACTATACATTTCTCTAAAAGGCTATTTAAGAATGTCTCCCCTAAGGCAAGAGCTGACAAAAAAGTCAGAAGGAGTGATGGACAGACACTTTCAAGATCTCTCTGAGAACTTTGGTATCTCTTGTGAGGCACAGGAGAACCAGGCACAGGACCATCCGTCATGTCATAGCCGTATCAAAGAAGGAACTGTACTCTAGGAGAATTTCAGTAGCTCAAAAGTATGAGATGCAAAAATTTAGAGATATCTCCATCCCAAATGGGTAAACGGGCTAGTTGAACCTGAGCAGAACTTCAATGTGTCTTTCTCAAATAAGGCATTTTTAGTTTCCTGATCTACAAATATTTTCAGGACCTGGGGCGGAGCCAAGATGGCAGTTTAGGAGCATCTAAAGTCCAAACCTCTCCTATAATCCTTCCAAACCAATATTTATATTGCACTCCAAAGAAAACAGAAATCCAAACCCAACAAGAAGAAATCATGAGACCTTCCTCCTGAAAACAACTTGAAAGGTAGGCACAGTGTATCTATTTTCATGGAAAAAGGGAGAGTCACCCTTCCCACCCCCAGCTCTTGAGACTTGTAATAAGACCAAGCTGACTGTGTGAGCCCCAGGCAGAGACTATCCCTGTGAGGGTTCACCTCTAACCTACCACACATGGTGCAGGGCTCTAACAAAGACTAAAAGGGAGGAACTGGAGAGGGAGGCCACCTGGCTGGACACCTTGAGCCAGATGGCTACAGTGAAAAATTTACCCCAGGACAGACCAGCTCAACAGGTTAGCTCAACCTACTGAATCCAGTATACCAGCAGAAGACTGAGAAAAGAGAAGATTTAGCCTCAGAGCATAACAGCTCAAACACTCTGGTTCAGTAAATCAATAGAAGAGCAAGTCTATATAGTCCATAGGGCCAAAAAATTTTTTAAATAAAATTAGTAAACAAGAGAGGGAAAAAAAGCTACAATTGAAAGCTTCTATGGGGGTAAAGACTAAAGAAAGAATCAATAGACTAGGATAAGATCCAGGAAACATGGAGCAAAAAGCTTCAAAAAAATCAGGGAACTGGATGCAGGCTATGGAGGAGCTCAAAAAGAAATTTTAAAATCAAATAAGACAGGTTGAAGAAAAATGGCAAAAGGAAAATAGTAGTCTGAAAGGCAAAATAGGTCATCTGGAAACAGAGACACAGGCCATTGAAACTCAGAATTGACCTGCTAGAAAATGATGCAAAAAAAAAAATCAGAAAAAAAAGAATGACTTAAAAGAAAGGAAAAATGGACCAAAATGAAAATGAGAATCAAAAGGTCATGGAAGAAATTTAGTCTTTAAAAATTGGAATTGGGCAATTAGAAACTGATTAATTTAATTTAAAAAAGAAAGAAGAGAATCAAATGAACAATATCAAAGATGAAAAGGGTGATCTCACCTCTAATGAAGAAGAAATTAAGGTAATTATTAGGAACTATTTTGCCCAATTACATGGCAATAAATATTGCGTAGATTAACAAAAGAATAACTAGAATACTTAAATAATCCCATCTCAGAAAAAGAAATTGAACAGGCCATCAAGAAACTTCCTAAGAAAAAATCCCCAGGGCCTGATGGATTCACAGTCAATTCTATCAAACATTTAAAAAACAACTCATCCCAATACTATACAAACTATTTCACAAAATAAGCAAAGAAGGGGTCTTACCAAATTCTTTTTATGACAAAAATATGGCACTGATTCCCAAGCCAGGCAGACCAAAAACAGAGAAAGTTTTCCAATCTCCTTAATGAACACAGACAGAAAAATCTTAAATAAAATAATAGCAAAAAGTCTATAGCATGTTATCACAAGGATTATTCACTCTGACCAGGGAGGATTTATACAAGGAATGCAAAAATGGTTTAATATTAGGAAAACCATTCACATAATTGACCATATCAATAACCAAACCAACAGAAATCACATGATTATCTCAATAGAGGTAGAAAAAGCCTTTGACAAAATACAACACCCATTCCTATTGAAAGCACTAAAAAGTATAGGAATAGCTTGGCCCTTCCTCAAAATAATAAACAGTATATATTTAAAACCATCAACAAGTATCATCTGCAATGGGATAAGTTAGAAGCCCTCCCAATAAGATCAGGAGTGAAGCAAGGATGCCCATTATCACCTCTATTATTCAATATTATACTAGAAACGCTAGCAGTAGCAATTAGAGAAGAAAAAGAAATTGAAGGGAGCAAAGTAGGCAATGAGAAAATTAAACCATCACTCTTTGCAGATGATATGATGGTCCTACTTAAGAATCCCAGAAAATCAACTAAAAGACTAGTGGAAATAATTAACAACTCTAGCAAAGTTGTAGGGTACAAAAGAAACCCACATAGATCATCAGCATATCTGCATATTTCCAACACAACTCAGCAGCAAGAGTTAAAAAGAGAAATTCCATTTTAAATCACTGTAGACATTATAAAATATTTAGGAATCTATCTGCCAAGACAAACTCTGGAATTATATGAACGCAACTACAAAACACTTTTCACACAATTAAAACTAGATCTAAACAATTGGAAAAGCATTAATTGTTCCTGGGTAGTCTTAAGGTAAAAACTGGGGTTAACTTATATTTTTATCTGGGTTCAGAAGAGTGAGTAGGAGACAGGAATGGACAATAGGTGGGGACTTAACAAGCTGAGGAAATACAGTTCAATGAATGGTTTGGGCAACTGACAGGAGTGACAATTAGGGCTCAACTGCCAACCCAGATCCATCTAGCCAGAGATAAACACAGAGTTCAACAAATACATACACTATGAGAACTTTAAGGTATGAAGAAAACAAACAGGGAAAACAGTTTAATTGTAATTTGAAAGGATAGGAGAGGGGGTAAGGTAAAACTATGTCTAACTGACCAGGACTGGAGTCAAAAGGGAAAGTTCCTTAGCCAATCTGGCTTCTGCCAGGTTGACAGCTTGGCTAAGGACCTGAGGGAGAGGGCTTGAGTTTGGGATTCTCACAACCGATCCAGAGATGTCTTCAGGATACCAGGAACCAACTCCTCCATAGCCAATGATCCAAAAGTAACCAGGTAGGGAAAGATGTCTGCAAACTGTCCACCAGAACACAGGCCTCTCCCCTACTCAGAACTGACTTGCAGGATGATATCTTCAGCCTTTACAATCTTCACCACTCTCCAAGATCCCAGGTCAAATAGGGACTGCTAATCGCACTTCTGCTCTAACCCCTCACAAAACAGCAATGTCTGTTGCTTCCTCTCTCCTCTCTACCCCCTGCATTCCATTCAGAATGTCCATGACTTCCAGCAAAAGTTTCCAGCTGGGTTTGTACCCCAAAGAGATAATATGCTTGCAAAAATCTGCTTTTATACTTTTAAAGCCTATACCTATTACAGTAGGACAAGCTAATATAATAAAAAATGACAATCCTATCCAAATATACTTATTCAGTGCCATACCTATCAAACTTCTAAGAAACTTTTTTACTGAATTAGAAAAACTGATAACAAAGTTTATCTGGAAGAACAAAAGATCAAGAATATCAAGGGAAATAATGGGGAAAAAATGTGAAGGATGGGGGCCTAGCAATACCAGATCTTAAACTATAAAGCAGTGGTCATCAAAACAATATGGTACTAGATAAGAGACAGAAGGGAAGATCAATGACCTTAGTAAGCTAGTGTTTGATAAACACAAAGATCCCAGTTTGGGGGACAAGAACTCACAATCTGAAAAAAACTGCTGGGACAACTGGAAAACAGTATGGAAAAAATCAGGTTTAGATCAACTACACCCTATACAAAGATAAATTCAAAATGGGTAAATGACTTAAATATAAAGAGTGAAATCATAAAAAAATTAGGTGAACATAGATTAGTATACCTGTCAGATCTGTGGGAAAGGAAGGAATTTAAGACCAAGCAAAAGATAGAGAACATTACAAAATGTAAAATGAATGACTTTGATTATATCAAATTAAAAAGGTTTTGTACAAACAAAACCAATGCAACCAAAGTTAGAAGGAAAGCAACAAAATGGGGGAAAACATTTTATAAGAAAAACTCTCTGACAAAGGTTTAATTTCCCAAATATATAAGGAACCAGGTCAAATGTACAAGAAATCAAGCCATTCCCCAACTAACAAATGGTCAAGGGATATAGAGAAATGCAAATCAAAACAACTCTGAGGCACCACCTCACATCTAGTAAACTGGCCAATATGGCAGCAAAGGAAAGTGATAAATATTGGAGGGGATGTGGCAAAATTGGGACATTAATACACTGCTGGTGGAAGTTGTGAATTGGTCCAACCATTCTGGAAGGCAATTTGGAATTATGCCCAAAGGACTTTAAACGACTGCCTGCCCTTTGACCCAGCCATACCACTGCTGGGTTTGTACCCCAAAGAGATAATAGGGGAAAATGTTTGTACAAAGATATTTATAGCTGCATTTTTTTTTACATTTTTAAACCCTTAACTTCTGTGTGTTGGCTCTTAGGTGGAAGAGTGGTAAGGGTGGGCAATGGGGGTCAAGTGACTTGCCCAGGGTCACACAGCTGGGAAGTGTCTGAGGCCAGATTTGAACCCAGGACCTCCCGTCTCTAGGCCTGACTCTCAAACCACTGAGCTACCCAGCTGCCCCCATGCTGCATTTTTTACAGTGGTAAAAAAAATGGAAAATGAGGGGGTGTCCATCAACCGGGGAATGGCTAAGCAAATTGTGGTATCTGATGGTGATGGAATACTATTGTGCTAAAAGGAATAATGAACTGGAGGAATTCCATGTGAACTGGAAAGACCTCCAGAACTGATGCAGAGTGAAAAGAACAGAACCAGGAGAACATTGCACACAGAGACAGATACATTGTAGCACAATCAAATGTAACTGACTTTGCTACTAGCAGCAATGCAAGGATCCAGAGCAAGGCTGAGGAACTTAGGAGAAAGGTAGCTCTCTGCATCCAGAGAAAGAACTGTGGGAGCAGAAAAGCAGAAGGAAAACACATGATTGATCACATGTTTCGATGGGGATAGGATTGGGGTTTTGTTGTTAAAGGATCACTCTACTGCAAGCATGAATAACATGGAAATAGGTTTTGAACAATGATACATGGATAACCCAGTGGAATTGCTTGTCAGCTCCGGGACAGAGGTGGGACATGGAGGGAGGGGGGTAGCGGGGGAAGAGGGGTAGAAAAGATCATGAAACTATGGAAAAATATTTTAAACCAGTGATGGGCAAACTTTTTAAAGAGGGGGCCAAAGGAAAAGAAATGCTCATTTGTCAGTCTGTTTCTAAGGCAACTCTTTCGAAGTTTCATTGTATTGTATCCTACTCATTGTATTCGTCAGATTAGGAATAACGTCCTTGCAAGAAAGAACATTTCAGGGGGCTGCATCTGGCCTGCAGGCCATAGTTTGCCCATCACTGTTCTAAACAAATAAATCGATATTATCTGGACTCCAGTTAGATTTAGTACTTCTCCTCAGTATAAAACCGTCACTCTTCCCCAAAAAAATATTTAGTTTGTCTATTTTATATTTCAGAAACCTTGGGTGGCTTATCTGATCTGGAGGCAAGCTTCAGAAAGGGATAGATACAACAAGAACAAAGAAGTCTCTATCCAAGAATACATACAATATGTCTCCTCCATGAACTTAACTCACTGTCCTAAGCCTAGTTACAGATCCAATAAAGGGAATCCAACAGGAAGAAGAGAGGGGAGTGGGAGATGGTCTTTTATGATTAGAAATCCTATAAAATGGTTCTTTGAATTCAATGCGTTGGCATCTCTGCATATCCAAAACTAAAGATGTCCTCCTTTTGGAAGGTAAAATAAATTACTGTCTTGTACTTGTGTCATTTGAAATTATTATAAGCCCTGGAAGACTACAACTACCAGGACTCTCTCTGCTACAACTTCCCCTGACAACTCCCACTTCCTTTGTGGGAGGTGTCAGAGAAAGTATAAAAGAGAAAGTTTGGCACCTCTTCTCTCTCTACCCAGAGCTCATGATATCTCTCTCCATTCTGGAAGCTCTGCTCTCTACCCTGGAGCACTCTGCTCTTGCCAGCTGGAGGCTGAACCCTGCAGAACTCTCTCGGCACCTTTTTCCCTTTCTATCTACCTCCTAGTTTTTCAAAGACTTTTCCCTTTCTAATCTAAATAAAACCCAGCTATTCTAAACCCCAAATTGCTCTCAGATCATTTATTTGAGCCCCTGAAGGGCTCTGGTCAATTTCTCCCACTGGGGGCTGGGACATTACCTTCCTTTCCCTTCCTCTATCTTCCTCTCTCCTTTCTCCCATTCCTCCAATCCTTCTACCTTCCTCCCTTCATCCCTTCACCCCCACCATACTTCAGTTTCCTTACTCCAGAACTGTGTAATTTGTGAAAAGGAAGGGTCCACCTTTTGTAACTCTCATCCTACTTGTGCCTACCCTGTGGTAAAACCTCCTGGGCTTATATTGGTTTGATCAGCACCAGCTGGGAACACTATACATTGACCCGACATAGTAATGTCATTTTACTCTTCTTAGAGTTTAAAAGACAGCCAACCAACTCCTTAAGAGCAACTCTCATATTCATCGCTTCCAGCTTAAAGCTTAGCTAATTCAGATTTTAAAATCTATCATACCAGGTTGTCATTTCACAGATTTCTGTGAGTGTAATTGTGTTTGTCTCTCTCTCCTCAACTCTGGCTCTGGCTCTCTGGCTCTCATTTTTCTATGTTCAAACTGAGTATCTCTGCAAATGATCCTATCTTAGCTTATGATTGGTTAATAATGATGAAGCCATTTGACTGGAATCTTACTGGCTAATTAAATAATGAATGATGTGATTGCCTTTATCTCTTTATGTAACAACCCCTGCCCCAAAGACCATTTATCCAAATCATAGTGGCATGGACATTGTGCAGAGATGGCAGGGACCCTGCACCCCTTAACTCAGGCAGGCTGTGAACAGGGAAATTCCCTTCCCCCTTCCTGTCCTTGTGACTCCCAAGGTAAAGACCATTTTCCTTGGACATCCTTTAGGTTGAGTCAGACAAAGAGCAGGCCACACCTAGATAGCCTAAGCCCAGAGGATCTCAGGCAGAGCCCCCACCCACCGAATGCCAGAGTGCCAGAAGTCAGGTCCACACTCTATAAAGGATACTCTCTGAACTGGGGCATCTGGGGCGCAACCCCAATAGCTGCTCCACTCATGCTGCCTTGCATTTCTTGGAGGGCAACCTCCTAGGGTTGTTCCACTCATGCTGCCTTGCTGGCCATTAATCCTCTCTTACTAATAAATCTTTCTTTTTACTTTTAAGCTAAGTTTGGAGTCCTCTCATTCCTGAAAAAGGTTTCCTTCCTGAACCCAGAGGTTCACCATTTGTAGCCCTATAACAATAGCAAAACAGAAACTGGAGAAGGATGTATGGAAGAATCTATATATGACATGCACACATATAACATATATGTGTGTATATGTGTGTTTACATATAAATGACATTACAGAGTAAAGGAGCTCTCCCAATGGGAGTAAGATAACAACTCAACCAAGAGAGAGTACCTGGATCTCACCCAAGGGGAAACCTCCCAAAATTTCTAAAGTAACAAAATGGGAATAGAGGCATGATGAAGACTGCCAGGTCTTCGCATGTCTTCCCAGACTATTTCCCTTCTGCAACTTAAAATAAGGTTGGCCTCCTCCATCTTTTCTCACAACGCTGGAAGCCAATTCCTCTTTAAGAAGACTTAAAGTTTAATGATTCCACAAAGGGTAACAGAGAACTGAAGCTTTTTGACCCTCACCAACTCTCCTCTGCCTCTTATGCAGGGAAGGGTCCTCATCTCATAAAGAGAGAGACTCATACTAATAGGCTTTGGGACAAAGGTTATGTTTAGATTACAGAAAGCACAGAAACTAGCCAGGTATAGGATTGCTATTATTACCACATCCCTGGGATTATCTACCAAGGTATACCCAACTCACTCCTTCTTACATATTTATTTATTTTCAGTCAGGAAGTGTGATAATAACTACATAGCAAAAGCTTTGAGGTAGAAACTCCCTCCACTAATGTAGATGGTCATTTTTTTTGTCGCTTGCCTTTCCTTGTGACTCCAGAGCTTAGTCCAGTGCTTATTGACAACTAGTACTCAGAGAAATGCCTTGAGCAACAAAAATATAAAATTACTTAACAATTCTTATGCAGGGGAAGGGACCTTAATTAAAAATTAAGAAGGAATTGGTCTCAGCAGTCTAGGATTCAGAAATTACTAGGAGGGGAGAAAAATAAAGAATACAAACAAGGAAATCTTTTGGGAATAGGTTGAGAAAAAAGAATGTTACTTAAAGTAAGAGAAAAGAGCAGTAAGAGACAATTTTGAATTGCAAACTAGGGAAAGACAAAAAAAGAGTCAAAATAAGGAGATATACAAAAATAAATAAGCATTCAATCAACCAATGAGAACTGATTAAGCACTTAGATCCATATATCATAATTTGGCTAGCTGTTCCTCAACTGATAAATTATCCCTTTAGCAAAATCACTTCAGCCCTAGAACTCACACCTTGGAAGTATCCTCTGCCCATGGGTCCTACCTTCTGAACTCCATTGACATTCCCTAATCTCAAGGCATTTACAGTCTTTGTGTGTCTCTAATGTTTACCAAAATGCCTGACATACAGCAGGAGCTTAATAAATGTTTCTTGATAATTTATATTTTCAGCACTTAGCACAATGCCTGGCACCTAGTAGGTGCTTAATAAATGTTTACTATCTGTCTGACTGTAAGGAGAGAGAGGAATAACATTCTCTGGAGTTTGAGGGAAGCAGAAGGTATCCATTTTGAAGGAAGTGAAACTTCAATACTTCCTCTAGTCCCTGCCTGTGAAACTGACTAGAAGCCTCAAGTCAATTTCAAGCCATTCTTGGCTGGCTCTAACCTGGCTCTGTAAAGTGTTCTTTTACTTGAAGGGCTCAGTCTGTTTCCCTTCAGTGTTTGTGTACAATAATCCCTTGTTTCTACTCATATTACTGCTCATTATTCCATGTAGTTCTTTCCAAGTTTTTTTTTAATTAGCTTGTTCATCATTTCTTATGAAGCATTAGTATTCCATCACAATCTTATACCACAATTTGTTTGATATTCTTGATCTTTTGTTCTTCCAAATGAATTTTATTCTAGCTCAATAAAATAATTTCTTGGTAATTTAATTGGGATAACATTGAATAAGTAAATTAGTTTAGGGAGGACTGTCATTTTAATATTATCTCTGCCCATCCATGAACAATTAATATACTTCTACAATTGTTTAGATCTGACTTTGTATAAAAAGTGTTTTATAATTAAGTTTGTGTAGTTCTTTTGCCAAGTATTTTATTCTATCTATGGCTACTTATCTCTTTTTTCAGGACTTTATTAGTAATATAAAAAATTTGATGATTTGTGTGGGTTTATTTTATATACTATTTTGCAAAACTTATTGATAATTTCAACCAACTTTTTAGTTGAATCTCTAGGATTTTCCATATACCATTGTGTTGTCTGCAGAGAAAATTTTATTACCTCTTTGCCCATTCTGATTCCTTCAATTTCTTTTTCTTCTTTTATTAATATTGTTAGCATTCCTAGCACTATGTTAAGTAAATATTGGTGATACTAGGCATCTTTGTTTCACTTCTGATCTTACTAGGAAGGTTTCTAGCTTATCCTCATCAGAGATAATACTAGCTGGTGGTTTTAGGTATATACATCATATTATTTTAAGAAAAACTCTGTATGAGTTGTGAATTGGTCCAACCACTCTGGAGGACAATTTAGAATTTTGCCCAAAGGGCTTTAAAAGAATGCCTGCCCTCTTATCCAGTCATACCACTGCTGGGTTTGTACCACAAAGAGATAATGAGGAAAAATGCCTGTACAAAATATTTATAACTGTATTCTTTGTGGTGGCAAAAAATTGGAAAATGAGGGAGTATCCATTGATTGGGGAACGGCTGAACAAATTGTGGTACCTGATAGAGACGGAATATTATTATGAGGAAAGGAATGATGAACTGGAAGAATTCCATGTGAACTGGAAAGACCTCCAGGAATGGATGCAGAGTGAAAGGAGCAGAGCCAGAAGAACATTGTACACAGAGACTGATACACTGTGGTACAATTGAATGTAACTGACTTTGCTACTAACAACAATGCAATGACCCAGGACAATCCTGAGGATTTTTGGAAAAAGAAGGCTATCCACATCCAGAGAAAGAACTGTGGGAGTAGAAATGCAGAAGAAAAACATATTATCCATCACATGGTTCGATGGGGATACAATTGGGGTTTTGGTGTTAAAGGATTGCTCTACTGCAGATATGAATAACATAGAAATAGGTTTTGAATAATGATACGTGGATAACCCCGTGGAACTGCTCATCAGCTCTGAGAAGGGGAAGGGAAGAGAAGAGGGGAAAAATCATGAATCACATAACCATGGAAAATATTCTAAATATAAAAAATTATATAAAAAAGAAAAACTCCATTTATACCTGCTTTCCAATGATTTTAAGAGGAATACATATTGCAATAGCCAGAAGTTTTTTCTGCATCTGTTGATAGAATTATGTGGTTTTTATTATTTTTGCTATTGATATCAGTTATGTTGATAGTTTTCTTTATAGTAAACAATCCCTGCAGTCCCTGGAATAAGTCCCATTGGTCATAATGTATAAACTTTGTGATATATCATTACAATCTCCTAGCCAGTATTTTATTTAGGATTTTCGTATTCACATTCATTCATGAAATTGGTCTATAATTTTCTTTCAGTTTTTATTCTTCCTGGTTTAGGTATCAGTGCCAAAGGAGTTTGGTACAACAACCCTCTGCATTTTTTATTGACATCAAGAAGTCCCCTTGTTGTCTGACAGAATCCTGCCAAATCCCAGGGTAGATGTTTTCTCATCATTGACGACTAGGTGGCATAGTGGATAGAGCACTGAGCCTGGAGTAAGGAAGGCCTAAATTCAATCAGTCTTCAGTCAGTTACTAGCTGGGTGACCCTGAGCAAGTCACTTAACCTTGTTTGCCTCAGTTTCTTCATATGTAAAATGAGCTGGCAAAGGAATAGCAAACCACTCCATGATCTTTGGCAAGAAAACCCAAATGGGTTCACAAAGAATCAGATATATAACAGAACAATAACTAATATCATTACTAATACTATTCCTTGGATTTATTTTATCATGTCTTATAGCAATTTATTAATAACAATAATCATAGTTAGCATTTAGGTAGTACTGTATAAATGGACATTTTGAACCTTTGGACTTCATCCCCCATAAGTCCCTTAGTATTTCCCAAAATTCCCTTTAATCTCTCCTTGCTTCCATGTTTTCGTAGTCATATTATTGTTTTATAAGTTCTGTAGCTTCTCCCTCTTGCTTCTTTTGCTCTGGAAAGTGGGCTGAATAGCTAGGTCTCTTACTTTAGTTATAATTAATAAAACTTTAATAAATATAATACTTAGCTTTTGCATATTAATTTTAATCTCTACATTTTCTACTATGTATCAGCCACTATGCTAAGGACTTTATTATCTCATTTGATCCTTATGGAAACCCTGAGAGGTAAGCGCTATTATTATCATCCCCATTTCATTGATGAAGAAATTGAGGCAAGCAGAAATTAAGTGATTTGCCCAGGATTACCTAGCAAGTAAATCTGAGATCAGATTTAAACTCAGGTCTTCCTGACCCCAGCTCTAGGGCTCTATCCACTGTTCAACCTAGCTGCCCTCAGACTATCTTAAGTAGGAGTAACAAAAGTGAACAAATAAGTCTCAAACACATTTTTAGTGAAAATGCAGTTAATCTCTCTATACTGCATAGAATATTGCTTCATAGTTCTTATCATGCTTTTGTTGTATTCAAAAAAAATCTTGATTTTAATCTCCTAGAAAATTAATGCTCTGCCATGTATTTAGACTTGGCAGCGAGATGGATAGAGTGACTGACCTAGAGTCAGAAGGTTTGGGAGTGCAAATCTGGTACCAAACACTTACTAGTTGTGTGATCTTGAACAAGTCACTTAACACTGCTTGCCCCAGTTTCCTCATATATAAAGTGAGCTAGACAAGAAAATGGTAAACTCATCCAGTGTCCTTGCTAAGAAACCCCAAATAGGGTCACAAAGAGTCACACATGACTGAGCAATTACTCTAAAGTATTCAGACAGAGTGAATTCTGGACAACGTGCATCAAAAACCATCAGCTTTACAGAACTCAAGATCTCCACCTTCATGGATCACTCCTCCTTTCCCAGAGGTCCAGAAAGAACTTGGAGCATTGCCATCTTCCTCTGGCATGTCTGTTCTTAGCAGCATGCTTTAAGGGGCCAAAGAAGAGAACCTAACAGGGAACCATAAGGGGGAGAGAAGGATAAAAAAGGAAACAAAAAATAAAGCATGGAAAACAAGACCATCTGTTCCCACTAAAATTCCTTTCCAAGGAGATAATTTTGCTTTCCAAATGCAATTTTAAGGTCACAAAACTAGATACATATTCTGTTCAAAAAAAAAATGTGTTCTAAAAAGCAAGAGGTTTGGGGGTAACAATGGGAAAAGTGCTATGAAAATTCTCAGTGTAACCAATTTTTAGCTCTTCCACCCAATTGTACATCTCAGAGCCAAAGACATCTCTATTTGTTGGGGGAAATTTGAGTGTATTCTTTCATGAGGAATTAATCATGTGATACCAAAAAGTCAAAGAGTAAATGTCTTTAGAGTCCCCTTTTTGATGTGTGGCTATGCCTACAAAAGCTGAAATAGCCCTGCCCAACTTCCTAGATAGCAGAGTCTGAGTGCCAGAATTTCTTCTAACCCCAATATAAAGCACCTTTTATTATTAAATCATTTCAGTCATGTCTTACTCTTAGTGATCCTATTTGTGGTATTCTGGGCAAAGATACTGGTTTGTCATTTGCTTCTCCAGCTGATTCTCCAGATGAGGATACTGAGGCAAACAGGGTTATGTGGCCTATCCAGGCTCATAAAGCTAATAAATGTCTGAGGTAAGATTCAAACTCAGGAAGATGAGCCTCCCTGATTTCAGATCCAGTACTCTATCCATTGTGCCACCTAGCTAACTATTTAAGCATCTAAAATTTTATAATTTGACCTATAAAAACCTGTTTAAATACTGTGAAGGCATCTATTTAGTTCTCTACTAAAATTTCCCATTATTTAAACACATGATTTGGGAGTGAAAATTGAGATATTGCTGCTCTGCTTGTTTGGATACTCTTCTTGTGGGCTCCTTTCATCAGGTATCATGTCACCTTCATCTGTGACAGAGAATCTCCATAGTCCTCTGTAAAAGTGAGTCATTTTTGGCAACTTTGAACAAAGATAGCAGAGTAAAGAACTTCCTGGGCTCTTCCAAATTCACCTCCAAATAACTACTTTAAAATGCTTCAAAACAAATTCTGGAGGGTCAAAACCAACAAAAAAGGATGAGATGAAACAATTTTCAAGTCCAAGACAGTTTTAGAAGGTCAGCAGTACAGGTCTGTCTCACTGGGGTAAAAGGGAATTGCAGTCCAACTTGTACAGTATCCAGACAAGGCAGCAGCAAGGGTCCAAGCACTGATACAGCCTCACAAAGAGCCAGACTCCCACACTCCCAGCACAGGAAACTTGGAACAGTGTCCCTTCCACCCCAAAAAGAGAGCCAAACTTTAACTTAAAATCATAAAAAAGGCTAGAAAAATGAGCAAAAACAAAAAAGAACCCAACAATAAAAAGTTGCTATGTTGACATGGAAAGTCAAAACACAAAACACAAAAAAAAGGAGAGAAAAAAATGTCAAAATGTCTAAATGAAAAGCCTTAGAGTAAAGTTTGAAATGATGTCACACACAAGAAACTAAAAAAGGATTTTAAAAATCAAATAAGAGAGATAGAAGGAAAATTAGAAAAAGAAATGAGAATGATGCGAAAGAATCAACAGAAAATGGAAAAGGATGTACAAAAATTCACTGAAGGAAACTACTTCTTAAAAGTAGAATTGACCAAATACAAATGCAAGCACAAAAGTTCAAGACAGAAAATAATTACTTTAAAATTAGAACTGGCCAAATGGAAGCTAACAGTTCCATGAGACATCAAGAAACAATAAAAAATTAAAAGAAGGAAAAATAGAAGAAAATGTGGAATATTTCACTTGAAAAACATTATCTGGAAAATAGATGCAGGAGAAATAACTTAAAAATTATTGAACTATAAGAAAGCTGTAATTAAAAGAAAAAAGAACTCCTATATCATATTATAAGAAATTATCAAGGGAAACTACCCTGATAGACTTGAACAAGAGGGTAAAATGGAAGTAGAAAGAATCCACTGATCACTTCCCAAAAGATATCCAAAAATGAAAACTCTTAGTAATATTATAGCTGAATTCCAGAGCTCCAGGCCAAGGAGAAAACACTTTTAACACCCAGAAAGAAATAATTCAAATCTCATGGAGCCACAGTCAGGATTACATAGAATTTGGCAGTTTCTACATTAAAATATCAGAGGTTTAGGGAATCATTATTCCAAAAAGCAAAGAAGCTAAGATTGCAACCCAAAAATTACCTACCCAGGGAAACTGCGCATAATCCTTTAGGGAGAAAAACAGATATTTAATGAAATAGAGGACTTTGAAGTATTCCTGATGAAAAGACCAGAACTGAACAGAAGATTTGATTCTCAAATACAATACTACAGAGAAGCATCAAAAGGTAAACAGTAAAGGGAAAACAAAAGGGACTCAATAAGGTTAAATTGTATATATTCCTACATGGGAAGATAATACTTATAACTCTTAAAAACTTATCACTAGGGGGCAGCTAAGTGGCTCGATGGATTAAGAGACAGACCTAGACACAGGAAGTCCTGGATTCAAATCTGGCTTCAGACACTTCCTAGCTATTTGACCATGGGCAAGCCACTTAACTCCCATTGCCTAGTCCTTATCACTCTTCTACCTTGAAACCAATACACAGTATTGATTCTAAGATGGAATGTAAAGATTAAAAAAAAAGAACTTATCACTATTAGGGTAATTAGGTAAAGTGTGTGTGTTTATCTTGTTTATTTTTTTGGTTAGATATGTCTAGTTCTGATACATACATATATATAATATACATATATAACTTTCTCATTCCTTAATATTGCCCTCAAGGTCATGGGAGTAAGTTGACTATGATGGGATGATAACCAAAAAAATATATATATATATATGTATATATATGTATGTATTTTTGTATGTATATATATGTAAGAAAGAGAACTGCACCAGGAGAAGAGGGAAGGGAGGGTTGAATAAAGTAAATTATCTCACATGAAGAGATGTGACAGAGCTAATATAATAGAGAGGGAAATGGGGGATAGACAATGTTTGCATCTTACTCTCATTGGAATTGACTCAAAGAGGGAATAATATCCATACCTAGTTAGGTTTAGAACTCTATCTTACCCTATATGGAAATAATAGGCAAAGAAGGATAAGAGAAGGGAAAGACTGATAAAAGGGAGTATTGATTGGAAAAGGCAATAGTCAAAAACCAAACACTTGTGAGGACAGGATGAAAGGAAAAAGAAAGAAAGGAATAAACAAGGAAAATGAGATAGAGGGAAATACAAAATTATTCATCATAAATGGGAATGGGAATGGAATGAGCTCACCCATAAAACAGAAGTAGATAGCAGAGTGAATAAAACTCAGAACCCTAAAATATGTTGTTTAGAAAAATACATTTGAAACAGAGACTCACATAGAGTAAAGCAGAACATATATTCCTTTACCTGAAGTTTGTTTTTTAAAAAGCAGAGGCATCAGTCATTATCACAGACAAAGCAAAAGCAAAATAGATCTAATTAAAAGAAATAAGGGAGGAAACTGCATCTTGATAAAAAAAGTGTCACAGAAAATGAAGTAATAGCAATATTCAACATATATACACTAAATGGTATAGTATCTAAATTTCTAAAAAAGTTAAATGAATTGCAGGAGGAAATAATGAAACTATGCTAGTGGACAACCTCAACTTTTCCCCTCTCAAAACTAGACAAATCTAACCAAAAAATAACAAGAAAAAAACTAAGGAGGTGAAGAGATTTTTAGAAAAATTAGATATGATGGACTTCTGGGAAAACCTGAATGGTAATAGGAAAGAATATACCTTTTTCTCAGTAGTAGGCACCTTCACAAAAAGTGGCCATGTATTAGAGCATTAAAACCTCACAACCAAACGTAGAAAAGCAGAAATTTTAAACACATACTTTCATATCATAAAGCAATAAAAATTATATTCAATAAGAGCTAATGAAATATAGATTAAAAATTAAGTGGAAACTAAATAATCTAATCCTAAAGAATGAACAGATCATAGAAATAATCAATAATTTCATTACAGAGTCCACATAACAAAATTTATGGTATGCAGTCAAAGCAGTTATTAGGGGAAAACTTATATCTCTAAGCACATCAATAAAATAGAGAAAGAGCAGATCAATGAATTGAGCATGCAACTAAAAAAAAATCTAGAAAAAGAAATGAAAAATCCTCAAACACCAAGTTGGAAATCCTGAAAATCAAAGGAGAGGTTAATACAATTGTAAGTAAGAAAATAACTGAACTAATAAATAAGACTAGAATCTAGTTTTATGGGGGGTGTGGACAATAAAATAGACCATTAGCCAAACTGATTAACTTCTAATCCTATTAAAAACACTAGAGAACAAAGGAATAAATGGATCTTTCCTTAATATGACTATTAACCTATCTAAATCCATCAATAAACATTATCTGTAATGGGAAAGAGCTAGAAGCTTTTCCAATAAGATTTGGGATGAAACAAGGATTCCCATTATCATCACTATTTTCAGTACTAGATTTTTGTTCTATAACTGCTAGCTATAGCAATAAGAGAAGAAAATAATTGAAGGGAACTAGACTTGGCAATGCAGAAACAAGACTTTTACTCTTTGCAGATGATATGATGGTATACTTAGAAAATGCTAGAGAATCAATTTTTAAAACTACTTGAAATAATTAACAACTTTAGCAAAGCCACAAGATATAAAATAAACCTATATACAGAATATAAAATAAACCTGCACAAATCACCAACAGTTCTATACATTACCAACAAAGTCTAGCAACAAGAGACTTAGAAACTCCATTTAAAATAATTGTAGACAATATAAAGTACCTGGAAGTTTTCTTGCCAAAACAAACCCAGGAACTCTCTGAATACAACTATAAAACATTTTTCACACAGATAGAATAAGATCTAACCAACTGGAAAAATTTTAATTGCTCATGGGTAGAATAAAAGCCAATGTAATAAAAATGATCGCTCCAGCTAAATTAAAATTTTTCAGTGCCATATCAATCAAATTACCAAAAGTACAAAACAAAATCCATTTAGAAGAACAAAAAATCAAGAATATTGAGGAAATTAATGAGTAAAAAATAGTCAAGAAAGGTGACCTAATTGTATCAAATCTCAGCCTGTTATAAGTTGATAATTATCAAAATGATCTGGACTGGCTAAGAAATAGAGTGATGGATCAATGGAATAAATTAGGTACACAATATATCTAGTAAATGATCATAGTAATCTAACATATGAGCCAAAGATTCAAGTTTTGGGGACAAGAACTCCCTATTTTTTTAAACTGTCTTTTTTCCCAATAACATGTAGAAACAAATTTTGACAATTGTTTTCTAACATTTTGCAATTGAAATTCTCTCCCTCTTTCTCCCTTTTCCCTGAGATAAGTCTATCTGATATAGGTTATATCAATGCTTTCATACAATGCCTATTTCCATATTTCTCACGTCATGACAGAAAATACATATCGCACATGCAATAAGAAATTCATGAAGGCAATAAAGTGAAAGATGGCATGCTTTAATCTGCAATCAGACTTCAATAATTCCTTCTTTGGCTATGAATAGCATTTTTTATTATGAGTTCCTTGAGGTCATCTTGGAACCCTGTTTTGCTGATAATAGTTTAGTCCTTCACAGTTATTTCTATTACTGTATACACTGTTCATTCTCCTGGTTCTGCTCACTTCACTTTGCATCAGTTCATGTAAGTCCAGGTTTTTCTGAACTAATCCTGAAGAACTCACTATTTGCCAAAAATACTGAGAAAACTGTAAAACATCATAGCAAAAACTAGTTATAAATCAACATCTCACACTTCATATCAAAATAAGGTCAAAATAGGTATGTGATTTAGACATAAAGGTGCTACCAGAAACAAATTAGCGGGGTATAGAACAGTTCACCTGTCAAATCTGTGGATAAGACAAGAATTTATGAACAAATGAGATAGAGAGCATTATGAGATGTAAAATAAATAATTGGACTAAATTAAAATTTTAAAGTTTTGCATAAACGAAACCAGCATAACCAAGATTAGAAGGAAAGTAGAAAGCTGGAGGAAATTTTTAATCCAGATGTCTCTAATAAAGTGCTTATTTCTCAAAAATATAGAGACCTGAACCAAATTTATTAGAATGCAAGTCATTTCCCAATTGATAAATGGTCAAAGGATATGAACAGGCAGTTTTTAGATTAAAAAAAGCAAAGCTATCTATAGTCATATGAAAAAATGCTCCAAATCACTATCAAGTAGAAAAATGCAAATTAAAACAAATCCAAAGTACCACCTCACACCTATCAGATTGGCCAATATGACAGAAAAGGAAAATGTTAAATATTGAAAGGGATGTGGAAAAATTGGGACACTAATACAGTGCTAGTAGTGTTGGTGGAATATATCTATATCCTCTATCTTAAAATGGGAGAGAGACAGAAAAAAACAGAGAAAGATAAAGAGTGAGAGAGAGACAGAGAGAGAAAGGATCTATTGTATAATAGATATATTTATATATTTATAGCAGGTTTTTTGTGGTGCCCATCATTTGTTTAGCCCAATGGCTAAACAGGTTGTAGCATATGATTGTAATGGAATATTATTGTGCTATAAGAAATAATGAGCAGGATGATTTCAGAAAAACCTAGAAAGACTTACATGAACTGATATAAAGTGCAGTGATCAGGAGAATCAAATAAGAATGCTGAATAGAATAACAGTAATATTGTACTATGATGAACTGAGAATAACTTAGCTATTCTCAGCAATACAATGATCTAAGATAATTCCAAATAACCCATGACAGAAAATGCTACCCACCTCTAGAGAAAGAACTAACGAAGGCTGAGTACATATGAAGGATAGCATCTAATGACATAATCACACAGTCCTTTTTTTCATATTACATGATATTGATTGCATAATCAATGATCCCAAACTGCAGGAAAGAAACTATCTGCATTATAGAGATTCAGGTTCAAACTTGAAGACCCCTAGTTTCTGCCCCAAACCCAAGAGTATCCTTCCTCTCAGGAAAATCTAGATTTTATTTCTTTCTAAAGGTCTTTTCTAGTTGTAAAATTCAATGAGTCTGTGACATTGTTGTGGGAGAAACACACCCCAGTGTGTAGCAGAGTCTCATCCAAAGAATGGGAGACTCAAATTCCATTCAATCCAGAAGAAAAGAATTTTTTGAAGAGGTTTAAGGTGGTATAAAAGCCTAATAGCTGGTGGAATAATCTAGAACAGGGGTGGGCAGCGTATGGCTCTCGAGCCATATCCGGCTCTTTTGAGGGCCAGATATGGCTCTTTCTGCAGGAGCCATAAAGTCAATCTTTTTTTCAGGCGCCATTACAGGAGCGGCACTGTGAGCACTGTACGGCTGTCACGAAATTACATTTTAAAAAATGTGGCGTTTATGGCTCTCACGGCCAAAAAGATTGCAGACCCTTACCCTAGAGGCTAATCGGGTAGCCCTAGAGCTGATGGATCAGCCTGGGGGCTAGTAGAGAAGCCTCTCTGGAGCTGAGCTCCAGGAGTGGAGTAGCAGCCCCATATGCAGAGTAACAGCTCCAAGTGTGGTGGAGAAGGTCTGGAGCTAAAGGAATTTACCTCCATAGCCCTGGTGTGAAGGAAAGAGTAGCAACCCTGGAGCTGAAGGAGTAGCAGCTCTCCAGGGGAGAGTAGGGTAGCCCTTGGAGCTAATGGAATAGCCCAATAGGTAATAGAGTAGCACACCCAAGGTATGGATCAGGGTCTGGGAGCTTCCAGAGAATCTTCACCTTTTCCAAAAACTCTCGAAAATGAGCATGACCAAATTCAGGTGGAGCTGTGGTTTGGAGTCTGACACCCACATCATAAGGAACAAGGAGCATGACCAGATTCCGGAGATCTTCTGGAATGCCAGAGCCCTTAGTGCACAGGTCCCGTATTCCTCCCATTGTCCACCTTGTCTTCGTTTGTCAATGTGAGAGAGGTCTCACTATCCTGGAATGATGCTCTGGAATCTTGAAGTTCTCACCAGTTAGCATTGCTTAAATATCAGCTGCAGAATCTAGTTTCAACATCAGTCAAACATGAATTGTAGAATCTGTATGACTGATCAGTTCATCAATCACCTGTATGGATCAGTAATGTCCTCTACTGTTTACCAGCTTTGTGCCTGATATGTTGGGTTTTTTTTAAACCCTTGTACTTCGGTGTATTTTTCTCATAGGTGGAAGAGTGGTAAGGGTGGGCAATGGGGGTCAAGTGACTTGCCCAGGGTCACACAGCTGAAAGTGGCTGAGGCCGGGTTTGAACCTAGGACCTCCTGTCTCTAGGCCTGACTCTCACTCCACTGAGCTACCCAGCTGCCCCCTGATATGTTTTTTTAATTACTCATATTGTTCTGTATTTACTTTAGTTCTGAACTGTCAGACATAATGAATTACCTATAGTGGTTGTCTACTGGGCTGCATATGCTCCCCATACCCATATTCTCATTCCAGAAGGGCAGTGAGATGTCTCCCACATTGACAAATAATGGCAAGGTGGACAACAGGGAGAACAGGGTAAAGTGGGACATACTTCATACAATAATGTGCAGACACCCATAAGTTCAAATTATAGGAACCTGTTTATTACCAGTCAGTGGGGTGTTCTCCCTCTTAATGGGAGTCACCCCGAACAAAGGGTAGTTGCATATTTTATAGAAGTGCAGAGGGGACAGGAAATTTTCCTTTGGTGCACATGCCAAAGGAGAGGATTGGTGAATTTAAACCAAATTATACAAGTATATAGTTCATTATAAGGGTTGGCAAAAGCAAGCAGGCAATAATTCACAGAAGCAGAATGTTTATGCTTTTAGCAATTAGGCAGGATAAGATGCATTCCAATGTTATCAGTGGAGGTCTCTCATCCTGCCATAAATTTAACTGTGGATTGAAGTATATCTGGGCCTTTTACTGTTCCCTGGAGATCCCTGGTTCCCTCAGAACACAGATTTTGTTTACTTCAATCTGGGAATGCAAATTTTGTCTACTTCAATGGGACCTATGCGCTGGGGACTCTGCCATTCCAGAAAAGCCCCCAAACCTGTGCATGCTCCTTATTCCCTATGCCTTTGTATCAAACCCCAAATCATGCCTCAACCTGAATTTGGCCATGCCCATTTTCCAAGATTTTCAGGAAAAGTGAAGATTTCTCTGGAAGCTTAAATCTCTTCTTCTTCAAATAAAATTCTTTTCTTACTTCTGGATTGAGTGGAGTTTGCATTTCGCATTCTTGAAGAGAGCCTGCTACTAACATGGGAATATTTCTCCCACAACAATATACTAAGCCAATTTACCTTATCATCTATTAACTCTGAAGGTTTCTTTAACTTGGACTTTACCCTTAATCAAAGATGAGACCTTTGTTTTGGGATTTCTCCTTCCTGTCTTCTTTTTTTGTTTGTTGGTTTGTTTTGTTGTTGTTGTTTTGTTTTTAAACCCTTAACTTCTGTGTATTGGCTCATAGGTGGAAGAGTGGTAAGGGTGGGCAATGGGGGTCAAGTGACTTGCCCAGGGTCACACAGCTGGGAAGTGTCTGAGGCCAGATTTGAACCCAGGACCTCCTGTCTCTAGGCCTGACTCTCAATCCACTGAGCTACCCAGCTGCCCCCCCCCTTCCTGTCTTCTTAATGGGTCTTTTTTTCTTTTTTTTTTATCTAAAATGAACATAGCCTCTTCTTCCCCACCTACCCCCTCACTCACTGGCATGAAAATTGGTGGGTGGACAAGCAAAAACCAGAATTCTCCAATCTCCTTGAGGCTTTAACTTTGGAAAGGACTGACTTCCCTTAAGTCCCTGAAGCACACAGAAGCCACTCAGAAAGACAGAGGAGACTTCAACCAAACATCTGCTCACCTTAGTTTCCTCAACAGTAAAGTCAGGATCATAGTAGCATCTACCTCACAGGACTGTCTTCAGGATCAAATGAAATAACATGTAAAAGACTTTGGACAGTCCCTGGCACACACTATTGTTGTCATTCAGTCAGTTCAGTCATGTCTCACTCTTCATGACCACACTGGGGGTTTTCTTGACAGAGATTTTAGAGTGATTTTATATTTCCTGCTCTAGTTCATTTTATAGATGAGGAAACTGAGGCAGACAGGGTAAAGTGACTTGCCCAGGGTCACCCAGCTAGTAAGTGTCTAACTCATGAAGATGAGTCCTCTTGACTTTAGACTTGGTACTCTAAACACTGTACTACCTAGCTGTCCTGGATGTCACATAGTAGTGATTAATAAATACTTGTTCCCTGATGTGTCTTACCCATGGTCACCCAGCTAGTATGTTTCTGAGCCAAGATTTGAACTCAGATCTTCCTGACTCCAGGTCCAGCACTATATCCACTGTGTCACTGCCACCAGGGGAAAAAAATGACTTTTAAAATGTGTTCTCTCATAATGAAAACTAAAAACCTGCCATAGAACAAGAGAGAGATGCATGGTAGGTGTCAGTCCCATAGCTGAAACAAACATTTTACCAGGAAAGAATTTCATAGGAGAAACACAGAAAATTTGTACCAGAAAGATGTAGACCAGCAATAAAAAATGAACCAGTCATGTAACAAAGGCAAGAAATGATTAGCATCCAAAGAAAGAGAAAAGATTTCAAGAATGACTCCCAACACTAGGAACAGACCCATTAGAACATATTTATGGGGATTCTGGGAAGATAGTGGCATAGACAAAGCAAATCTTAAGACCTCCATACCCTTTCCACACTGAGATAAAAAACAAAGAGATTTGAGAAGAAAGAGGACCAAATCTAACAACAGGACAGAGCAGGAGGATCCTACATCTGGACAGCTCAAGAGGTACACTAAGAAAAAGGCTTGAATTCTTGAACTTTTGGGTCTGAGGGTATAGAAGGGGAATCCCAGGACCCCAACCCCATGGGCTATGCAGAATCTCCAGCGGTCCCTGAAATCTCCAGGTGGGCAGGCAAATGCACCAGCCCAGAGAGAGGGCCTTGCTGGCACCATACTCGAGGAGTTGAACACAGGCACCAGGGAAGTGGCTGGAGGAGAAAGCCAGAGAAACACAGCAAAAACACTCAGAAGATGGTGACTTAGATGGGAGCAAAACTTCAGACCTATGGGTTTTACCGCACTGAGATAGAGAACAAAGCACTTCAAGAGGAAAGAAAACCAGGTCTAACAGCAGAACAGAGCAGGGGACCCTACTGCTGGAAAACTCAACAAAAACACTCCAACTTGTCTCCCCCTTTTTTTCCCTCTCTCGAGGTTTTAGCCTCAGGGTACATTAAGCACTACAGACTAATCCAGTCCAGGCTTAATCCCATCAATTGGGCAGACAAGAAGTCTTCAGAGAGCAGGGAAACTCCAACACCCTTCCCCCATAGACTTCAGAGAATGTAACTATAAACCTCCATTGCCAGCTGGGGGAAGATCTTTCATCAAAGCTCATTAAAGCCATCTGATTAAATTAGCAGAACAGGGAAGGAAAAAATATGAGTAAACAATAGAAAAAGAGAAAAGAAATTACAATTGACAGCTTCTTTCCAAGAAGCAAAAAAAGAGCAAATGAAATAGAAGATCAGGAAACTCCAGCAAATTGGACACCGGCTTTGGAAGATCTCAAAATTCAATTAACTCAAGAACTTCAGGAACTCAAAACACAATCAAGAGAGGCTAAAGACAATTTTAAAAAGGAAATACATGAACTAAAACAAGAAAATAAAGTCTTAAAAGCCAAAATTGACCAGCTCAAAAATGAAGCAAAGACGGCAAAAGATGATTTACATAGAAAATCAGACCAGAAGGAGAAGGATGACCAAAAACCCAGGAATGAAATTCAGTCTTTAAAAAATAGAACTCAACAACTAGAAGCAAATGACTTCACAAGGCAGCAAAAATATATAAAACAAAATCAAAAAAATGAAAAATTTGAGGAGAATATGAAACACTTCATTGACACAACCAAAGATCTGGAGAAGAGAGAGCTAGAAGAGATAATTTGAGAATTATTGGTCTACCAGAACATCATGACAAAAGAAAAAGTCTGAACATCATTCTAAAGGAAATTATCCAAGAAAACTGCCCTGACATTCTCGAACAAGAGGGAAAAGTGGAAATTGAAAGAATCCACAGATCACCTCCTACATTTAATCCATAACTGACAACTTCCAGGAATATTATAGCCAAATTCAAAAACTACCAGACCAAGGAAAAAATATTAAAAGCTGCTAAGAAGAAGTCATTCAGATACCAGGGAACCACAGTTAGGATAACACAGGATCTGGCTGCATTTACACTGAAGGACCAGAAGGCATGGAATATAATATTCCAGAAAGCAAGAGAACTGGGTCTACAACCAAGAATCGACTATCCAGCAAAACTGACTATATTTTTGTGGGGGAAAGTATGGTCATTCAATAAAATTGAAGACTTCCAAACATTCATAAAGAAAAAACTGGACTTAAACAGAGAGTTTGCCAGCCAAACACAGAACTCAAGAGAATCACCATAAGGTAATTAAGAGAGCCTGGGGGTGGGGAGTGGCAAGCCTTTCTTTAAGGGACCCAATAAGTTCAATCGATTTGTATCCCTAGAAGAAAAGAAGATATTGGTAAATATTAAAAATTGTTATTATCAACAGGGTAACTAGAAGAAGTTTACTTAGAGGGAACAGTGACAAACTATAGGATGAAATGTCAAGATATATAGAGATAGAGATAGAGATAGATGTAGATGTAAATATATGTGTATAAATATATATAAAACTAAATGGAAAAAGGAGATAATATTAAGAATAATGGGAAAACTGACAAAATGGAATAAATTTTTATTCCATAAAGAAGCGCATGGGGTGAACAGGGGAGAAGTTCAATACACTGGAAGGATAAAGAGGTTGGAGAGAGGAGATACTTAATACTTAAGTGCATTGAAATTAATTTAAAGAGGGAAGAACAATCAGATCCACTGGGGCAGAGAATTGATTCGAGCCCTATAGAGAAGTAGAAGGGTAACAAAAGGACTGGTGGGCAGGGAAGCAACATTAGGGAGGGAGAGGGCAGGGTGGGTAGCTTAAAAAGACCCTAAAAAAGAATAAGAGGGGAATAAGAAGGGAAAGGGGAGAAAGGGAAATACAATAAGGGATGGTATTAGGGGAACTGGTTAAAAACAAAACACTGGTATAGAAGGAAATAGTGAAAGAAGAAAGTGCAGGACAAGGAGAGAGAATTAAAATATCTGGGAATACACAGTTGATAATTATAACTCTGAATGTGAATGGGACAAACTTGCCTTTGACAAAATACAACACCCATTCCTAATGAAAATACTAGAAAGTATAGGAATAGAAGGACTTTTCCTAAAAATAATAAGCAGTATATATCTAAAACCATCAACAAGCATTATATGCAATGGGGATAAATTAGAAGCCTTCCCAATAAGATCAGGAGTGAAACAAGGATGCCCATTATCACCTCTATTATTTAACATTGTACTAGAAAAACTAGCAGTAGCAATTAGAGAAGAAAAAGAAACTGAATGTATTAAAATAGGCAATGAGGAGACCAAGCTATCACTCTTTGCAGATGATACAATGGCCTACTTAAAAATCCTAGAGAATCAACCTAAAAGCTAGTAGAAATAATCAGCAACTTTAGCAAAGTTGAAGGATACAAAATAAATGCACATAAATCATCAGCATTTCTATATATTTCCAATACATTAGAGCAGCAAGAGGTAGAAAGAGAAACACCATTTAAAATCCACCTAGACAGAGTCAGGCCTAGAGACAGGAGGTCCTAGGTTCAAACCCGGCCTCAGCCACTTCCCAGCTGTGTGACCTTAGGCAAGTCACTTGACGCCCATTGGCCACCTTACCAATCTTCCACCTATGAGAAAATACACCGAAGTACAAGGGTTTAAAAAAAAATAAAATAAAAAATAAAATAAAATCAACCTAGACAATATAAAATACTTAGTAATCTATCTACCAAAACAAACACAGGAATTATATGAACACAACTACAAAACACTTTACAAACAATTAAAACTAGATCTAAACGATTGGAAAAACATTGATTATTCATGGGTAGGACAAGCTAACATAATAAAAATGACCATTCTACCCAAATTAATTTACTTATTTAGTTCCATACCTATCAAACTACCAAGAAACTTTTTTAGCGAATTAGAAAAAAACCATAACAAAGTTCATTTGGAAGAACAAAAGATCAAGAATATCAAGGGAAATAATGAAAAAAAAATGTGAAGGAAGGTGGGCTAGCAGTACCAGATACATCATTCATTTCTTTAAGTATATAATCTCTCCATTGTGGGGCATTGCTAGAGCTATATTGCATAATATCTTTTTTCCATAAGTATTGCATTTGCTCTTTTTGGCTTTCTAATAGTTATTTTTTTAAACCCTTACCTTCTGTCTTAGAATCAATACTATGTATCGGTTCCAAGGCAAAAGAATGGTAAGGGCTAGGCAATGGGGATTAAGTGACTTATCCAGGGTCACACAGCTAAGAAGTGTCTGAGGCCAGGGTTGAACTGGAACTCCCATCTTTGGACCTGGCTCTCAATCCACTGAGCCACCCAGCTGCCCTCTCACATACAGCATTTATTACGTGCCCATCATATGCCAAGCACTGCACTAGACACTACAGATAAAAAGACCCAAATCCTCAAGGATCTTACAGGGACTATAGGATCTTATATAGACTCTTTACATCTATTCATATTTAGGAAATTGTAAGGAATGGTTTGGCTAAAATATATGAAGATTATAAATAACAGTGGTGGTTGACAATTCAAAGTAGTATTGCTCAAAGTTGAAATGACTTTAATAGCATTTATTTACAAAAGAGGTGGAAAGAGTGAAAGCAGAGAAATACAAAAGGGTGAAAAAGACATTAGCCTATCTAACTAAATATTGCTCTGGTGCTCAACTCAGCCAGGACTTGTTGACCTTCAACAGGAATTAAACTCTCTCCAGAAAACAAGAAGGGAAAGCCAGCTATCCACTCGCCCAAGTTCCCTCCAAGAGGCAGGTCAAGACAATGACTCAAGCTGAAGGTAATTCTTGAGGCTGACTTTCTTCCTTGAGCCAACCTTCTTCTTGAAGCCGATTTCCCTCTTGAAGTCCAACTCCTTCTTGGAGTTGACTTCCTTCTCTAGCCCCAGAAATTCAGGGTCTTTTATAGTGGGTTCTTATCTCTTCCCCTTTTCACAGGAGCCAATCACAGCTTCCAAACTGTCTAGCACTGTCCAGGAGGCAGTGTTTGTGGGAACCAGTTCTCACCTTCTGAAGGGGTAAATACTCATCAAAAGGGTGCACAGATTCCTGGCTGATTGAGTTTCTGAGGGTATGAATTCTCTAAATGATTTGTAAGCTCCTCCACCTATTTCAAGCTTTTGTTAAATTCAGTCAAAAGGTAGACAAAGGAGAATTAATCCTGTCCTTTGGTCTCTAGTGAGGTACTTAAGTTAGTGTTAACTCAGGATAGACAATAGAGTAAAGAATTCTCTTTCACAATCCCCCCATGATCCTTTGGAAGACTAGTCTCCCCAACGGATCATTTTAAACTACAATAGTTAGAGATAAGAGGGAAATAAAAGAGATAGAGAGAGAGTAAGAGAGAGCAAACCAATGTTTGCTAGGTGCACTGACAATAAGCAAATTAGGGGGCAATTCCCTGTGGCATACAAGTTTACATTCAAAATATTTCTGTTCAACCCCCTAAAGTTCAAACAGTTATACTCCCAAGTTTACGATGGATTTTCTGATGCTGTGGAGGTTTCTTCAGGCATCTTCATGGTGCCTTCTTCAAATAATTCATCTTCTAGATTCAAAGAGTTATCGAGCTCTCTTTCCTGAAATGTTTCTTTCTCGAAATATTTTTTTAGTTTCATAGCAATTAGACAATTCCCATGACAATTATATAATCCCCCTGCGATCCCCCCTGAGGAGTGTGTTGACCAACATTCGGATCAACTTGGGATACATGGTTGAGTTATGGAGTATAGTCAATCAGTTTCAATAGAAGCTGCTCTCTTTACATGTGAGCAATGAATCCAAGAGTTCTTTTCTCCAATTTTTATAGCTGTTGGAGTGGTTAGCAGTACTTGAAAGAGACCTTCCCAGAAAAGCTGAATTACTCCAATACACTGGAAGTTCTTTATGTATACCTTGTCTCCTGGATTTAGGTCATGAAGTGAAAAGTCTATAGGTCCTACTTGTATTGCAGCTCTGGATTCATGGAGTTCACACAATCTGTTCTGCAATTCTTGTATATATGTAGCAATAGAAGTATCTCCCCCTTCAAACCAAAATATAAATAAGAAAGAGGTAAAGAGGTGAATGAAGTCCTAGAAAAATTAGATTTAATTGATATGTGGAAAAAAATAAATAGGAACAAAAAGGAATATATCTTCTTTTCAGCTGCACATGGTACATTCACAAAGATTGACCATGTAATAGGGCATAGAATCATTGCAAACAAATGCAAAAGAGCAGATATAATAAATGTAACCTTCTCAGATCAGAATGCAATAAAAATAATAATTA
>NC_058131.1:19170626-19278469 GCF_016433145.1 Gracilinanus agilis | reverse complement strand
CAGTGGATTGAGAGCCAGGCCTAGAGACTGGAGGTCCTAGGTTCAAGTCCGGCCTCGGACACTTCCAGCTGTGTGACCTTGGGCAAGTCACTTGACCCCTACTGCCCACCCTTACCACTCCTGGGCCAAGGACGGTCCCTAGCCCGGATGAAAAAAAGGAGGAGGGTTGGGCATGGGGCTAGCAACCCCACCCTGTAAAAACTACATCTGCTAAAGAAACTGCAACCTAAAGTAGGGGCAGCTGGGCTAGCTCAGTGGATTGAGAGCCAGGCCTAGAGACGAAAGGTCCTAGGTTCAAGTCCGGGCTCAGATACTTCCCAGCTGGGTGACCCTGAGCAACTGTGTGTCCCATTGCCTACTGGTTGCGGCCCTATGCTCCTAGAATGGAGTCCCAGGATAAAAATAAATAAATAAATAAAGCAGCAGTAATCAAAACAATATGGTACTGGCTAAGAGATAGAAGGGAGGATCAGTGGAATAGACTTGGGGTTAATGATGTCAGCAAGACAGTGTATGATAAACCCAAAGAGCCCAACTTTTGAGACATGAATCCTCTATTTGACAAAATCTGCTGGGAAATTTGGAAAACAATATGGGAGAGATTAGGTTTAGATCAACATCTCACACCCTACACCAAGATAAATTCTGAATGGGTGAATGACTTGAATATAAAGAGGGAAACTATAAATAAGTTAAGTGAACACAAAATAGTATACCTGTCAGATCTCTGGGAAAGTAAAGATTTTAAAACCAAGCAAGAGTTAGAGAAAATTACAAAATGTAGATTAAATAGTTTTGATTATATTAAACTAAAAAGCTTTTGTACAAACAAAAACAATGTAGTCAAAATCAGAAGGGAAACAACAAATTGGGAAAAAATCTTTATAACAAAAAACTCTGACAGGGGTCTGATTAGTCAAATATACAAGGAGTTAAATCAACTGTATAAAAAATCAAGCCATTCCCCAATTGAAAAATGGGCAAGAGACATGAATAGGCAATTTTCAGGTAAAGAAATCAAAAGTATCAATAAGCATGTGAGAAAGTGTTCTAAATCTCTAATAATTAGAGAAATGCAAATCAAAACAACTCTGAGGTATCACCTCACACCTAGCAGATTGGCTAAAATGAAAGAAGGGGAGAGTAATGAATGCTGGAGGGGATGTGGCAAAATTGGGACATTAATGCATTGCTGGTGGAGTTGTGAAATGATACAACCATTCTGGCTGGTAATATGGAACTATGCTCAAAGGGCTATAAAAGAATGCCTGCCCTTTGATCCAGCCATACCATTGTTTGGTTTGAACCCCAAAGAGATCATAGATAAACAGACTTGTACGAAAATATTTATAGCTGCACTTTTTGTGATGGCAAAGAACTGGAAAAGCAGGGTATGTCCTTCAATTGGGGAATGGCTGAACAAATTGTGGTATATGCTGGTGATGGAATATTATTGTGCTAAAAGGAATAATAAACTGGAGGAATTCCATGTGAATTGGAAAGACCTCCAGGAACTGATGCAGAGCGAAAGGAGCAGAGCCAGAAGAACACTGTACACAGAGACTGATATACTGTGGTAAAATCGAATGTAATGGACTTCTATACCAGCAGCAATGCAATGACTCAAGACAGCTCTGAGGGATTTATGGTAAAGACGCTACCCACATTCAGAGGAAGAACTACAGGAGAGGAAACATAGAAGATAAACAATTGCTTGAATGCATGGGTTGAGGCGGACATGATTGGGGATGTAGACTCGAAACTACCACACCAATGCAACTAACAACAATTTGGAAATAGGTCCTGAACAAGGACACATGTTACAACCAGTGGAAATGTGCGTCGGCCATGGGTGGGGGTAGAGTGGGGGGTGAAGGGGAAAGTAGTGGCACGAAGCATGTAAACATGTTAAAAATGAATATTAATAAATGTTTTAAAAAAAAGAAGTATCTCCCCCTAATAATGATGTATATGCAGGAGAAAAGGGTTTAGCTTGTATAGGATGGTGTCCAAAAAGCATTTCAAATGGTGAGATGTGTAGATCTCCTCTAAGCCTGCTTTAGAGATAAAACAAAGCTATAGGAAGAGATTCGGGCCATTTTAGATGTGTTTCAGTGCATAGGTTACCAATCATAGTTTTGAGTTCTCTGTTCATTCTTTCAACTTGGCTTGAGCTCTGGAGATGATATGGTACATGAAATTTAGGAATTATCTCCAAACAGGAATAAACCAGATATAAAACTGAATCAGTAAAATGGCTTCTCCTGTCCAAATCAATTTGTGCTGTCAGGCCAAAGTGAGAAATAGTCTCTTTTAAGAGTACCTTGGCAACAAAAGCCACTGTGGCTCAGGCAATAGGAAATGCTTCTGGGCCATTTGGTCAGTTGATCCACTATGACTAAATAAATTTATAATGTCCAGCTTTTGGCATTGTAAAAATATCTATTTGCAGGTGTTCAAATGGTGTGTAAGCCAGAGGGCACCCACCTAATGCTTTGTCATGAAAGGCATGTTGGTAATATGCTTGACAGGTGGGGCAGGCTGTACACACTTTAGAGGCTATGGTGGTTATACCAGGGGCTATCCATACTCTTTTAATAGAGTCTACAATGCCTTGGGTGCTAAAGTAACAGATTGGCATATTTGGTGATAAAAACTTCTAGGGAGCAGGGGTTTTCCTTCAATGACACCCATACTCTATGAATCTTGTGATAATTAGATTAAGTCTACACTCCCCATCTTTAGATTTAATCACCAAAGGTGAGAGCACCTTCCAATTCTGGGAGGTCCTAACCCACGTGTGCTAGAGTGAGTAATGAATCAGAATCAACAGACCACCCCCTACGCTTTCTATGAGAAAGGGTCTATTGTGATTGGACACACAGGCTAGGGGAAGGCACTGGAAGTGACACATACATGATCCCTATAAAAGAGGAAGTTGAGTGAGTGAAGCTGAAGAGGACCTGAGGGAGCTTTGCTGGTTCGGGACCGAGACTATTCCACGTGGTGAGTTTAAAGACTGAATCTTCCTGAACTTCTATTAAGAAACTTCCTTTTATAGACTCTGTGAATGAAGTTTGCTCCATTCACCTCCAGGCCTCAGGCCCTTTAACCCTCAGCTGAGGGTTAAGATCTACCTGGATTAATTAGTGAGCTAGATTCTTATCTCCATACTTCCTCTCTCCCTTCTTATGTAAATAAATTTCCATAAAAGTCAATTTTGATTTTAGATTATTCTTAATTGAGGATTGATAATAGTTCAATCCTCTGGAATCATCTCTAATATATTGAACCCATAAAACCCCTTTTTCACCCTTACAATCTGTTTAACCTTAAACTTTTGCTTCCATTTTTCCACCTCCTTTTCATTTTAGGAAAGTGATACATCTGATTCATTATTTGTTGTTAATATTAAAATTAATTCAAGTCCTATAGCCGCTAGCTTTGCAGCGGTATCTGCTTTGTCATTTTCCTTAGATATAGGGTCAGTTCCACCTGGATGGGCAGAGCAATGAACTACAGCTAGGGCTTTGGATAGTTAGAGAGCAGAAAGAACTTCATTAATAATTTCTGCATTTTCTATAGATTTTTCCAGCTAAAGTTAAAAATCCTCTCTGAAGCTATAACATACCTACTGGATGACAAATTCCAAATGCATATCTCAAATCTATGTAAATTCTTGCCCTTTTGACTCTGGCAATTATACAGGCATGTTTTATAGCTATAAGTTCTACCCCTTAAGCACTTATGTTTAAGGGCAATGAAGCTGACCACACAGTGGTAAATTCTGTGACTACTGCAGCTCCAGTGTAACATATACCATCCCCCATAAAAGAAGAACCATAATTGAATAAGACTAGATCTGGATTGTCTAAAGGAATGCCCATGAGATTTTCTTGAGGCTTTTCAGCTATGGACACTAAAGTTTCACAGTTATGTAATGGTTCTCCTGAAACTAGCAAATCAGGAAGCAAGGTGGCAGGGATAAGAGTTGTTCAACATTTTAAAGTGATATTTTCATTGCTTAATAAAGTTATTTTGCTTAATAAAGTTATACTGAACAGGGGGCGACATTATGAGAATGAAGCTTTGGGAATGTTCCTTTGGCAGGCGGGTGGAGAATGGGTTGTTGCAGGTAGAACTTGAGGCAAGAGGACCATAAAACTGGAAAGAAATAATGATGGCTGGAGGTAAGGTGGTAGTCATGTGGGTCCAGAGAAGGGGACTAAAATGTAAATGATGCAAAGTGGAATAAGGTTCTACCACTGAATAGGATCTATGGGGGAAAGGAACGAGAGGAGTTCAATATGACTCTTGGTGGCACAGTGGATTAGTGCCAGACCTAGAGTCAGGAAGACTCAGACACTTCCTAGCTGTGTAACCCTGGACGAGTCACTTAAACCTAGTGGTCTTAGCTTCCTCATCTATAAAATGAGCTGTAGAAGGAAAAGGCAAACCCCTTCAGTATCTTTGCCAAGAAAATCCCTAAATGAAATCACAAAGAGCTGAAAAATTACCTAAGAGCAACTAAGGTTGCAAACATGGATGGTTCAGAGAATGCTAGTGATCTAGATAGAAATAGCCAAGATTAATAGAGGGAGCAGGTTTAAGGAGAAAGTTCTGTTTAGACTAACTGAGTTTGAATTGCAAATGAGACAAGAGTATGCTGGTAAGTATTTAACAACTAGCTCTCCAGGGGAAAAAATGCATACATACCATACTCTGCAAAACTAGCTTCTTCGCTGTCTTTTTATTAAGTTGAAACAATCATTAAAATAATGAATCAAATCCTGATTTATAATATTTTCCAGTTTCCAAAGTCTAAGTTGCATTAAAATTTTAATGATCAATTCTTGGAAACTCATATGAGTGACTCTAGAGTACCTAGGTCCACAGGAGCCCAGTAGCTGTATAGCATATATAATATTTTTAACTGAAAATTACACTCTAAAGAGTTAAACAGAATTTTTAAAAATTAGCCTGAAGGGGGCAGCTGGGTAGCTCAGTGGATTGAGAGCCAGGCCTAGAGACGGGAGGTCCTAGGTTCAAATCTGGCCTCAGACACTTCTCAGCTGTGTGACCCTGGGCAAGTCACTTGACCCCCATTGCCTACCCTTACCACTCTTCTGCCTTGGAGCCAATACACAGTATTGACTCCAAGACGGAAGGTAAGGGTTTTAAAAAGAAAAAATTAGCCTGAAATGATTTCTATTTGTCTGACATTTATTTACATGATACACTGTACTCTGATTCATAATCTCCTAGAACAGAGACTAAAAGGTTAAAGCCAAGTTATAATTTAACCTCTATTAAATTAATCCATTTGGTGATCTCAAGGAGTGCCTTTTATGTGCTCTATAAAACTCTGACCAAATATAAGATAAAAACCAGCATTCATTAATAATGAACTATCAAGAGGGCAGAGAGGTGGCGAAGTGGATAGAAAGCCAGGCCTAGAGCCAAGAAGCCCTGGGTTCAAATCTGACCTCAGACATTTCTTGGCTGTGTGACCTTAGGCAAATCACTTGGCCCCCCCCTCCCCCTTCCTACCCGCCCTCACTCCTCCCCCCTTGCCTAGCCCTCACTGTTTTTCTGCCTTGGAACCTATACACAGTATTGATTTTAAGACAGAAGATAAGGGTTTTTAAAAAAAGAATAATGAGGGCAGAGTCAACATGGCGACTTAGGAGCACCTAAAAGTCCAATCCTCTCCTGTAATCCTTCCAAACCAACATTTATATTGGCTTCAAAGAAAACAGAAATCCAAACCAAACGAGAAGTCAGGAGACCCTCCTTATGAAAACAACTTGAAAGGTAGGTACAGTGTGTCTATTTTCACAGGAAAAGGGAGAGATACCCTCTCCCACCCAGCTTTGAGACCTGCAATAAGACTAAACTGACTTTGTGAACCCCAGGCAGAGACTGTCCCTGCGAGGGTTCGCCTCTGACCCATCACACATGGTCCAGGGATCTAACAAAGACTGGAAGGAAGGAACTGGGGAGGGAGGCCACCTGTCTGGACACCCTCAGTCTGTTGGCTACAGTGAAAATTTTGCCTTAGGACAAGTCAGCTCAATGGATTAGTTCAACCAGCTGAATCCAGTGTACCAGCAGAGGCCTGAAAAAACAGAAGATGCAGCCTCAAACACTCTGGTTCAGTAAACAATAGAGAAGGAAATCTATATAGTCTATGGGGCCGAAAAAATGTTTTTAATTAAATGAGTAAACAAGAGGGAAAAAAAGCTATAGTTGAAAGCTTCTATGGGGATAAGTACCAAAGAACAGAATCAGTGGTCTAGGACAAGATCCAGGAAACATCAAGCAAAGCTTCAAACAAAACAGGGAATTGGATGTAGACTATGGAGGAGCTCAAAAAGAAATTTTAAATCAAATAAGACAGGTTGAAGAAAAATGGCAAAAGGAAAATAGTAGTCTGTAAGGCAAAATAGGTCATCTGGAAACAGAGACACAGGCATTGAAACTCAGAATTGACCTGCTAGAAAACGATGCAAAAAAAAAAAAATCAGGAAAAAAAAGGAAGAATGACTTGAAAAGAAAGGAAGAATGGACCAAAATGAAAATGAGAATCAAAAGGTCATGGAAGAAATTCAGTCTTTAAAATTAGAATTGGGCAATTAGAAACTGGTTAATTTAATTTACAAAAGAAAGAAGAGAATCAAATGAACAATATCAAAGATGAAAAGGGTGATCTCACCTCTAATGAAGAGGAAATTAAGGTAATTATTAAGAACTATTTTGCCCAATTACATGGCAATAAATATGACACTCTAGGTGAAATTGCCTAGATTAACAAAAGAAGAACTAGAATACTTAAATAATCCCATCTCAGAAAATGAAATTGAAGAAGCCATCAAGGAACTTCCTAAGAAAAAATCCCCAGGACCTGATGGATTCACAAGTGAACATTTAAAGGACAACTCATCCCAATACCATACAAACTATTTGACAAAATAAACAAAGTAGTCTTACCGAATTCTTTTTATGACACAAATATGGTACTGATTCCCAAGCCAGGAAGACCAAAAACAGAGAAAGTTGTCCAATCTCCTTAATGAACATAATATAAAAATAAAATAGGGCGAGCAAACAAATAAAGACAAAGAACTAGAAAATAAAGGTCAAAATTGTTTCTAGATACTTTTGATAGATGTTATCAAAGTATCTTCAGAGGTAAATGAAGTGAAGCCCAAAGATGAACTTCCCTTCAGGACCAGGTGCAAGGAACGCTAAAGAGACTCTTGTTTATGAAAAATAAAATTTATTTAAATATATATAAAGGAAAAAGGATTTCTAATTCTAAGGGATTCTAACTCCACCGAAATAGACTCCCAGGTCCCGCAAGGAACTGCTTCTCCTGTGGGTCACAGGCTATGCTAATCCTCCCTGATCTAACTAACCAATTTTATACTATTTGAAATAAACCTAACCACTCTAACTCTTAACTTCACCATTAGGTTATAAAGATAACTAAGGCTAGCTGGTTGAGTCTCAAAAAGAATCAAGTTAGGACTGAGCCTTAACTGACTCAGAGTCCAAACCAATGACCAGGTTTTGTTTGGTCTTTTCATAGTTTAACAATCTACAGATGTGGAAAGCCAATGAGAGAAAGAGGGTCTAGCCCTCCCCCACCCCCCTCAGGATTTCTCTCTATCTAGGAAGAGGAATGTCTGAGCTTTGACTTTAGATCTCATCCAGCAGGAGCTCCAGTTAAAAGTTTCCTTTCACTTTCCCCTCATTTTCAGGCTGGCTATTCCACAATTTTTCTTTTCTCCTGCCAAGAAAATTAGCCCTGCTAGTAATCTAAAAGGCCTTCAAAATCTTAAGTAAAATACCCCCACAGTTTCTCTGAAGAGAAGTGCAAAAGAGAAACAAAAAAAGTAATTAATCTCATCAGCCAGCTCTTTGCTAAGAGTTAACTCCTTCCTGACTCACTCTTTTCCACAGATTCTTTTAGTCATGGAGATATGAATTATAACAACTGATCTTTTGACAGGATGGAAAGAAAAATCTAATCTATATGCTTTATGTTTTTTGGCTGTCAAGAGTATGTGTAAAATGCCCAGGAAATGTGTCTTTGATTAGTCTGTGTTTCTACATGATGTGTCTTTCTGATCTGTTAGTATTTTAAATTTTATAGTTTTACAATGATTCTGAAGAATGTACTAAAGTACAGAAGTGTAATTTAAAACTTTCTTAGCTAATTAGAACCATCAGTTCAGCTAAATGCTTAACTGAGAGTGGTAAAAACTTTTTGGACAACCGTGAGTTCATTCTACCATTAATCACACTGATGTTAGTGAAAATTTAACTTACAAGTTATTAGAACAATACGATTGGCTTATATTTCATAATTAGACCCCTTTAAGCAGGGAATGGTCCGTGAGAAAATCATAAGCCAAAAATGAATCATCCATGCCACCTCAGTTTAGAAAGAAGTAATTTTGAAAAGTCAAAAAACAGCTCATTTTTTCTCAAAACTCACAGCCCTTTCTCTAATTCACTGAAATACATATTTGCTAAGGATTTGAATAGGTGCTCATGTTATAGTATAAATTTATTGAATGCCAGTTAGAAAATGGAATTTCAGTTAATTTTAAATGTGCACAAAACTTATAGTGGACAGGTTATCTATTAAGATTTGCAGAGTGTGAAATACAGATTTAAATAATCAAACTTGCCAAAAACGCCTATCGAACTGAATTTGAGGATTGCAAAATATAAGTGTAAAGCATATAAGAATACTAGTTCAAGGTTTGAAAGAAATATTTAATCAGGTATGTAGAATTGTCCTAAGGTATCAAGAGGCAAGACTACAGGTTTTATTCTGCTTCAACCAGAGGTCTGAAAGAATAATTGGTATGTGTAGGAAACACTGTTAAGAGATTTTCATGAAGGACAATTTGGATGTAGTGAAGTTTTAATTAATAATCATTTGGAAGTGATTAACTATCAGGTTTTTAAATAATCATGCACATTTGATAAGTATAGTAACTAAAGAGTTAAAGGATATGAAGAGATACCAAGCTATGCAGCCCTAAGAAAAGCAGCTGCAGCTTTGGACGGTTTCAAAAATAATTTAACCCATTCTACACATAGGAAGGAGAAACCCTGTCTATAATTCTTTTCAGAAACTGCATCAATAAAAGACAAAATGAGTTAAGTGATATATAAATGATAAATTGCTTTACATGAATTTTAGAAAAATAATTTTAGAGCCTATGAAATGTTAATTGATAACTTGAAAAAACTTTGATCCGGTACTAAGATTTATTACACCCTAAGTCAGAGAGTAAATAGGAGTTTCTAAAACTGGTTAATACAAAAATGATATATGTATTAAGAATTTAGTATATTATAAATATAGAAAACTGGACAGCATTTGTATTTAATTAAGATATAAAACTCATTTTAATTATGAACAATGTATTAGATTCATAACCTAACATATGACATGCAATTTGTAGTAAATATAATAATGGGTAAAAACAAAGTATGAGAATAGGCCCTGATATAACAGAAAAAGGGTGGAATAGTAATTTTTTTTAAGATTTTTTTTAAATTTATTTTTTTTTAAACCCTTAACTTCTGTGTATTGGATCCTTGGTGGAAGAGTGGTAAGGATGGGCAATGGGGGTCAAGTGACTTGCCCAGGGTCACACAGCCGGGAAGTGTCTGAGGCCAGATCTGAACCTAGGACCTCCCGTCTCTAGGCCTGACTCTCAATCCACTGAGCTACCCAGCTGCTTCATAGAATAGTAATTATTGAAGAGTGACAGTTTGTACCAACTCAAACTCAGAAAAGTGAAACTAAATAAATAAATAAGGAGCTAATGTTAATTTTGCAACTTAAAAAATCTGGTCCAATTTAAATAGTTATCTCTGTTTCAAATAATATTACAAAATGCAAAAAATAATTATTATTTTGGCAACTTAAATCTAAGATTTAAGGTACTAGATCCTAGTCAAATTATGCCTCCTGTGTTCACTGTTTCACTAGTCCTTAAAGGTTAATTGAATAGATTAGAATTGAGATCAAAATGTAATAATTAACGCTATTAGGAAAAAGACAATTCAAATGTTATTAATCTATTATTGTAAAATGCTATTGAAAGTTAATATGCATTAAAACACAAGAAATTGATCTGTATTCTCATAATATTTGTGATTTGTAGTAATGCATTCAAATCCAGAATATAAAATTATAATATAAGTGCATAACCCACATAACAATTTGGTATCACAGTTAATATGTATTTGATTGTGATGGCATTAATATTATTATAATGTATAATTTACTTTGTAATGATGTTGATGCAATTATAATTAATTGCACTATTAACAAGCATGTTAATATTATAACAGTGTAAATGAAGAATGCACTTAACTAGAAAAACTGACCTGGAATAAGACTGTTAATTGCAAATGCAAGAATATTCCAAGGTACCTGGTTGAAAATTTGTAAGTTTTAAATCAATATCCATTGAAGGGTAATTTTATATCAAGGTCAAAACATGTAAATCTTGCAAGTACAATAATTTAAATAGTCAAAGAGGATCAGAAAAACAAGCTGCTACTGAAAAAAAGGATTTTTCTTTGCTTCTAAAAATCTTAGAACTTCTAACAGACTTACTAACCCCTTCAGTAATTAAAACCTCAAAGGTGGGGGCAGCTGGATAGTTCAGTGGATTGAGAGTCAGGCCTAGAGATGGGAGGTCCTAGGTTTAAATCCGGCCTTAGACACTTCCCAGCTGTGTGACCCTGGGCAAGTCACTTGACCCCCATTGCCCACCCTTACCACTCTTCCACCTAGGAGCCAATGCATAGAAGTTAAGGGTTTAAAAAAAAAACCTAAAAGGTTAATTAGCAGCCTCATTGAATTTTGATGTGATACGGACAATAATGTTGCAAGCAAAGCTGATACAAATATTAGGTTTTAACAAAATTGTTATTGAATGTTATCAAAACATGTACGTTACTTTGTAAAAACTGAAAATGTATGTTTAAATGTAAAATATGTGTGAAAGCTATTTGTTAGAAATTTATCATGTTTAATTGCAATGATATATGATTTGTATTGTGAACTAAAAGTTTAAAGTAAATTGACTATTATAATGGATTAAGTTACTAACCAGCTCCTGTTAAGGGTTAACCTCCTTAATCAAGATAACATTAATGAAAACTTAACTCCAAGCACAGTTGTAACTCTTTTCTGTATTACTGGAAAGAATTGCCAGATAGTTTAAACATTGAGAAATCATTGAAAAGAAAATCTGTTTATCATATTTTGTAACATTAGAGCTTTTCATTGTATATGTAAATCTTGGAAACCCTTCAAATGCTATTTAAGGTAATAATTGCTGTTTAAGGTAAAAGTCATTGGAATTGCAACTGATATTACTTATTTGGGATTCAAGTATACTTGTCTAATAGATCATTGAATTGGATTTATCATTCAAAAGAAAGATATGACTGATAAATAATCCCTTTTACCTGAAGTCAAACAATGTTATAATCCCTTCCCTCCTTTTGCTATAATCAAAGCAAAGTGATTTAATAATTGAAGCCCCAGAAATTTGAATGTGTATAGCAAGCAAATATCATCCACTGTTTACTTAAGAAACTGTACCCACCCCAGTGTTATTTCAATGAAAGCTATGTTGAACCTCTTGTAAATTAATTTACTTGTATAATCTCTGAACATGAACTAAAATAACTAATTACAGATACAAAGAACAAACAATACCCCAGAATTATAATGTGGGGGTCAAGGTTTTGTTTTATTTACACAGAAAATGAGCATCTATAGCAGAAAATGTCTCAGGAACAGATGGACTCATGAAACAATCCAGACAACATCAAAGATTCCAATCATCAAGACCCACAAATTGGAGCTAAGCCAGAAGGACAACTCACATGAAAGAACTATCCCTAGAGGTGGCAAGCCTCCTCAAGACTGATCAAATCTTATCTATGTGATTTAACTACCTTCAAAATGATATTCACCTTTTTATTCTGGTATTGGGTATAACTAATCTGGTAACAAATGTAATTTTCAAAGTGCCTTTTCCTGTTCAGGATGTTTGTTAGCAAACTGCCTTAGCCCTTCTGATGCTGTTAGCACGATATTTGTTGTTAAACAACCACCTTTTATTATGCTTCTTGTTAACATCTCTTCCAGATGGTATAATGATAATGGTATATATGTTTTACAATTAATTTCTGACAGTCTGAGTCATCAAAAACACTTTGTTGCAGCCCTAATTTTAGGGATCACAGTGTTCGTTTCCATTGTGACATCCATCATTGCTTCCACCATAGCTCTAGTACGAGAGATTCACACAGCTCAACATGTGGATACCCTCTCAAAAAACATTTCTCTTGCCCTTCTGACCCAAGAAAACATTGATAAGGGATTGGAAGCAAGGGTCAATGTTCTTGAAGAAGCTATCTTATACATTGGTAATCAGTTGTAAAACATAAAGGTCAGGTTTAAATCTAGGTGTCATGCTGAATTTAAAATGGATATGCTTGACTCCCCTTACTTATAATCAAACAGATGTTCCTTGGGAGAATAGACAGCAGCATATTCTTGGCATATGGAATCATTCAGAGACCTCTATTGATCTTAAAACATTACATGACCAAATCGTGGATATCAGTCATTCTTTTGTCTCAGATTCCATCTCCTATATAGCCTCTTCATTTTTTGAGAATATTTCATCCTACATCTCCCACAACAATTTGATATCTACCCTCAGTGCTGCAAGATTTGCCTTTTTCTTATTCCTCATAATTTTGTTTTGTTTCCCCTTTATAATTAAATCCCTAGGCTCCATGGTACAGCAACTTCAGGCTGAATCAAAGTCTCTCCAATTAAAAACAAAAGGAAGAAATGTGGAAAGCCATTGAGAGAAATGGTGTTTATAATAGGCATTTTTATTTGGATCCCATCAAAAGTTAATGTAGTTGACAGGGTTATGCATTAACTCCCTTCGACCTAAAAGGATTGAGTCAGGTGATGGATGGCATATCTGAGATAAAAAGTCAGACCCCTCCCAATGGCTCCTCTTTATTACTGAAAGCATTTTAATTTAGTTTTTATGATAGCCTTAAGTTTTATAAAAGGCCTAAGTGCCGTATAGTAAACCAGCACTTAAAGAGTTAAAAGTTTTTCTCCAAGACGAAAAGGCAGAAATTAAACTGCCAGGCTATGAGTCCACTTTTAGACAGTCATGGTCAAAGCTAGACAGTTAAACATTTTGCCAGGTGCATTCCTCCCAATAAAGTTAAAGGCCCATTCGTAAGGATATCTTTAAAATATAGTAACTTTTCCCCAAAATAACTTTCAGATAATAATGAGGTCCATTCCCAGCCTTGAATCTTGTTTCATTCTGGGCCTAATCTTTTGAGGTAATTCTTTTACCTTGAGCTACTGTGATTCTTTTGTGCTTTGTAAAGTCATGACTTACTTTCTGTAACCTCAGCATATCTGCGCAGCTGCAAAACTTCTCTGTACTTTTTGTGTGAGACAAGTTTTGAATTCTGTATATAACCATGGCAAATTGGAGCAGCTATGAGCTAACCACTAGCCGTTGTTCCCTAGTCTGTTTTGTCCTTAACAATCCAATGCCATCTTAGGCCATTCAAAACCCTGTCAATATATAGAGCTGGATCTCTCTATTTAGACAGTAACCGATAAATGAATAATGTTTCCCAAGTTGGAAAAGAAAACATGCCACTCCTTCAAGTCTTTCCCTCAGACCAAGATAGAGAGAAGCAAAGATGTTACCTTCTCCAGCCCTAAGAAAGAGAAAGCAGCTGCGTGTGGCTCTGTTGACTGCCAGAAGCCCCTCCTGGAATGCCACACCCAGAGAGTGTAACTGTCATAGAAGTAACGTTATTACTGCCACCAGGTGAAATTAACACTCTCTCAGCTCTGTTTGAAACTCCAGTTCTTCCTCAAGCAGCTTCTCTACTTCTTATCTCCAAACTAATAAAATAATACTTATTTTCTAATATCATCCTTATAGCAGACCAAAAACAGAGAAAGTTTTCCAATCTCCTTAATGAACATAGACAAAAATCTTAAATAAAATACTAACAAAAAGACTACAGCAAGTTATCACAAGAATTATTCCCTCTGACCAGGGGGGATTTATACCAGGAATGCAAGAATGGTTTAATAGTAAGAAAACCATCCACATAACTGACCATATCAACAACCAAACCAACAGAAATCACATGATTATCTCAATAGAGGCAGAAAAAGCCTTTGACAAAATACAACACCCATTCCTATTGAAAATACTATTAAATATAGGAATAGCTGGGCCCTTCCTCAAAATAATAAACAGTATATATTTTAAACCATCAGCAAGAATCATCTACAATAGGAATAAATTAGAAGCCTTTCCACTAAGATCAGGAAAGAAGCAAGGATGCCCACTATGACCTCTATTATTCAATATTATACTAAAAATGCTAGCAGTAGCAATTAGAGAAGAAAAAGAAATTGAAGGGAGCAAAGTAGGCAATGAGGAAATTAAACTATCACTCTTTGTAGATGATATGATGGTCTACTTAAAGAATCCCAGAAAATCAACTAAAAGACTAGTGGAAATAATTAACAACTTTAGCAAAGTTGTAGGGTACAAAAGAAACCCACATAAATCATCAGCATTTCTGTATATTTCCAACAAAACTCAGCAGCAAGAGTTAGAAAGAGAAACTCCATTTAAAATCATTCTAGAACGGATATACTGTGGCACAATCAAATGTAACGGACTTCTCTACTAGCAGCAATGCAATGATCCAGGACAAGTCTGAGAGACTTATGAGAAAGAACACTCTCCACATTTAGACAAAGAACTGTGGGAGAAACACAAAAGAAAAACAACTGCTTGATCACACGGTTTCATGGGGACAAGATTGGGGAAGTAGACTCTAAATGATCATTCTATTGCAAATAGCAATAAAGTGGAAATAGGTCTTCATCAATGATACATGTAAAACCCAGTGGAATTGCTCATTGGCTATGGGAGAGGGCTGGGAGGAGGGGAGGAAAAGAACATGAAACATGTAACCATGGAAAAATATTCTTATTAATTAAAGTTTTTCAAATCACAAAAAATAAAAATAAAAACTAAATAAAAATATAAAGTCACTCTAGACTAAATTCAAAATGGGTAAATGACTTAAATATAAAGAGTAAAATCATAAATAAATTAAGTGAACATAGATTAGTATATCTGTCAGATCTATGGGAAAGGAAGAAATTTAAGACGAAGTAAGAGATAGAGAACATTGCAAAATGTAAAACATAGGACTTTGATCACATCAAATTTTAAAGGGTTTGTACAAACAAAACCAGTGCAATGAAAATTAGAAGAAAAGCAACAAACTAAGAGAATATTTTTATATTAAAAATCTCTGACAAAGGTTTAATTTGCCACGTATATAAGTAACTAAGTCAAATGCACAAGAAATCAAGCCATTCTCCAATTGACAAATGACCAAGGGACACAAATAAGCAGTTTTCACAGGATGAAATCAAAACTATCAATAAGCACATGAAAAAGTGTTCTAAATCCCTCCTGATTAGAGAAATGCAAATTAAAACACCTCTAAGCTATCACCTTACAACTAGTAGACTGGCCAATATGGCAGCAAAGGAAAGTGATAAATGTTGGAGGGGATGTGGCAAAATTGGGACACCAATACACTGCTGGTGGAGTTGTGAATTGGTCCAACCATTCTGGAGGGCAATTTGGTGCTATGCCCAAAGGACTTTAAAAGATTACCTGCCCTTTGATACAGCCATACCACTGCTGAGTTTGTACCCCAAAGAGATAATAAGGAAAAAGACTTGTGTAAAAATATTTATAGCTGAGTCCCCGCAAGAAGATGAACTTGGAGCGGCTGCGGAAGCGCGTCCGCCAGTACATAGACCAGCAACAATATCAAAGTGCTCTATTTTGGGCAGACAAAGTAGCCTCATTGTCTCATGAGGAACCACAAGACATTTATTGGTTGGCCCAGTGTCTCTACCTAACTGCTCAGTATCATAGGGCAGCACATGCCCTTCGATCACGTAAGTTAGACAAGTTATACGAAGCCTGTCGGTACCTTGCTGCTAGGTGTCACTATGCTGCAAAGGAACATCAGCAAGCTCTTGATATCCTTGATATGGAAGAACCAATTAACAAAAGATTATTTGAAAAATACTTGAAAGATGAAAATGGACTGAAAGAACCTTCTAATGACTGGGAAATATCCCAATCTTCAATTAAGAGTTCTATTTGCCTTTTGCGGGGGAAGATCTATGATGCCCTAGATAATCGAACTTTAGCAACTTATAGCTACAAAGAAGCCTTGAAGCTTGATGTCTACTGCTTTGAAGCATTTGATATTTTAACATCACACCACATGCTGACAGCACAAGAAGAAAAAGCTTCTTCAATCTCTACCTCTTAGCAAACAATGCACAGAAGAACAAGAATTGCTGCATTTTCTATTTGAGAATAAGTTAAAAAAATATAATAAGCCTAGTGAAACTGTCATTCCTGAATCTGTAGATGGTCTGCAGGACAATCTGGATGTGGTAGTGTCTTTGGCAGAAAGACATTATTATAACTGTGATTTCAAAATGTGCTACAAGCTGACTTCAGTAGTAATGGAAAAAGATCCTTTCCATGCAAATTGTTTACCTGTACACATAGGGACTCTTGTGGAACTGAATAAAGCAAATGAGCTTTTCTATCTCTCTCATAAACTGGTGGATTTATACCCTAGTAATCCTGTATCTTGGTTTGCAGTAGGATGTTATTATCTAATGGTTGAGCACAAAAATGAACATGCCAGAAGATATCTCAGCAAGGCCACTACGCTTGAAAGAACCTATGGACCTGCATGGATAGCATATGGACATTCATTTGCAGTTGAGAGTGAACATGACCAAGCAATGGCAGCTTACTTTACAGCAGCACAGCTAATGAAAGGGTGTCACTTACCAATGCTATATATTGGATTGGAGTATGGTTTGACTAACAATTCAAAATTGGCTGAAAGATTTTTCAGCCAAGCTCTGAGTATTGCACCTGAAGATCCTTTTGTTATGCATGAGGTTGGAGTGGTTGCATTTCAAAATGGAGACTGGAAGACAGCTGAAAAATGGTTTCTTGATGCATTAGAAAAGATTAAAGCCATTGGAAATGAGGTAACAGTTGATAAATGGGAACCTTTGTTGAACAACTTGGGCCACGTATGCAGAAAACTGAAAAAGTATGAAGAAGCACTAGAGTACCATCGTCAGGCCTTGGTGTTGATTCCCCAGAATGCTTCTACCTATTCTGCCATAGGATATATACATAGCCTAATGGGAAACTTTGAAAGTGCAGTTGATTATTTCCACACGGCCCTTGGGCTTAGGAGAGATGATACATTTTCCGTTACTATGCTTGGGCATTGCATTGAAATGTATATTGGTGATTCTGAAGCTTATATTGGTACAGAGATCAAAGACAAGTTGAGATGTTATGACTTTGATGTACGTACAATGAAGACGCTGAAAAACATCATTTCACCTCCGTGGGATTTCAGGGAATTTGATATAGAAAGGCAGACTCTGGAAGAAACTGGGCTTATCCCATTAGAAACTTCCCATCATTCAAGGAAAAATACAGATTCCAGGCCTCCATTGGAAGAAACCTTTGAAATTGAAATGAATGAAAGCGACATGATGTTAGAAACTTCCATGTCAGACCATAGTACATGATTCAAAGCCCTGGTCAAAATTTCAATTTGCCCTAGTATGTTAGTATTTTGTCACATCCTTGTCATGTTTGAAGAATTTGCTATTTTTTTATATGAATCTAAACTACATCTACATCTAGTAGCAGAGAACTAATGCCTGCCTTAAAAGACTGGATAGCACACCTTCACAACAGATGGTTTTCCAATTTTACTGATTCTAAAAAAAATTACGCATAATGGAATAAAGAAGGTAAACCATCTTGTTTTTTAAACTGTAATGAGACCCTTTGACTGCTATTAAAACTGTGATGAATACTAAAAAAAAAATATATATATTTATAGCTGCGTTCTTTGTGATGGCAAAAAATTAGAAAACGAGGGTGTGTCCCACAATTGGGAATGGCTGAACAAATTGTGGTATATGTTGGTGATGGAATACTATTGTGCTGAAAGGAATAATGAACTGGAGGAATTCCATGTGAACTGGAAAGACCTCCAGGAATTGATGCAGAGCGAAAGGAGCAGAACCAGGAGAACATTGTACATAGAGACTGATACATTATGGCACAACTGAATGTAATGGATTTTTCTTCCTGAAGCAATGCAAAGATTGTTACGATTAAAAATGATAAAGACTGATATAATAAGAGAAATTAGTAGTTTAATTAAAGCCATGGCCATGTTGGTAAAATATATATGACCACGCCTGCCTAGCTTTTAGATTTACCACCAGAGCCCATCCTCTCCACGCGTCAGTCAGCTCCTCAGGAAGATCAAGAGGCATTCTTTTGGCCCTCCTTTGAATTTAAACTGCCCACTGCGTGGGGACCTTTAAAGTCCCCACGGCCTAAGACCCATTGGAATCATGGGTAATGTAGTCTCAAAGTCTCTCACATGTCCATAGATTGTCTGCTAGACACTTCCCTGAATTTAAAACAAACAAGATCGAGGACAATGCAGAGGAATTTAGGAGAAAGAATGTTATCCACATCCAGAGAAAGAACTGTGGGAGCAGAAACGCATTAGAAAAATATATGATTGACCACATAGTGTGATAACGGTGTGATTAGGGCAGTGATGGGCAAACTACAGCCTGTGGGCCAGATGTGGTCCCCTGAAATGTTCTACCCAGCTGCGAGACATTATTCCTAATCTAATGAATACAATGAGTAGGATACAATACAATGAAACTTGAAGAGTTGCTTTAGAAACAGACTGACAGATGAGCATTTCCTTTCCTTTGGCCCCTCTTTAAAAAGTTTGCCCATTGCTGGATTAGGGTATTGATGTTAAAGGATTGCTCTACTGCAAATATGAATTACACAGAAATAGGTTTTGAACAATGATACATGAATAATCCAGTGGAACTGCTTATTGGCTTTGGGAGGGAGGAGGAGAAAGCAGGGTGGGGGAGAGGATCATGAATCATATAACCATGTAAAAATATTCTAAATAAAAAATTTTAAAATAAAATAAAATCATTCTAGACAACATAAAATATTTAGGAATCTATCTGCCAAGACAAACACAGAAATTATATGAACAGAACTACAAAACACTTTTCACACAACTAAAACTAGGCAATAGGAGTTAAGTGACTTGTCCAGAGTCACACAGCTGGGAAGTGTCTGAAGCCACATTTGAACCTAGGACCTCCAGTCTCTAGGCCTGGTTCTCAATCTACTGTGCTACCCAGCTGCCCCCTTAGAACTAGATCTATATAATTGAAAAAAAAACATTAATTGCTCATGGGTAAGATGAACTAATATAATAAAAATGAACATTCTACCCAAATTGATTTATTTATTCAGTGCCATACCTATCAAACTACCAAGAAATTTTTTATTGAATAGTAAAAAACTATAACCAAGTTCATACAGAAGAATAAAAGATCGAGATTATCAAGGGAAATAATGAAAAAAAAAAGTGAAGGAAGGTGGCCTAGCAGTACCAGATCTTAAAGTGTACTATAAAGCAGTAGTCATCAAAACAATATGGTACTGACGAAGAGACCAAAGGGAGGATCAGTGGAATAGACTTGGGGTAAATGACCTCAGCAAGCTAGTGTTCAATAAACCCATAGATCCCAGCTTTTGGGACAAAAACTCACTATTTGACAAAAAACTGCTGGGAAAATTAGAAAACAGTATGGGAAAAATCAGGTTTAGATCACCATCTCACACTCTATACCAAGATAAATTCAAAATGGGTAAAAGACTTAAAATATAAAGAATGAAATCACAAATAAATTAGATGAACATAGATTAGAATATCTGTCAGATCTGTGGGAAAGGAAGGAATTTAAGACCAAGCAAGAGATAGAGAACATTACAAAACATAAAATGAATAATTTTTATTATAACAATAATTATTACATTAAATTATTGTAATAACTTAATTTAATTTAATATAAATGTTGAATAAAAGACCTCCAGGAATTGATACAGAGCAAAATGAGCAGAACCAGGAGAACATTGTACACAGAAACTGAACCATTGTGGCACAATCCAATGTAATAGACTTTTCTACTGGTAGCAATACAATGATCCAGGACAATCCTGAGGGACTTATGAGAAACAATGCTATCCACATCCAGAGAAAGAACTGTGGGAGCAGAAATGCAGAAGAAAAACATGTAATTGATCATGTGGTTCGATGGGGATATGATTGGGGTTTTGTCTTTAAAAGATCACTTTACGGCAAATATGAATAATACAGAAAAAGGTTTTGAACAATGATACATGTATAACTCAGTAGAACTGCTTGTCATGGGGCAGCTGGGTAGCTCAGTGGAGTGAGAGTCAGGCCTAGAGACAGGAGGTCCTAGGTTCAAACCTGGCCTCAGCCACTTCCCAGCTGTGTGACCCTGGGCAAGTCACTTGACCCCCATTGCCCACCCTTACCAATCTTCCACCTATGAGACAATACACCAAAGTACAAGGGTTTAAAAAAACAAACAAAAAAAAAAAAAAAACAAAAAAAAAACTGCTTGTCAGCTCCAGGAAGGGGGAGGAAAGAGGAGAGAGAAAGAACATGAATCATGGAACCACGGAAAAATATTCTTAATTAATTAATTAATTTTAAAAAAGAATAATGAATTAACAATCTCAGCAACCAGCTTCAGTACACATCTATCTGAAGACTCCAATATCTTGTGTCTATCTTTAGAGCATGTTTTTTAAACAGCCTCTGAGCATGTTAGAGGAATAAGGGAAAGAATTATATTTGTCCAATCCAAAGAATATTTATTAATCACCCACTATGTACAAGGCATTTTCTTTACCTGGGCACAAGACACTTCAAATAGATTTCTCTTTCTGTTGTTCCCAGTGCCTAACACGATGCTTTTTCTTTGGGATACACTTAAGAAATAGCTTTCAAATGAATGAGCTAGTGAGTAAATGAATGATTGCTAAGTGCTGAAGATAATAAAATACATCTTAAAAAGAGTATGTAACCTCAAGGAGATTATATTTAACTGAATGGAAATAAATCAAGTGAATAAACATCTGTTAAACCCCCAGTATGTGTCGGGTAATAAGGATACAAAGTAAAAATTCTTGCCCTCAAAGGACTCACAGTCTAGTGGGGGGAGATGATCTGCAAACAATTATGTACAAACAAGATAAGTACAAGATAAAATTGGGATCATCTCAGAGGGAAGACACTACCATGAAGTAAACTCTTTGAAACTTGTGAGATACTTGAAGTCAATTGTATAGATTTCTTAAATCCTAATTCTGCATCGAATGCATAAGCTATCTGCGGTCACTCAAACCAGCATCCCGGGGCTAATGATGAGGAAACCTTGCAGCCTGGATGGACTAGGTGGACCAGAAATAAGCTAGGGAAGCTGCCAAGAGTTACTTATGTTCTACCTGGAGCCCGAGGATCTGGTTTCGAATTCTGACTGCCACTGAATTCCCTGTACAACCTTACTGAAGTCGCTTTTCCTCTCTGGGCCTCAGTTTCCTTTTTCGCATGAAGCAGGGGATGGTGTAGATAATAGCAAAGGTCACTCCCGGCTGACATAAAACCGAGTTGGTCCCTACGATAGAAAAATCGGAAGACTCCCCAGAGCGCCTGCAGCCCAGGCCAGGACAGGACTCAACGCGCCTCGAAGGCATCTGGGAAATGGAGGCCTGAAGCGCGAGGGATTCTGGGTATCGTAGTTTGCGGGCCTGTCTGCGCACGCGCGCCTCCGCACTGACGGGGTGTCAGGGGCTTTTGTTGGCTCGAAGCCGGCTCCGCTATTCCAAAGGTGAGTCCGGGCCCACGGGAACAGCGCGTGTGTGATGGATGTATGCGTGCATATGTGTTGTGGGTGCATATTACGTCTCCCCAGATGGGCGCGCCACTGGGTGCGCCTCTAGTTTGTGCCTACTGAGCTGTGCGCGCGCTCACGTGTCTGGCTGTGCGTGGACGCGCTCGATGGGGCGGGGCTGGAGAGCAGAGTTGGCGCATGTGCAGTTTTGGCAGGCCTTTGGGGCTGTTCTCTTTTCCCGGCGTAGTTAGCCGGAGCCTGTGGTCCCTGGGGAAGAGCGAGCGCTGTGCCCACCTGATCTGGCGGCAGGAGCGCTGGGAGTGCCGTACGGAATATGGTAACACATAACATAATGCGGACACACGTGTTCGTTCATTTCCACTTTCCTCCTCACTCTGGGAGCTGATTTCATCCCTTTTTTTAAAAATATTTTATTTTCTCTCAATTACACGTCAAAACAATTTTTAACATTATTTTTTTTTAGTCCAAATTCTCTCCCTCCTTCCCACCCTCCTAACCCCCACCCCATATTAGTCCTTTTGCGGAAGCATCTCCTCCCTTTTCAGTGAAATTTCATGTATCCAGGCCTGCTGCAGACATTACTAGAGGAATACTCGTCAGCTTTATTAATTAATAAGCCCAGTTATAGAACATAGCTTCTCTATATTCTTTTACTTGTAAAACAGTCCAGCTTACTCAGATGATCTTAGGAATTGATTTTAATAGAAATTTAATTCTGCCATGATTTTAACTTCATTATTTCATTTTCAGTCAAGCTTACTGATTTGTGGTTTGCACACTTTGGTCCCTTTCCTTTTTTTAAAATTGAGACAACGCTGTCCTATCTACAGCCTTGTCCTATTTCTCCTATTTTCCATGATCTTTCAAACACTGAAAGTGGCTTAACAGTTACAGCTGCCAGTTCTTTCAGGACCCAAAGGAGTTGTTCATCTGGTTGGAGTGATTTGAATTCATCTAAGGGAGCTAGAACTCTTGTCTAGGATAAAAAAAAAAAATTCCACTTAATTCACAGGTTGGGAGGTCTGTAACCCACGTGTTCTAGAGTGAGTGACAAATCAGAATTTACTAACTGCCTCCTGGGCAGTCCTAAGAAAAGCGTCTGTTGTGATTGGACACGTCTGTTGTGATTGGACACGTAAACTAAGAGGAGGACACAGGAAGTGACACAAAAGAGGCCCCTTTAAAAAGAGAGTTCAGTGAACTCATACCTCTATTCTGGTTCGTGAACGGGACCTGAAGGAGCTCTTCTGACAGGGACTTGGAGGAGCTCTGAAGGTGGTGAAACTGTTCATAAATCTTTCCTTTGGAATTCCACGTGGTGAGTGTAAAGACTGAATCTTCCTGAACTTCTCTTAAGAAACTTCCCTTTCAAAAGAGACTCTGTGACCAAAGCTTTTGCTTCATACTTCTCTGGGGCCTTCAGGCCTCAGCCCTCAGCTCAAGGCTTGGCCCTTTTCCAATCAAGGACTAGTTAGAGCTGCTTGGGTTAAACCAGGGACCTAAGCGAATTATTTAGTTTGTCAGGTTAATTATCTTAGCTTATCCTCTCTCTAAATTTCTTACTTTTTCTCTCTCTTCTCTTGTAAATAAACTCCCATAAAAGTCATTTTGACTTGAAGTTATTCTTTAATTGGGAATTGACAATTATTCAATTCCCTGGAGACCTAACCTTTTAATTCAACTAAAAAACCTCTTTTTACCCCTTACAGTTGTCAGTTATCGAATGATCCCTTCCATCTCCAACACAGGTCTTAGCCCTTTATGGATCCTGCTTTTTCTCATAACCTGGCTTTAAAAACAAAAAAAAAAGAAAAATTTTGTTGTCCTTAACACCATTCCCCCTTAAGGCTGGCACATTCCCTCTGTTGATTATCTCCACGTTATCCTGTACATCTTTTTTTTTACATTGTTGTTTACATGTTGTCTCCTTTGTTGGACTGAAAGCTCGCAGAAAGCATTCTATTTCTATACATCTGTACCATTTATATCTTCTTACCTAGTCTTCCCTGCATATCCACTCTTGGCTTTGCATTGAGCTCCAGTCTCATTTAACTAACTTCGTTTGGATATCCTAGAACAGCACAAAATATTGGCACTCATGCCCAGTGGGCACTCATGGAGCTGCTCGTTCCCCCTCTCCCCCTCTTCCCATCGCCCAAGGACATTTTTCATATGCTTCCCCCCTCCCCCCACTGTCCAACCATCCAAAACAAGCTCTTCCTCCCTCCTCTCTCTTGGGGTAATTGGGGGGAGGGGAGGGTGAAGTGCCCTCTGGGCACTCGAACTTGAAAATGTTTACCAATGCTGTCCTAGAAGCATCTCAAACTCTATTTAATGGAAATAGAATTCATTCTCTTTTATCCCAAACCCTCCTCTCCTCCTAATTTTCCTTTTATTGTTGATGGCTCCATAGATAAACGGGCATTAAACTTAAATGTCATCCTACAGTCCTCATTCACACTTACACCAAACAGCCAGCCTGTTGCTAGATATTGTTATTTCTACCTTCACATCATCTCATATACATTCCCTTGCTTCCACTCACACAGCCACCACCTTCTTCAGGCTCTCATTGCCTCTCAAAAAAAAGTCCTTTACTCTTGTTCTAATAGGGTTCCCTTCCTTTAGTCTCTCTTCTCCCTAACTGATCCTTCATTCAGCTACTAAAGTGCTTTTCTTCAAACATAAATCTGACCATGTCACCCCCCTACACAGTGAGCTCTCATTTACCTCCAGGATTAAATGTAAACTCCTATGTTTGGCATTTTGAAGTTCTTTATAATTTGATCCTTTTAGGCCTTCTAGTCATCTAACCCTTTATTTTCCTACACACACTCTAAGTTCCAGGAATACTGCCTTCCTTACACTTCATTAGAGTTCCCTTCCCATATCCATACCTTTTTACTCAACATCTTCATGGCAGATATGCTCTACTTCCTCACTTCTGCTTCTTAGCTTCCTTGTCTTCCTTCCTTCCAAACTCAGTTTAAATCTCATCTACTTCTGGAAGCCTTTCCAAGTTCCACAGATAATTCTGCATCCCCACCAAGAAGTGTCTTCCATACACATTATACACATATATAGTGTATCTGTCTAGTTTTTTATCTGCTGTCTCCCTAATTAGAATGTAACCTCTTTTGAGGGCATAGACTATGTTTTTGTATTTCTTTGCATCCCCAGTGCTGAACACAATGCTTAGACAAAGTAAATGCTTACTAAATACTTCTTGATTTGACTTGACTTGTCCATTTCTTTTTTTTTTTTAACCCTTACTTTCTGTCTTAGAATCATTACTAAGTATCATTTCCAAGGCAGAAGAGCAGAAAAAAACTAAGCAGTTGGGGTGAAGTGACTTGCACAGAGTCACACAGCTAAGAAGATTTGAACCCAGAACCTCCCACCTCCAGGACTGGCTTTCTATCTACTGAGCCACCTAGCTGCCCTGTGTCCATTTCTTTTTAAAGGTTAATTTGGTTGTCGAGTTTTCTATAACTCCACATTGGTCTCTTCAGACATGGAGAAAACTCAAATCAGACTTTTTACTTTGTCAGATACCTGAAAGTGAGGAAAGGAATTTGCAGAAAGATTTTAAGCAATGTGAAGATACAGGAAAAGCAAAGGAGAAGAGTTTGGAATATTGGTGAGAAAGGATTCTGAGAGGCAATGGAATCTAGAGATCGTTGGAAACTCAGGGTCTTGGGACTTGAACTCTGTGTGGGAGACAGCTCTGGACCTTTCTCCTGAACTAAAGGTGATTCCTGTGAAAGATCTAGTAAAATCCTGTATCTGATTCCTCAATCCCTGGAGACTTACCTGCGTGAACTCAATCTACCATAGTCTACTCGAAAGGTTTTGTCCTGAGGGTGGACTGCACTGAACCAGCAGTGAACCTCTAATCCTAATCTGCTAACTTCCTAGAGACTTGATTGATTTCTTAGCCTAGGGATTATCTTAAATATTGAGCTATCCTGATTAGAGAGTATCTTCATGTGTGCCTCAGGAAGGCAGAAGACTGTCGTCCATTGGGTTGATAGATAGGGATTCCTGATACCCACCTTCCTGATCCAGTCTATTCACCATTCACTTCAATAAATCAACTTTTCAAAGAGATTATAATAGTCAGATCAATTGGCCATAAAGGAATATTGGCTTAGGGGATATTTTAGGAAGTCTTCTTCGATTAGGCTAAGTCAAGTCCTAATCAACTGACTAGGTTAAAGTAAAAATTCCTAGCAAACCGACTTTCCTCCTTCCTGAGGTGTTTGTCTCTGGCACAGTTGCTGTGTTATCCCTTGTTACACAAGCTAAGCTGATCCAGCTCAGGAAGCTGCCCTGCCAGATCAAATTAAGAAAAACATTCTTGGCCTCCAGTTACATTCTTGCAAGGCTGCTTGATTCACCTTTTAACAGTTCTCAAGGAAAGGGCAGAGAGACCTCCATTTTGATCTCTGCCATAGAAGGAGACACCTTGTTTGTTCAGGTTACATTAAATCCTGAACACCCGGATACATCTTCAAACAGGGACTCTCTCATTTGCCTTTTTAACAAGAGTCAGGCAGCAGAGGTTGCCAGCAAACTGTGTTGTTTAGAGTTTGAAAAAGATAAATTAATGCCTTGTGTCCTCTCTCTCTCTCTGGATCCCCTATATCCCACTCTCCTACAAAACACTGTCTTCATAGGACTCCCAGGCCATGGAAGAAACAGCTGAGTAGCAAGCTTTATCAGCTGATTTTGTTTCTTTTTTTTTTTTTAAAACCCTTAACTTCTGTGTATTGGCTTCTAGGTGGAAGAGTGGTAAGGATGGGCAATGGGGGTCAAGTGACTTGCCCAGGGTCACATAGCTGGGAAGTGTCTGAGGCCGGATTTGAACCCAGCACCTCCCATCTCTAGGCCTGACTCAATCCACTGAGCTACCCAGCTGCCCCTTTATCAGCTGATTTTGAAAGCAGTCTCCTGTTAGACTTTTGTCTCCACTTCTCTCACAAACTGTACATGGCACTGAAGAAATGTTAGGTTTTTCAGGCTGGGGACAATAGGAAGCATTACAGCTCAAGTTAGCAGATAAAGTTTCCTATACATATGAAGTATATGGATTTTTCCTAGCTGGAGCCTGTTTCAGGAGCCTTAGGAGCCACATACAAGAAACTAGCTTCATGAAGGATTCTAAAGTTTTCATTTGTACAAGGCCACTACTGCATTAATAAGAAGGTCAGGAAGAGAAGCTAAGGTAGGAGCACATCTTGTTTACTTGCTACCACAACTGACACTCCTGAAAAAGAAAACTTCATTCCTAAAATGACATCTTAGGTAGCAAGCAAAAAATAAACCTAAGCCAGGACTGAAAGGGTACCTATTTTAGGAACAAATAGAGACCACAAATCTATAAGCTTCATTACCCCTACTAGGGAAGATTGACTTTCTACAGAAAAGGTAAGGGAGTGGAGCTGAGGGAAGTGTTAGTCCAGGTGATCTCCAACTTTAACACAGATCTGTGTGGTGAAGTGAAGGGAGGAAGGTAGAAGGATTGGAGGAATGGGAGAAAGGATAGAGGAAGGGAAAGGAAGGTAGCGGTCCCAGCCCCAGTGGGGGAAATTGACCAGAGCCCTTCAGGGGCTCAAATCTCAAATAGAAGATCAGAGAGCAACTTTAGGGTTTAGAATAGCTATGTTTTATTTAAATTAGAAAGGGGAAGGTCTAGGGAAAACTAAGGGGTAGATAGAAAGGAAAAAGGTGCCAAGAGAGATTTCTGCAGGGCTCAGCCTTCAGGCTCCAGAGAGCTAGCAAGCCCTCCAGGGTAGAGAGCAGAGCTTCTAGCATAAAGAGAGCTAGGGAGAGCTCAGGGTAGAGAGAGCTAAACTTCCAGGGTCCAGAGAGAGAAAAGGCACCAAACTTTCTCTTTTATACTTTCCCTGACACCTCCCACAAAGGAAGTGGGAGTTGTCAGGGGAAGTTGTAGCAGGGATCCCTGGGAGACATAGTCTTCCAGGGCTTACAACAATTTCAAATACTTACCCTTAGGCAGTAAGATAGGCAGGATAGTCAGCAGGTAGGCAGGCAGGCGGGTTCAGGTCCCATCTGGATTGCCATAAACTGTGAGGGGGATGAAGGGATGAAGGTAGGAGGATTGGAGGAATGGGAGAAGGAGAGAGGAAGGGAAAGGAAGGTAGGGGTCCCAGCCCCCCACAGGGAAATTGACCAGAGCCCTTCAAGGGCTCAAATAAATGATCAGAGAGCAACTTTAGGGTTTTGAATAGCTGGGTTTTATTTAGATTAGGAAAGGGGAGGTCTAGGGAAAACTAGGAGGTAGGAAGGAAGGGAAAAAGGCGCCGAGAGAGATCAGGGTCTCGGTAGAGAGGGGAGCTTCCAGCATAGAGAGAGCTATCGAGAGCTCAGGGTAGAGAAAGCTAGCTTCCAGGGTCAAGAGAGCTCAAGGTAGCAAGCAGAGCTTCCAGCATAGAGAGCAGAGCTTCCAGGGTAGAGAGAGAAAAGGCACCAAACTTTCTCTTTTATACTTTCCCTGACACCTCCCACAGATCCAACCATCACACATCACTGTAACAACACTAGGATTAACCAAAATTTTTTGCTTGAAAAAATACTATTGTCAGTACCAGAGTCATTCAAATCTAAGAGTGTTATGTTTTAGTAAAATACAAAGTCATTAAATGCTGGAAATAATACAAATTACAGAAGTTTTACAAAACAAACTATTGAATTGTTAAATTGTTCATACACTCTTCTTTATTCTCTTTGATCATCTTCATTTTGTATCACCTACCACTCCTTCTTTTCCTCCTGTACTGACTTCCTTTCCCTTGCAAATTACAGAGCATATATGAAATATATCAAATTCATATACTCTTTGTAGACATTTTTTTACGTTACATTAACTTTTCATTTACCTTTTCACCAGCGTATGAAAAATCTACCAACTGAATTATTTATTTTGTTTTTCAGACTGGGACACTAAGTCTGGGGCTAATAAATCAACTCCAAAGGAATAAATTTCTGAAGAAGGATCATCTCAGATGGTAGTAATGGAATCACAAGATAGTCCCTACACCCCCAAGTTAAGAGAAACTCAGGAATGTGATGTTTGGTTAAAGAAACAACTGGTAAATGAGGAGAGACATTTGAGACAAGCCACAATCACCCATAATGAAACTCCTAGAGAAGGAGATCATGAATATAGTCAATATGGGAGAAAATATAATCTAAAGTCAACCCTTATTACAAAACAGAAAGTTCCGATAGAAAAAATGCTACTTAAGTGTGATATACATGGAAAGAACTTAAAACCAAATTCAGATATAATTAAACATCAGGGAAACACAGAGAAGAAAACATATAAATGTAATGATTGTGAAAAAGTTTACAGTGACCACTCAACCCTTACTCAGCATTGTATACTTCATACTGAAGAGAGACCCTACAAATGTAATGATTGTGGAAAAGCTTTCAGTCGGAGTTCATCCCTTAATAAGCATCAGAGGATTCATACTGGAGAAAAACCCTATGAGTGCAATGAATGTGGGAAGGCCTTTCTTCAAAGCACACACTTTATTCAACATCAGAGAATTCATACTGGAGAAAAACCTTATGGATGTAATGAATGCGGGAAATCCTTCAGCCAAAGCTCCTATCTCAATCAACACCAGAGAATTCATACTGGAGAGAAACCCTATGAATGTAATGATTGTGGAAAAACATTCAGCCGGAGTGCCCACCTTACTCAACATCAGAGAATTCACACTGGAGAGAAACCGTTCAAATGTGATGAATGTGGGAGAGCCTTCAGTCGCAACTCCTCCCTTTTTGAACATCAGAAAATTCATACAGGAGAGAAACCCTATGAGTGTAATGAATGTGGCAAGGCCTTCAGCCAGAGCACGCTTCTTACTCAACATCAAAGAATTCATACTGATGATAAATCCTATAAATGTAGTGAATGTGGGAAAGCGTTTAGCCGGAGTTCATGCCTTTCTAAACACCAGAGAATCCACACTGGAGAGAAACCATATAATTGTAATGAATGTGGGAAAGCTTTTAGTCAAAGCTCATGCCTTTCCAAACATCAGAGAATTCATACTGGAGAGAAACCCTATGGATGTGATATATGTGGAAAAGCCTTTAGTCAGAGCACACACCTTACTGAACATCAACTTATTCATACTGGAGAAAAACCTTATGAATGTATTAAATGTGGGAAGATGTTTAGTCGTAAGTCATCTCTTCTTGAACATCAGTTTATTCACACTGGGGAAAAACCTTATGAGTGTGTTAAATGTGGAAAAACATTTAGTCGAAAATCATCCCTTATTGAGCACCAGTTTATTCACACTGGAGAGAAACCCTATAAATGTAATGAATGTGAGAAAACTTTTAGCCAGAGGTCATGCCTTTCCAAACATCAGAGAAGTCATACCGAAGCCAAGCACTGTGAACTTAATGATTCGTGAAATAATTGATATGTAGTTAGAATCTCAAAAAAGTTCATGTAATTCACCTTTGAGAATAACGTAACCCATTGACTGGGGAAAACTCAACTAAACTTGTCATTTTGCTAAATACCTAAAAATCAAAGCAGCACAGTTTGTTACCAACTATAATGTTATGAAGGGATCTGGAAAAGATAAAGTCTTGCATTATAATCCTGTGCTTCATAAAACATTGGCTGTCATTTAATGCTTAGTCATTTAAATCTGATTGAGCAGAAAGATGATCCAAAATGTAAAACAACAACTAAATACTAAATTTTCCACTAGTAAAAAAAATTTTTAAACATATTCAATTTGAAGCAAACTAATGAAACATGAAGAAAGCCCTTCATAGTGAATGAAAAATTAAACATGTTCAAGTCTATGTCCAAAACATATTTCTATAATTTAGATCTATCTCTCTGTTTAGCCGCTTTAGCACCAAAACCTGTACATAACTATTATGTGTGTATGCATTCAACTTAAAAAAAACAACAAACAACTCACTCCAGGCTTATCGTTCAATTCAGAACTATAGTTCTTCATTTTATATGAGTTCTTATCCATTTATTTCCATTGTATCTTCTAAACATTGTTTTGTTTTGTTTTTTAAGCAATACAAGGTTCAGGATACCTTCATTTGTTCCATATGATTCTTAAGTCATAGTGCTCAAGGTTTCCCTACAATGTTTTCTTTTCACTGAAAATGCCACTTCTTAATTTTCCCTCCTTTGTTCATTTTTTTACACAAGACAGAGATTGAAGCATTACAGAGCAGAAAAGTTAATAGTTAAATGGTCCATGTTAAAGGTTTTTGTCTCTCTAATTCTTGGTGTTTTACATAGTGCTTTATTTACAATACCCCTGTGAACATATATATATACTCATAAAAGTGCTATTCCACAATAATTACAGAAGACCCAGACTTTTCAACTGAATCACTCAAAAGCATGAGCAAAGCTTAGATATTTCTATTGAATCATTCGTCTCCCCCTTAATTCAAAGTAGTACTTTAACTAGATGGGAACACATTAATCAATCAAGGACATTTCATGATGTTTGAGAAGTCCAATCAATTTGTAAGAGTAAAAGCCACTGGATACACTGGGTTGATGCTGTTTAGAAATACTCATGTTGGCTAAAGAGCCTCGGTTATACTTTATAAGTCTTCTATAAAAGAACAGAGCAGTTTCAACCCATGATTTAAGACTAACAGCATAGAGAAGAGAAGAATTCTAGCCAAGTCCCTGAGAAAGAACACAGGGGAAATGGATGAAGATGAGTTTCTGTTTTCTTTCCTCCCCATGACTTAAAGGGAAGACTTTGTGAACTTGGAAAGGTTAGAGGACTTGGACATCCTAGCAGTATGCCCAGAACATCAGCAATTGATATCTGTGTCTGCTTTGGAGCAAATCACAAATTAGACATAATGAAGAATAACAGCTTCAGAACTCTACCAGAAGCCCACCTGAAAGCTATGCCATTCTTACAAAAGAATTTCATGAGGTCACATAAATAGGAGAAAGGTACTTGCAAGAAAATAACTATAGGACCTGTGAGATATCCTCTCTGCTGTGCTATGTGTTCTAGCTCACCTTCCCCTAGGTTTCAGATGTGCTTTTGATAGTATATGACAACTCAGAAGGAATGTTGGGTAATGTTTTTAATGCACCTTGGTAAATACCTGTTTTTAAAAAGCTAATCAAGTTTTTTAACTGCTAACCATGTAAAGTCACTAGTAGGGGCTTGAGCTATAGTGCCAGAGAAACAACCCCACCTCCAATCTTTAGGATTTTTAGGGGTGTAGCAACCCTTTGGGAACCCAGCCTGGGAGTTAGAGTTTGCAATAAGAATATGTGAAACAACTCCCATTTTACAAAAATGAACCAGCTCTGTGGAGTTGAAACTTACCAAAGTTCACACAGATAATATCAAAGAGAGAAGTTTCAAAACTGAAAACATAACTTTAAAAAAAAAAAAAAGGATTTTTGTTCACAAAAAAAAAGCTATTTGAAATATTTAGAAATTTCAGGAAGCCCAACAGATTATGGGTAACAGGTGTATTTAAAAGGATAAAGAACAGTCCATCCATCATTTAGAAGCACTTCCTAGTAAAGATGAGTTTTCAATAGACTCTTCCTTTTGTATGGAGTTAAAATATTTTGACCAAGGGTCACAAATCTCACCAAATCCCCTAGTTTTCCCAAACCTCCCCCAGGCTCCTTAAAAGGGCCTCCAAATGACTAAAGCTGCTTCTTCACAAAAGAGAGTCCATACTTTCCATATGTATTATTCAAGGGCCTCATTCCTTGGTTGAAGAAGGACCATTTTGAATAATGAATTTTCCAAAGCTACTAGTTAGAAATCCTACCAATTGTGCCAAAATACTGTAGTTAATCTCTTCACCAAATCTCTTCTTGCCCCCTTTCCATTTGGAAGTAGAACATTTTGAGGATTAGTCCCCTCACTCAGATATCTCCTATTTCAAGTTTTCATTTTGATAGTCTTTTCTTTGGTTGTGCCCTTATTGGTAGAAAGCCCACCACCACTTCCAACTTGCCTATTTGTCTCCAGCTTTGTTTGCTTAGACACTGGTTTGAGCACATATTTCAGCTAAAGCTAAGTGTAAAACTGTTTAAGAAAGAGCCTCAATAAAATGTTGAAATTCATTTTTATCATTTTTGCCTTAGTTACTTAGTGTTGTTGTTCAGTTGTGTCCCATTCTTTGTGACCCCATGGACCAAACTATTCTGCCCACAGGGGTTTTTTGGCTAAAATATTGAAGTGGTTTGCTGTTTCCTTCTTCAGTGTATTAAATAGAAGTTAAGTGACTTGCCCAGGATAACAGCTTATAAATTGAGGCTGTATTTGAACTCAGGACATCCTGAATCTAGGCTCAGCACTCTATCCACTGATCTATATAGCTACCCCCATTTCTTTAATGTAGGAAAAATTTCTTTTCTTAGCATTTTATTATCCTACATCCAAAATTGTGTTAGGCTGTATAGTTTAAAATGCAAATTGTGTTACTCACCCACTATTAATAAAAAGGGATTGATTTGTATTTAATATAATGAATTACATTCTGTTTTCAAAATTTATACAGCTTTTCAAGTTATCCAGTAATGAGAAGACTGAATGTCCTTTGCAATTTTGGAAAATCACTTCTAAACTTCAATTTTGGTATAAACATATTATAGGAACTGGGGAAGGTGGGGGTGTTATAGCTGTATATCCTAGCTATTAATCCTCATTCTAAAGGAAAATTCTAATAATGTTTCCTTGTCATATCACTGGAAATTACCTGCTGTGGAATATAGTTTATAAAAACCTGCCTGTTCTCTCACCCCCATTAGTGATATTCTTGATAATTACATGTTTTTCTCATAAAATATATTAAAAGATATTTCTTTCAGCCAGATGGAGATGGGAAGTGCTACTATCAGACCTGGCATTTTCCAGATTAGGATGATAATTATGATGAGATTAAATCTACCTAACTCATTCTTAAATCTAATCACCAAAAGTGTAAACAACTCCACTTAATTCTCAAGTTGGGAGGTCTGTGGCCCATGTGTGCAAAAATCAGAATTGACTGACTGGCCCCTAGGCAGTCCTAAGAAAAACATTTGTTGTGATTGGACACGTAAACTAAGAGGAAGGCACGGGAAGTGATGCAAAAGAAGCCCCTTTAAAAGAGAGTTCAGCATCTCTCTTCTTGCTCATGCCTTGGGCCTGGAGGGCTCTTCTTATTTGTGACTTGGAGCTGGAGGATCACTGGACATGGGGCCCTGAGACCTTGGTGAGACTGTTCTTAAATCTTTCCCTTAGAACTACATGGGGTGAGTGAAGAAGGCTGACTGACTACTGGAATTTCCTGAGGTATTAGCCTCTGGGAGGCTCCCTTGATTGGGAGAAGTTCTAGTGGCTAAACCCCTTGCTAATTGACTTTTAGGCTCTCCAGCTGGGGCTCTGGAGCCCTGCCTGAGTAAAGCCCAGACTTGAATACAAATCTAGGTTAAGTTAGATCTTTTACTCTACCCTCTTCTCATCTCTCTACTTCCACTCTCTCCTATATTTTGTAAATAAATTACTAAAATCATTTTAGGAATTGGTATTTACTCAGTTCCTTGGTAACCACACCTTTAAATATTAATATATCCACACAACTAAAAACCCCTTTTTATCCCTAACATAGTTAGGCAGCTTCCAAGTTGCTTTCCTGACTTTCCATCTTATACATAAAAAGGCCAATCTCTGATGTCTGTTAGAAATGCTCCTTCCTTTTCAACAATTCCAAGAGGTGATTGGTAGAGAGCAAAGTGTTACCTGTTACCTACATTGGCAGTTATACACTAGAATATTTGAGTACAGTAATTGCTAGAAAGGAATGAGAATATACAACTTCAATTGCTCCCAATCTATTAATAACTATATAGCAAGGGAGGAATAGAGAATATCATCTATAATTTCAAGTGATATGGGGCCATTGAATTCCAGAAAGACATGTATTAAGTTATAACTGAAAAAAACAAGATATCGGTTGATTTTAAAGATGAAACCAAAAGAAAGTAAAACAATTAAAATTGCATACATGTAAGAGGGGATATTAGCCAATCAATATAGCCATACATCTTTCTAGGAACTTCTTGCATCTAAATTTCTTAGCCAGTGCCAAAAATATTGTTTTGATCCAGAGTTATAGACTTTCCTCCTTTAGATTCTACATTAAAAAAAAAAAATCAATAACTTAGATTCTATAGAGGAGGGAGAAATAAACTTCCAAGACACAAAAATTCATTATTGGGTTCTAAATTTTCTCCCACCTTCCAGCCCCTTCCCCACCATTGAGATAGTAAGCAATATGATACCTATTATGCATATGTAGTCATGAAAAATATTTCCATATTAAGTGTATTGCCATAAATTTTAAAAAGCAAGTAAAATAGAGTGAAAAAATGCTTTAATCCACACTGAGTTCCTCAGTTCTTTCTCTAGAGTATAATAAGATATATTGACCCTTATTAATTATATTGGTATTTATATTTACCAATAGTTGTTAGTGATATGGACAAGCTCTTAAGCTGATGTGATCCTGGGTTAACATTTGAAAAAGAGATGGTAGTTCTAAGCAGTTGAAGAAAAGTCCTGCTCAGATTAGTTATAGGAAACTCCATTTATTATAACTTTTAAAATGGCAAGAAAGGAAAAGGAAAAGGAAGCAGAAAGATAATTGTGGTAAAAATATTCTTCTCCCAAAAATCTGCCTCGCAAAAGGCTTCTTCTCAATTACCAAAGGTAATCTTCCTTATTCTACACTAATTGATTCCCCAATTAGCTGTTTTTCTAGCCTAACACTAAAATATAATTTTATAAACAATAATAGATAAAACTGGATTTCTTCTTATGCTCAGATATAACTCAGCCTATCAGAATTCTTCACTGACACCTTTACTCAGCAGCTGCTCTATACTGACACATACTGGTGAAACAGAAGAACTACACCACTGCTTTCTCTTCTTGATAATAGAATTTTTCCAAATGAGAATCAATAGATCTTCTCCAACCCTCAGAGTAAGCTCCTTGAACCACCTTCCTTATTCAAGACCATCTAAAGAGTGATCACTGGTTCAACTGTCTTTCCCAAGGCTCCTTGGGACAGTTCTCTTCCTATCATCCTTTTAAGATTCCACTCTGACAAAGAAATCCAGCTCACTCAAACTCAGCTCTCCATTTACCTATACCAGTGGTTCCCAAACTTTTTTGGCCTCCTTCCCCCTTTCCAGAAAAAATATTACTTAGCACCCCCTGGAAATTTTTTTTATTTTAATAGCAATTATTAGTAAAGATATATGTATTAATGTTTCTACCTTTTTCGTAAAATGCACCTGTGGCCATCAGTACTCCTACCCTGGATCACTGCAGCACCCACCAGGGGGCGGTGGCACCCACTTTGGGAATCACTGACCTATACCTAACCTATCAATAATCTTTTATTGCTTACTTAATTAACAAATTCTCATTACAAGAGATGGACAGTCTTTTTTTTTTTATCATGAGTCCTTTGGGATTATCATAGATCATTATATTGATCAAAGTAGATAAATCTCACAGTTGATTAACATTATAATATTGCTGCTTAACACTTTTTCTAATAAATGGCATAGGATTTAAATATTTAAAAGAAAAGCTAAATGACTTACCAATAGTAAACCTGTGGGAAACCTCAACATAACCAACCCTTTTGGACTTAGATAAATCTAAATATATTTTTTTAATTAGCAAGCAGACCACAGAAACATATCACAAAGATCATATGTACTATGTCTGTTACTCATGTCATGAATGTAGAATTATTTCAACATAAAGAAAACTATCAACTTGACTATATAAGACTATATTAATAAGGAAAAAGTGATTACATCAGTAGATTTAAACAAAACTTTAGACAAGTTACCATATTTATGTTCATTTTTAACACAAAATCTACTATTTGATAGGAAAACAATAGGATAAATCTGCCTTTGCTTAAAGTGACAAATAGTATCTATCTAAAACAAAGAGCTAGTATTGGTAATGGAGATAACTGAGAGGAATTTCCAATAAGATTGCTGTTAAGGCAAAGATGCCCCTTATCACTATTATTATTTGATATAATGCTCAAAATGCTATAATAAGAAAAAATTGAGAGAATAAGAATAAGCAAAGAGAAAACAAAATTTTCACTTTCTGCCATATAGTTTACTTAAAAGATCTAGGGAGTCCACTAAAAATTAATTGAAATATTAACTAACAAAGTTATAGGATATAATTATTAGCATTTCTATATATTTCCAACAAAACTGAGGTAGAAGCGATGAGAGAAATTCTATTTAAAATAACTACAAAAGGGGCAGCTGGGTAGCTCAGTGGATTGAGAGCCAGGCCTAGAGACAGGAGGTCCTAGGTTCAAATCTGACCTCAGACAGTTCCCAGCTGTGTGACCCTGGGCAAGTTACTTGACCCCCATTGCCTACCCTTATCGCTCTTCTGCCTTGGAGCCAATACACATTGGCTCCAAGACTGAAGGTAAGGGTTTATTTTTAAAAAATAATAAATAAAAATAAAATAACTACAAAATGTATAAAATGTTTTGGAATTCGCCTGCCAAGATACACAGTGGAATTTTATGAATATAACTTACGAGGAATTCTACCTTGAAAAAGTAAAATGTCCCAAGTGAAGAGACTGGGTAATGATAAACTGACAGTAACTCAGGGAAATGGGGAAATAGGTTGGGAATGAAAGAGGAAACATCAGTACAGCTTCACAGCTGTTTAGGGAAAGGCAACACAATGTAACTTAGCTGGGGAAACAAACAGTAACTAGAAATCAATACAGCCAGGGAAAAGAGTTTAAACTCAGTGTGTTCTTGATGGTTGGGAAGGAGACTACCAGGAAGTTTATGAAATTTTGTTTAATGATTAAGGACAGGGAAGGAGGGAAGAGGATTAGCTGAAATTTTTAAGTCTATAACCAACTGTCAAAGGAATATTGGCTTGGGATTGGTTACACTACTCTAACTCCAGACAGCCAGCACTGACAGGGTTGCAGGGGAAAAGTGAATTTGGGAATCTCACAAATCACATCCAAGATGATATTCAGATGTAATTGGGACACAGGAACACTTCAAACATAACAAGTTGATCCAAAGAAAGCTAGGGAGTAAAGGGCTTCCTGTTTGCCATCTACTAACAACAGGAAAAGCACCAAACTCTACCTAGTTCTTGATTGAAGCTCAAACTTCTCTATTGAGATCCCAAACTTGTCCACAGGCTTAGTTGAACAGATGCCACTTCTACCAACACTCTCCCAGGCAAAAACCTGCCAACTCCTCAGTCTCTGGGGACAAACCTCTTCGAATATTCTGAGTTTAGAATGTTCACAGCCTCAGCCAGATTTTAGCTTGGTCTGTCTGCTTTCACTATAATAAGCCCTATCTATAAATTGTAAGTTTCCTATAACAACCTACACAAATGCAGACCTAAGTAATGGGAGAAATATTGTTTGCTCATGGGTAATATAGTAAAAATGACACTACTACCTAAATGAATTTACTTATTAATTGTCATGCCAGTAAGACTTCCAAAGGATTGCCTTCTAGGAAAAAAACAAATTTTCTACAAAAGAACAACAATTTGACTATAGGAACAAAATGTCAAGAATATCAAAGGAAGTAAAGGTGGGGATGGGATTGAAAGGGCTATAGCAATTATTGTTGTTCAATCACGTCTGACTTTTTGTGACTCCATTTGGGATTTTGTTGGCCAAGATCCTGAAGTGGTTTGCCATTTCCTTCTCCAGATCATTTGAAAAATGAGGAAACTGAGGCAAACAGAGTTCAGTGACTTGCCCAAGTCAATTCTAAGCTGGGCCTAAGACAATCTGAAAGGATAACAGGATTCCCTCCTTTCACTCACTTATAAATTCCAAATACCTAATTTTAGCCCTTATAGAGGTCAGATCTGAACTCAGGAAGATGAGTCTTCCTGACTTGAGAACTGGCACACTTTCCACTACATCACTAGATCTCAAATTCTGCTGCAGAGCAGACATCAACATGATTTGGTATTGTTTAGGAAATAGAGAACCCAATCAGCAGGACAGCATAAACGCAATAGCTTCATGTTTAATAAACCCAAAGATATCAGCTAGTGGGGTAAGAATGCACTACTTAAAAAAAGTACTGCTGGGACAATAAAAAACTGGCAGAAACTCAGGATAGAAACTCTGTATATGAAGAAAAGCTCCAAATGGTTTTGCGACTTGGACATAAAGTATAACCATAAGCAAATTAGAGGACCAATAAGGAAATTATCTTCCAAATCTATAAAAGAAGAGCTCATGGCTAAACAAAGGAGAGACAGTTTCATAAAAGATAAAATGGATAATTTTAATTTGGTATTTTTTGTATAAATAAAATGTAATGGTTAGAATGGGTTTGACTAAATTATAAAAGTCAAAAAGATGTTGTGGTTGCCATTTATATAAATTAACCCTTCAATTACACGATTGATAGTAACTTTATTAGTAAGATAAAGAAATAGGAGAGAAATAAAGAAAGGAGGTGAACACCTAGCCTAACAACCCAGAGTCTATCTCCTGATTCTCAGCCTCAAAAACAACAAAATTCTTCATTTAGCCTGGTACCACCCAGGGGGGCAGTGCCTGTGGGATCAATTTTTGTGGTTGCTGATTGACTCAAATTTAAAACAAATGGAAAGGAAATCCAAATTTCTGGTTAATCAAGTCAAAACACAAATTCCTTTCTCACAAAAACCAATAAAGATAAAATTAAAAGGGAAACATACCTGGAAAGAAGTTTCTCTAATAAAGGTCCTATTCCTATGATATTTAAGGAACTAGTTGAAATTTAAAAGTTAGAGCACTGAATCTGGAATCATGAAGATCTGGGTTAATATATTCAGCCTCAGACATGTACTAGCTGTATGATATTTCACTTAATTCTCTTGGCTTCAGTATTCATATCTGTAAAATGGGGATAGTCATAGCACCTACCTCCCAGGGTTGTTGTGAGGAGGATCAAATGAGATAATAATTGTAAGGCTCTTTGCAAACTTCAATGTGTTATATAAATGCTAGCTATCATCATCATCATCATCATCATCATCATCATCATCATCATCATCATTATTATCAAAGAATTTGAAAATACAGTTTCCAAAAGGAAAAATCATGCGAATCTATAATCTGTAGCCTTCAAATCACTAATAATTTGATATTTGTACATTAAAACAGTTCTGAGCTTCCACATAACACCTATCATAATGGAAAAGTTAAAAAAAATAGGAAAATGGCAAATGATGGAAAGGCAGCAGGAAAAGAAGCAAATTAGTACATTGTTGGTGGACCTATTAATTGGATCAGCCATTCTGGAAATTGATTTGAAAATGTGACCCCAAAATTACTAAATAGTGCATGCCCAGGAATAGTATAAACAAGACCTATAACCAGAGACATCAAAGAATGAGAGAAAAGATACACATATACAATGTGTATTTATGGTAGCACCTTTGGTGAGGACAAAAACCTGGAAAGCAAAAAGATACTCATGAACTGGGGAATGGTTTGACAATATAACAATATAAGATAAGATAAAATAATAATGTAACAGAGTACTATTTTGCTGTAAGAAATTATGAAGGGGGCCAGTTTCACAGTGATTCACTCAATAAACATTAAGCACCTACTATGTGCCAGACATTAGTAAGCTCTGGGGATCCAAAGAAAGGCAAATAATAGACTCTGCATTCAAGGGGCTCACAGTCTAATGGGAGACAACATACAAAAAATAATGTACAAATGGACAAGTTCCACTGGAGGTGATAGAGGTAAGGCACTAGCATTAAGAGGGATCAGGAAAAGCTTCTTATAGAAGTCGGAATTTAAGCTGGGACTTGAAAGCCAGGAGGCAGGTGAGGAGGTAGAGGATTCCACGACTAGGAGATCTATATATAGGTAAATGTACTAACATTTTTAGGATAAAGGAAAAGAGGAATTTTGTAAAAATTTCATTAATCACAGAATTTGAGAGTAGAAAAGGACCTCCACAGTCACCTAGCTCAACTCATACTGAAAAAGAATTTACAGGATAACAAATACAGAGAGAACCTACTAATTCAGTAACTCTTCAACAAATTAAAACAACAAATTCACTGATATTTGGTGGCTTCTTTACAAAATTTTGAATAGCTAAGTCTGATGAAAAATGTTGGAAATATGAATCAGGAATGAGGAATGAGTCAAAACACTCGATTGGTTGGTTATTCTTCATACTCAAATGGTTTGGCCAAAATGATATCACTATGTTCAATCAATGTACATTGGGTCCAGCTGTGGCTAATCGGACCAATATTTGCTCAGAAGGCTCTACTGTAGGCTGGACACTTGGCTTGTATGAATATTTGGGATGGATATGACTCTAGATTTGCATATTTCACATTTCTTTTTAGCTACAATTAATTTTGTTTTGCTCATAGAGTATAGCACCTTCTTTGATGAAAGCAAGCCATGCTAGATGGTTCTGAGCCAGTGTCTCCCATGTCTCATAATCAATACCAAAGTTCTTCAGAGAGATCTTTAGAATGTTCTTCTACTGTAGCTCTAATTTCTGAATATATTCCTTCCTTCCTCAATCAGAGAGCCTTTCTCTTTTTTTTCTTTTCTTTTCTTTCTTTCTTTTTTTTTTTTTTTTTTTTTTGGCCAAAAGGAGATGCCAATGTGATCAAGAATATTACAAGGTGTAATAGTTATAGGCTTTAAAAGCAGGAAAGCAGACTTAGCAGACAGACCAAGGGGAAAAGCCTTGGCTGTCAGCCAGGGACATTCTAAATAGAATGAAGGGGGAAAACTGTTTGCCCTGAGGACTCTGGTCAAGCTGGGAAAGGGAGAGGGTGTGGATGCCTTTACCTGCCCAGTGAGGAGCTCAAGGAGTGTGGAGTTACCACTGAATAAGAAGACCTGCCAGGGAAGATCAAGTGAGCAAGAAGATCTAGCTGGGGTGGTGGACATCCCAGTCTGAGACAAGCTCCTTGATTAGCATTTCCTGGATTTACCTTTCTGTGGACCCATTTCCTATGCCATGAAGAGGAGCTGAAATGGACATGGCTTTGTGAGAGACCCATTTTCCCTTCTAGTCTGTAATAGTCTGATTTGTGTAGTACAGGCTTTAACCCATTCTCCCAACCCCTGTGAGGTCCCTAGTGATTAGGTTCAGGGTGACCTTTCCCCATTATCCCTGACCCTCAATTATTATTAAAACCCTGTGTTTATAATTCTTGTGTCCTTGTACTACCCTGTCACTTGTTGGCTTCACAGACTCCCTGGCTAGGAGGATCAGTGGGGCAGTTAAGGCCCAACAGTCACTCCTGTCAACTGCCATTTCCCAAACTGCCAAACCCAATTTCCCTAACTTGTTTGGTCCCAGTCTATTGTCCATTCCTGTCTCCTACTCACCCTTCTGAACCCAGATAAATATTTAATTTAACCCCCTGTTTTTACTATAAGAGTTTGGCTGCCCCAGATGGTGGGTTAAGAGGAGGACAGGAAGTTCACTCTTGGACACACAGAGCCAGACTGGAAGCCAGAGGGTTCTGAACATTCCATGGGGGCTGTATAGCCATTGGTTGTGGACTGAAAGTTCCAAGCCAGTGGTGAGCCACTCAGAACTGTTTACTTCCCCTACCCCTAGTTCACTGATGAAAATCTCTGAGTGAAGCCAATTTACTATCAAGACTGAAATAGTCCCAGAGAAAGGGTTTTTCTTCATTTTTTTCCCCTCTGGAGTGGTTTTTCTCCTGGTTTTTTCCTTTGGGTGTTTTTATTGTTCTTGTTCTTACTGTATTGGTATTGTTGTAGGAATATTGTTGTATTTGTATTAGATATTAGTCTTTATTCTTTCATTGTGGCTAATAACACAACTGTATTGCTATACCACTAGTCTTTTGGTCAATGTTTGGGAAAATGGTAATTGAAGACTGTATTGATTATTTGCTATTGGGGTTATGGCAAGGGATATTGTTTATCCCATACTTGTGGTTTAAGATCATACCCAGGTACTGCAGAGTTATATTGGATTTTGAGGTAGCCCAATCTGTTCTTACCATAACTATTCTGGATATTATAGCACACACACCTATTATTGCTTTAACTGGTTACATCATGTACAAAATAAGATGGATATTTTTCCATATTAATTATTGTTGCAAGATTGTGGTTACCTGGTGTTTTAGAGATTCAGAGATGAAGCAATTGTTAAAGTTAATGCAAGTTATAATAGACAATTTGGAGATGTATATGCAAACTGGTGGTGCTTATGGTCGAGCTCCTGGTAATGATAAATATGGTAATGATGGTAAAGGTGTTAAATCTGAACATTCTAAGGCAGAATTGGAACAAAAGGCATTAAATAAGGGGGACAAACCTGTTGGCCTTTTTCCCCTATGTGACCTTCCAGTAGTGAGGGATGATGGGATTTTTCATGTGAGACAGCATACTAGATTTAGGACTGAGGATGTGGAGAACTTGAAAAAGAAAATCCCAAACTTCCATGACAACGCTGGCAAATTTGTTAAAATCTTTCGTGCATTTGTTAAAGCACATGACCCAGATATTGAGGACTGTTGGTATGTTTTGGGGGTGCTACTCACCCTTCTGTACCCAGATAAATGTTTAATTTAACCCCCTGTTTTTACTATAAGAAAGGAACACAGAAAACTCTTTAATTGGCCACTATTTTTGAGAATTGCAGATATCCTCTTTCCATGTAGACATATAAACACTTTGACCTTAATGAGTCCCTTAAATTTTCCCTTTCTTATTTACTTTTTTGAGCTTCTTTTGTGTCTCACATTTGGACTTCTCATTTTTTGTTTAGGTCTGGCTTATTCCTCAGGAATGCTTGGAAATCTTGTATCTTATTGAATGACCTTTTTTTCTCCTGAAAGAATGTACTCAGTTTTGTTGGATAAGCGACTCTGCATTGTGTACGGGTTAAAAATTAAGGTTAGGCTAAATATAAGAGAATGTGGTTGCCGAAATTAATATATCTCAAGTCAAATGACTTTTTAGCAGCTTTATTTACAAAATAAAGAGAGTAAAGAAGAGAAATGAGAAAGATGGCAAGGAAGGTATCTATCCTATTACACTAGATAATTATTCTGGCCTGGTTTGAACCAGGCAGGGCTCATTAACCCTCAGCCAAAGGACCCTCAGCTGAAGGACCCTCAGCTAGAGGGTCATTTAGCCAGAGGACCCAATGGTGAATAACCGCACGGCTTCCTCCAGCAATTAATCTCTCCAGAAGCCAGAAAAGGAGTCAGCCTTTTCATTCACCCATGTGGTAGACCTAAGGGAAGATCTAAAAGCAGTCTTATCAGAAGCAGTCTGAGGTCCCAAGCTGGAGCTTCTCCAAGGCCAAGTTCGAAGGAGACAGTTTGGACAGGAAGTTTAGGGTTTTTATAGTGCTTTTTCCATGTCACTTCCTGTCCCTTCTTCCTCTTTACAGAAGCCAATTGCTGTCTATAACTTTGCAGTCAGTTGTTTCTGTGTTTTCACCCACATTAGCATGTGGGTTGCAGACCTCCCCCACTTAGGCATTAAGTAGGGTGTATATGCTTCTGATGATTAAATTTAAACGTAGGTGAAGGGAGAGTTAATCCCATCTTCACAGTTGTAAACCCAAATTTTTCACCTTCCTGAATATCATATTCTATGCCTTTCAAGCCTTTAATGTAGAAGCTGCTGGGTTCTGTGTGATCCTAATTGTAGCTCCATGGCATTTCAGTTGTTTCTTTCTGGCTGTTTGAAGTATTTTCTCCTTGACTTGGTGGCTCTTGAATTTAGCTACTACATTTTTGGAAGTTGTCATTTGAGGATTTCTTTCTGGAGGTGATCTGTGAATTCTTTCAATTTCAATTTTATTTTCTTGTTCAAGGATCTCTAGGCAATTTTCTTTAATAATTTCTTGTAATATGATGTCCAAGGTTTTTTTTTTCTTGATCATGACTTTCAAGTAGTCCAATAATTCTCAAATTGTCTCTCCTAGTGTAAGGGGGAAAAAGTGTTTTGGGGTTCAATATATTAAAAGATGGTCACCAGAGGATTGAACTATTATCAATCCTCAATTAAGAATAGTCTCAAGTCAAAATTTACTTTTATGGAAGTTTATTTAAAATTAGGAAGGTTGAAGGTAGGGAAATTGAGAAAAAGAAACTCTGGCTCGCACCTAAAGTCCAGACCAGGTAAGAATTTAAAGACCCCAGCAGAGGGGCACAGAGGTTAATTAAACAAGGCTTCTAGCCACAAGGACTTTTATAATTAGAGAGGCAAGAGAGGCCTCCTCGAAGGTAGAGCCTCCAGAAACACTACGGAAAGAGAAAGTCAGCCTAATTTACCCATGTGACAATTCAAAGGGAAGCGGTCAGAGGTCCCACCAGAGATGCTTCTACACCAAGTTCAAAGAGCCCACAACCTCCACAGGAAGTTACCATCATTTTTAAAAGATAGCATCTTTTGTCACCTCCTGCATCCACCTCCAATTTGCATGTCCAATCACAATAGATATATTCTCATAGTACTGCCTAGGGGGTAGTCAGTAGATTCTGATTTGACACTCACTCTATCTAGCACAAGTGGGTTACGGACCTCCCAGAATTAGAAGTGTTCTCACCTTTGGTGATTAAATCTAAAGATGGGCAGTGTAGAGTTAATCTAATTATCACACTAGATCTATCTTCTAGGTCATTTGTTTTTTCAATAAGATATTTCATGTTTTCCTCTGTTTTATCATTTCTTTGATCCTTCTTTATTGCTTCTTGATTTCTCATGAAATAATTAGTTTCTAGATGGTCAATTCTGATTTTTAAGGCCTGATTTCCCTCTGTCAGTTTTTGGTTCTCTTTTTTTCAATTGACCCATTTCTCCTTGCATCACTTTAATTTCTCTTCCCCATTTTTCCTCTGCCTCTCTTAATTGGTTTTTGAAGTCTTTTTTTGTGCTCCTCCAGAATCTGTGTCCAATCCATATTTTTCTTTTGAACTTTGTGTGTGTTTGTTTTGCTTTCACTGTCCCCTTCTGTGTCTGTACTTTGCTCATAAAACTTCTCTGGAGTTAGATGCTTTTTTGGTTGTTTTCTCATTTTTCCTATCTAATTATAGGTAGGCTCTGTTTTCTGGGAAGCTGTGGTGCCCTCTTAAACTTCAGTACTTCCTTGATGCTATTCTCAGCTTATTTTCTGGGTTTTTACCAATGATGTGATGATCTGAGGGTTGAGAACCCCCTCCCTCTGCTGATTCAATTGACCCTTGAGATCCTGATAATGCAAAGACTTGACTTAAGCTTGGTTGTAAGATTTTGGACTTACTTTGATTTTGATCAGGTCAGGAGCTACTGAAATTATAGCCTCGAGCTTAGGTGTAAGTTTTTGGTCTTACTTTGTACTTGTTCTAATCAGGCATGCCCTTGATTGCCCTGTCCTAGAGCTCTGCCCTAAGCTTTAGGCAAAAAGTTCTGCCCCCCACCTTAGTACTACTAGCCACCCCAAACTATGAATTATGTCCTCATCCCAAGCCCAGACTGGGATTCCTGGCTTTAATATGCGGTCACATGGATCAACCCACTTTAGCCCAGACTGCCCTGGGCTGGGACTCTGGACTTCTCCACAGGTTTGAAATTTCAATGGGTATGGGTTGGCTTGGACCACTATTTGCCCAGGAAGGATCTCAGGATCTGACTGTTAGTTAAGACTTAGGTTATGAACCTGGGACAGCAGATATGGGGTGGCAGGGTGTGGTTTGCTCTTCACTCTTTGCTAAAACCTCTTGCTGGCTCTGTTCCCCTCTCACACCAGTGCCCCGGATGTTCTCTGCCTACCTTTTGGGTTTTTCTTTTCTCGAAAGTTGTTTCACTCTGTCTCCTTGTTGGTTTTTTCACTCCTGTATTCGTTTTGTGACAATATGTTAATATTTGTTGGAGAGGATTCTTGTAGTGACTCAGAGCTACTCTGGTTTACTCTGCCATCTTGGCTCCCCAAAGTCCGGCTACTATTAGTCTGTAAGTGATTTAACTATCACTTTTTTTTGTCCTTGAACAAGAAGAAATGCCTTGCTAATTGCTTTTTAAATGTCCATTTGTTTTCTGAGAGCCTGAAACAAATATTAATATCAGTTTGTGTTTCAATAGCATTTTAAGGTTACAATACTCTTTCCTCACTACTACCCTGTAAGAATTTGTTGTTTGGTTGTTTCAGTTGTGCCTGATTCTCCATTTGAGGTTTTCTTGGCAAAGGTCTTCTCCAGCACATTTTGCAGATAAGGAAACAAACAAGGTGAAGTGATCTGCCCAGAGTCACACAGCTAGGAAAAGTCTGAGGTCACATTTGAACTCAGTTCTTTCTGACTCCAGACCTTATACTCTATCCTGTATGCTCCCTCTACCTGCCCTCTTCAAGGATCAGTATCCCCAGTTCCCAGAAAAGGAAATGGTCTCAGAGAGGGGAAGACACATATTTTGAATCACAGAACTGGCAGAAGTGGCCTGGGACTCAGATATTGTCACTCCAAACCTGTGCTCCCTTCTGGACTGTATGTTCTCTTTTCACATGGTTGGACTCTCTCCTCAAATGGATTCTCTCTTCACAAATCCAACTGATCAGAAATCCTTTCTGTCAGTCTGTTTCTATGATCCCAGTGCTGCCCATCAGTGATCACTTAGAGCTAAAGACTCCAGTCTCCTTCCAATCATCATTCTTACATCTTCACTCTTCCTCAACCTTCATGTCCAACATGATGCTGACTCTTGTAATCCCTCTTCTGCCTCATCTCCCCCAGCCATCAATCTAATCTCAGCTTCCAGCTCATGCTCCCTCCCCAGAAGGATTTGTCTCCCAGTACTAGGGTCCCTTCATGATGGCTGACTAGGACCATATTCAATTATAGGACTGAGGACTGCAGGTTCAACTGCATTGTCATTTCCAAAAAGCCATTTAAGTACAAACCATTTACAGAAACATGACTCCATTAAAGCTAGGATGTGGAGAGTGATCAACCTTTTCAGAAGCCACCCTCAAGGAGACTGGGCAAGCCACACAAAGGTATCAAATCCCATCTGAGGACTGAGCACAGCTACTTCCTCTAAATTTGTCCTAGATGGACAAAATCTTCCTCCATCCCCCTAAAATTCAGTCCTTCCATGCTGCTTTGATGGTAAACTGAGTCCTGAAGAGATTCCTTGAGTAGAAAGTGAAGGTGGCTTAAATTAGCAGGCTGGAAGGTCCCCAAAGCTGGAGGGCATAAACACGTTTTGCTTCAATTATCTTCAAGGTACAGTTTTCAAGGACACAGAGTATAAAATTTTAGCCAATCCTCCTGGGGCAGCTAGGTGGCACAGTGGATATAGCACCAGGACCAGAGTCAGGCTGATCTTCCTGAGTTCAAATCTGGCCTCAGACACTTACTATCTGTGTCACTTAACTCCTTTGCCTCAGTTTCTTCATTTATAAAATGATCTAGAAAAGGAAATGACAAAGAACTTCGGTGTCTTTGCCAAGAACAAAGAGTCAGACACTATTGAGAAAAGACTAAACAATAACAAATAACCCTGACTGAAAGCTAATTGTTGGATTAATTTATAAAAACTGTTCATCTTTGGGTTGAAGCACACCAGAGGGAGCTTGTGAGCTATAGCATTAGATTCTCCTATCCACCCCCCAATCCCTCAGAGTCCCTGAAAATTCTTGGGGAGATGTAGTAGCTGAGCACTGGGGACCAGACCTGCCATTGCTAGTGGGGGTTGAGAGAGTAGCTTCAGAACATTTGAATTACAGGCATGGAGGGACAGTCTTCTGTAAAACTATGGAGGTGGGAGATACAATGGCATGTACTGGGAATAGCAAGGCGACCAGATTGGCTGGAATGTAGAGTATGTAAAAGAGAAAATGTGAGATGAGGCTGTAAAAATAGGTGGGTGCCAGATTGTGAAGGGTTTTTATGCCAAACGGAGGAATTTATATTTTATTCCAATCAGTAAGGAACCAATGAAACTTCTTGAACAGAAAAGTGATATGGTCAATCCTGTAGCTCTAGGAATAAAATAATAATAATGGTAATGATGAACAGTTATATGGTGCTTCAAGGCTTGCAAAGCACTTTCCAAATATTATCTCACTTTATCCTCACAACAATCTTGGGAGGAACGATGATGCTATTACTACCCCCATTTTACAGATGACAGGAATGGAAATGAGAGAGGGATTAAGTGACTCACCCAGGGTCACAAAGCTATTAAGTGCTTGGAGCCAAATTTTAATTCCAGTCTTCCTCACTCCAGGTCCTGTGCTTTAACCACTGCCCAGAAGCTTTGGATTCAAGCAGCACCACCCACTAATCTGCCCCTAGAAAAGATCCTCTCCAGCTCTCATATGGACCCATCCTTCCCAGGGCCTTCTAACACAGACCAGATTCACATACCTCCTTCTGTTCCTACTTGCTTATAAGTTGGGTTTCTGGGAACCACCGTATCATCATCTGATAGCAAGCAACTGTTATCTATCATTTTCCTTCCTTTCTCCCTGAACAGTATGCCTGGTTCACAGTCATTCTCTCCTTAACCTTTTCTGCCCTCATATGAAGGGGTTTACATATATCTAGATCTAGATACAGCTGTAGATACATATAGTCGCTCCCTTAAAAACCTTCTCAGTTCCTCCGTCTATACCAGTGATTCCCAAAGTGGGCACCACCGCCCTCTGGTGGGTGCGGCAGCGATCCAGGGAGCGGTGATGGCCACAGGTGCATTTGGGGGCGGTGAATAACTGTAAGGGGGCGGCGATAGTATGTGACAGGGGCCCTAAGTAATATTTTTTTTTCTGGAAAGGGGGTGGTAGGCCAAAAAAGTTTGGGAACCACTGATCTATACCATTCCCATGGCGTACCCCACAGCCCCACACAGCTACTACACAATGATCTGCCATTACTCTTAAATGTTCCTTCTCTATTCAGGACCTTCAAAGTTCTTTTATCTCATGATCTTCTGTCATTCCATCTTCACCTTTGATTTATGTCCCTCCCTACCCTGTTCTTCACTTTCACCATAACCTGTCTCTTCCACTCATCTCTTTCCCAACTCTATTATCCTTGCACTGGCTGCACTCTCCTTCCTTCCTTATTTCAACCCCTTGGGGGGGAGGGACGCGCAAACGCAAATCTACACTAAAATCCATTGGCCCCCTTATCCTATTATCCCCAATTACTCTTACCATCTGCCTCCTTTGCTCTTATTCATATGCTATCAAATAGAATCAGAAAAAAAATCACAAAATGGAGTTGTCTGGGCCCATTGCAAATTTATGTTACCGAATCTTAACTGGGTCCTTATTATTGTATCCCCCCCCAAGTTGGGTCTCTATCCAGCTCTCCAGAGTCTTCTATTCCAAACCTTCTCATCTCTCCTCAAGCCTTTCTAAGGGACCTCCTCTCCACACACTTTCAGCTCAAGTACTTAGATTATCCACCAAGAGTTCTTCTTCCTTCTCTTCCTTTCTCACAATCTTCAGACGTCTACTCCCACTGTCACCTTCTTCCATTCTATATCAGATGAAAGGGTGGCCCTCTAGTTTGCAAAGGCCTACTCCTCTACCTGCACCTTCTTATTATCTCCAGCAGATCACCCCTACTGGCATTCCTACTTTCTCTTTTGTCTTAAACTCTCTCTCCTGAATCCTTCCCTCTCCTACAAATGTGCCCAAATCTTCTCTCTCCTTAGAACTACCTCACTGGAAGTTTGTATGCCTGTTAGCTTTCATCCTGTAGCTCTCATCTCCCTCTCAGCTGAATGAGAGAAAGCTACCTAAACTTGGTCTCCACTTCCTCTCATGTCTTCTAAACCCTCTGCCATATGGCTTCTGACTGTTATTCAACTGAAAATTATTCTCCCTAGTATTACAGGTGATCTCTTAATTGCCAAATCTACTGGGCTAATCTCAAACTTTTTTCCTCCTGGTCCCAATGTAGCATTTGTTACTGAAAATCCATCACCTTCTCCTGGATTATTTCTTCTCTCTCAGTTATCCTGATTTGCTCTATCCTGCTTCTCCTTTCAGTCCAGCTCTTTAAGACTATCCTGGGATCTCTTCTTTTCTCTCTCCATGCTTTCTAACCCTTGATGATCCCATCAACTCCTCGATGATCATCCCTATGCAGATGATGCTTAGATTTATATTTATCCAGCCCTAGTCTCTCCTGACCTCCAGTCTCATATCTCCCACTGCCTTTTTTTAATAGTCATTTTTACTATTAGCTCGTCCTACCCATGAGCAATTAATGTTTTTCCAATGGTTTATATCTAGTTTTTCAATTTGGAAATTTTTATTTAATTAATTGATTTAGAATATTTTTCCATGGTTACATGATTCATGTTCTTTCCCTTCCCTCCTCCTACCCCACTCCTGTAGCCAATGAGCAGTTCCACTGGGTTTTACATGTCCCACTGCCTTTTGGATAGAATAATTGTTGTTCAGTAATTTCAGTCTTATATGACTCTTTTTGACTCCATTTGGCATTTTCTTGGCAAAAGTACTGGAGTGGCTTGCCACTTCCTTCTTCAACTCATTTTACAGATGAGGAAACTGAGGCAGACAGGGTGAAATTACTTGTTCAGGTTCACCCAGCTAGGAAGTATCTCATGCTGGATTTTAACTTGAGACTTCCTAACTCCAGGCCCTGAACTCTATCCACTGCATCAGTGATTCCTCTACATTGGATTAACGGCCTTTCCTCACATAAGACACCACCTTCAAACTCTCTACCTTCACAATGGCTCTGTCCTATGCCTGAATGTTCTCCCTCCTCACCTCCGTCTGGATTTTCCTTCCTCACTCAATCTAAATCCCACTCCCACTCCCACCTCCCCACTGACTACTGGTATTTCCCCCTCAGAAATTGCCTTCCCTCTCCTCTCCCCACAGGCATTCAGACTTATTGATTTCATATAGTCTCCCCCATTAGATTGTGAAGTCCTTGAAGATACCTGGCCTCGTACCGGGAACATAATGGGTGCTTAATAAATATTTGTTGACTGCCTGACAAAGAACTTTAGGTGTATTTCAACACCTAAATGTGGCCCATCTTAACACCAGTGTCTGACCTTAAGGGATCTTCTGGGTAATGGAGAAGGATCGCTCCTTTAAAAACTCTTCCAAGCAATGCAAGATGAGGAAAACTTTGCTTGGGTAATTAAGGCTCTAGATTAAGAACCTAAAATACCTACGCAAATAAGGGACTCAGAAATCCTTACATCTGGCAATGAAACCATAATTGAAATAGGACCCGTTCTTCATTTTTATTTCTTGATCCAAAATTAAGCAAAATTCAGATTTGGCAGCGACACATTTTTCTAATGTTCTGGGAAACAGTTGGGAAAGCTAGATAAAGAATTATTCTTAAAAAACTCTGGTTATATAATGGGGGGGGAGGTGTGCTAGGGGAGGATGGGGGTTTAGCTAAGCTAGCTAATAAACCTGAATCAATTAAAAAGAAATAGGAACTACCACACCAATGCAACTACCAACAATTTGGAAATTGGTCTTGATCAAGGACATATGACAAAACTAGTGGAAATATGCATCGGCCATGGGTGGGGGGAGTGCGGGGGGCGAAGGGGAAAGGAGGAGCATGAATCATGTAACCATGTTAAAAATGAATATTAATAAATGTTTGAAAAAAAAGAAATAGGATGTGGGGGCAGCTGGGTAGCTCGGTGGATGGAGTCAGGCCTGGAGACGGGAGGTCCTAGGTTCAAATTCGGCCTCAGACGCTTCCCAGGTGTGAGACCCTGGGCAAGTCACTTGACCCCCATTGCCCGCCCTTACCACTCTTCCACCAAGGAGCCAATACACAGAAGTTAAGGGTTTAAAAATGTAAAAAAAAAAAAAAAAGAAAGAAAGAAAGAAAGAAAGAAAGAAAGAAAGAAAGAAAGAAATAGGATGTGGAAAGGCAAGATAAGGAATCAACTATTTTCTTTAAAACTGATCAGTTGCTCTGAGGTAGAAGGGACAGTGAAGAAGGTTCATCAATCCTTTGAGTATTATTGGCAGGTTTGGAAGAAGAGGAGGTCAATCAAATTTCATCTTTCAGTCATTCATGGGGAGCTCCATGAAATGTTGGTCCAACAAACTCCTGGGAATAAAGGGGCTTTCAGAGTCAAGTTAGTCACTTCAAAACCCCCTCCCTAGGGGGAGGGAGACAGTATGAATGGAAACGTGGAAAACTTATGTGAAAATTTTACTGGAATAAACTTTTTAATAACCTTCCCTAGAAAAAAGGGGTTTTAAGCACCCCTAGAAATATAGGGATCATCAGATACTGAAAAATAGAGCTGGGGTTGTAGTAGTCATTAGACAATGCCTAGAAATGGATCTTAGAAGCCCCCCTCCCTCTGCTAGTGCCCTTCAATTAGTTCAGATGTGTGTATGCATATATGTACAATACATGTACACGTGTATGTATATGTATATATTGTTTATACGTGTTTTATATTGATGTAGTCATATGCATGCACACACCTCTCAATAGTGCTATAGAATAGAACATAAATGCCTTCTGAATTAAGAATGCTTCATTTTTGGTTTTCTATCTCCACAAGTTTCACACAAAGGAGCCACTGAAATGTTTGTTGATTGACTGAGCTCACTCAACTGTTCATTGTCTAATGTACTTAGACCCTGAGTGAGGGGACCTTGGAAGAAACTATTAAGAATGTGTCGGGGGCAGCTGGGTAGCTCAGTGGATTGAGAGTCAGGCCTAGAGATGGGAGGTCCTAGGTTCCAATCTGGCCTCAGCCACTTCCCAGCTGTGTGACCCTGGGCAAGTCACTTGACCCCCATTGCCCACCCTTACCACTCTTCCACCTATGAGACAATACACCAAAGTACAAGGGTTAAAAAAAAAAAAAAAAAAAAGAATGTGTCAGCTTCATCCTCCAATTTGCTCTTAATTATACAAAACCAAATTATCAAAATTTAAAAGACATTGTTTAACATTGACCAAACTTCCTAATAATTTGGGTGGCAAAAAATTCCAATAGTTAAGGTGTTTGGGTGGCCCCCTTTTGAACTGTACTAATGGAACTACCCCCCCCCCCCAAAGCTGATCATTCTATCTGGAGTAACAAAAGGATTATAATGTCAGCAGAGAATATGAGATGATCCTCAGAGAAAAGAAAAGGGGAAAGAGATTTTTGGCTCCATTAAATAAGTGCCCAGGGCCTGTCCCCAGCTTTTTAGTGTCAGACTTAGGTATAAGCCCCATTCTTTCTGCAAACCCTTCGCTCTCTCTGCTTTCCCATCCTCCCTTGGTACTCAGCTCCAGCATCCCATTAATGTGAACCTTCCCTCTGCTGATACAGATTTGTGGAAAGTCATAGTTAAAGAACAATGCAGGATGCCTTGGCCGCTGGATTGCCATCCACATTGACTGAGGGAGCCAAGGTGAAGGGAAGGAAGCGGGACAGGCACAGAAATCTCTTCTTCACCTTCAAACAGAGATCCTGGCTGTCTCCTGGACCCCTGAGGCAGCCTGATAAAGCCTAAGGACTTCTTCTCAGAAGGATGTTTTTAGGGGGGCAGCTGGGTAGCTCAGTGGATTGAAAGTCAGGCCTAGAGATGGGAGGTCCTGGGTTCAAACCCGGCCTCAGCCACTTCCCAGCTGGGTGACCCTGGGCAAGTCACTTGACCCCCATGGCCCACCCTGACCGCTCTTCCGCCTAGGAGCCAATACACAGAAGTTAAGGGTTTAAAAAAAAAAAAAAAAAAGGATGTTTTTAAATCCATAAAATATATGGGAATCCAGCTCTATTTAAATGCATTTGTCCATTTTCCCCTAATCCCAGACTCCCACATTAAGAACTCTTGCCCTGGAAGGGTCCGAATGAAAAGAGGTTCCACAACACAGTACAATGGAGAGAGCCTTGGTCTCCAGGCCAGGGAGAGTTCAAGTCCTTGTGATGGGACCCTGGGGAAGTCCCTTTCCTTCTCAGGGTCCTATGTAGGTGCTGCTGAGCTCAGAGAGACTTAGGAAACCCCAGGTTTAGGCTCTCCACCTCCCTGCCTATGGGCTTGGAGGGCGTGAAAGCCATATGACAAGGGTGGGTCAGCATGAGAAGCCAGTGCCCAGCCTCCTCCCCAACATTCCCGGCTCCTCAGGGACGCCACAGGACGGTAAACGCTACCAAACTGGGGGGAGGCACTGAGCTCATTCTAACGGAGTAGCCAGAAAATGGAGGCCACAGTTCATAGCTTGACAGCACTATGCTCGGGTAAGCAGGGTAGCTCCTAACTTGACAGCACCCGCTCTATTGAACAGTACCACTGCTCCCTTCCTAGAGTAGCCCCAACTCCTAACCCCAACCCTGAACATCAAGGTCTCCACAGGATCTGGAGGCATCAACACTCAACACTCCCACCAGGGAATGTTTGTTATTGTCAAGCTCCAGGTCGCCTGCACCTGTCTCCCAGCACCCCCAAACCTATATATTCCCTCCTCTGAATGCATCACTGGGGACTCTCTGGCTGAGTTCCCCAGTGTGTGCGCGTGCGCACTGCTAATAAAGCTTTCTCCCGCTTTGATTGCATTGTCTCGGGTGCTCCTTTGGTGGCCACCCATTCGAACCCTAACACTACCAAATGGTCAGAAGGGCCCAATCCTGCAAAGCAAAGCAAGAAAAATGTTCAGCTACCAGGAACGGAATACCTACAAATTAGGCACTTTATTGTCATGTTTATTCGGGCCACAAACATTTGGGGATGGCAGGATTCTGCACTAGTTCAGAAATTCTTCTGGAATGACAGATGTTGGGAGTTGTAGGGGGCAGGCAACGTCTCAGAGGGACACGGTCAATGCTGCGACTGAAGGCGGCCCCACGGGGAGAGCCGCAGCGCACTAAAGACAGTCTCTGCAGCGGGCTGGCAGGCCCCGCCTCCAGGGATTTTTTCATTTCGGCCAATAATTGGCAAAAGGTATATACACGGAAAGGTACGTTTTACGTATTGGGTAGCTCTTATGCACAATAACTACGTTTTGGCAAAGCAAACTTCAAGTCCAAGTCCATGGCGGAGGGAGGGGCGGCATCCCGGATCTGAATTCCAATTCTAAGGCCTCCGTCGGTCCGGAAGAACTCGGGCCCTTCTTTTCGGGCAGCCCAAGTCCGGTCCGCCCCGCCCCTTCGCCCCGAGGCCCCGCAGCGGTGGCCCGGAACCACAGATGCCCCTTTGCAGTCTGATGGGCAAGAGAAGGAATGGCCGCGGAAGCAGACCGGCGCCAAGAGAGGCCACAAAAGAGGAGGAGAGCCGGGCCTCACGCTCCCCCCATGGGGGCGGGGAAGGTCCGGAAATTCAAGAGAAGCAGCTGTCGGGCAGGCAGCAGGTGAGGCGAGCGGCCCGGGCGCAGCTGCGCATGTGCACCGTCAGGCTGCCCCTCTGCGTGAAGCTCTTGTCGCACTGCGCGCACTTGTAGGGCCGGTCGCCGGTGTGCACGCGGAGGTGCTTGACCAGGTTCCCCCGGGTGCTGAACCTCTTCCCGCACTGCGTGCACTCGTAGGGCTTCTGTCCCGTGTGGATCCGCAGGTGCACCACCAGGCTCCCCTTCTGGCTGAAGCCCGTGCCGCACGCGTCGCAGCGGTACGGCTGCTCCCCGGTGTGGACCCGCCGGTGCACCGTGAGGTTGCCCCCGTTCCGGAAGCACTTGCCGCAGTCCAGACACACGTAGGGCTTCTCCCCCGTGTGCATGCGCTCGTGGACCGTCAGGCTGCCCTTCTGCTTGAACGTCTTCTGGCACTCGGCACACTCGTAGGTCTTGGGGGCGTAGCGCTCCTTGAAGTGGACGCTGAGGCTCATCTGGGCCTGGAAGCTGCTGGCACACATGTGGCACTGGCAGTGCACCTGCATCAAGGACAGGGGCAGCGCCGCCTCCACCGCTGCGGCCGCCGCCGCAGCCGCCGCCGCAGCCACCGGCCCCTTGGAGGAGGCTGGGGTCTGCGGCTCCCGCGGCGGCTCCCGAGGCGGCTCCTGGGGCTCCTGCTCCGGGGCCTCCATCTCTCAGAAGGAAGACTGTCCTTCACCTGATGGCGTGGCTGGCCGGCCTCACCATGTCCTACCTCCACTCAGAGGGCCCTGAAAGAAGGAAAAGCGGGTTCCAGTGAGATGTTTAACTGCCCGGAAGGACAGAGACGAGAGAAATAAGCCCCGTCCACCAAGCGCTCGCTGGAGTCCTGAGCTCTGCTGCCAGGCAGTCCCTGGAGCCCGGAGCTGCGCTTTGTTCCTCGGGAGATACCCCGCAGTCCTTCCCAAATGCCTCCCACACAAAGCCTCAGGCCCCGTGGCTGTAGGTGGTTAGTGTACCTTTATTAAACATCAGGAAGCCTCAGACACCAGGCACCTCACCTCAGTCTGCCTCTGTTTCCTCATCTGTGAAAGGGGGCTAAGAACAGCAACCCACCTCCCAGGATGGTTGGGAGGATGGAAGGAGATGATATTCGTAAACCTCCAATACTTACATAAAGGCTAACTCTCCCCGCTTTCCCTCCTCCACCCACTTTAGCCAAGCCAGCCTGCTCATTCGTAATTCCACGATCACCCTAAAGAAAGCTAAGACCCTAACATCAGCGATGTCCCCTCTGATTCAATTCGATGTGCCGGCTGGAAGTCCAGTGATTCCCCTGAAATCGCGGCACTGAAGCAGCTGACTACTTCTTCCCCGGGAAAAGGGAAACTTGACAGCAGAGCAGCCTTCTGACAATAGAGCTACCGGAGTTCTCCACAGCATCCCGCCACCAACACCACCAGCATCCATAGACATTCATTAAACCCGTTCCCGGGCCAGGCGCCGTGGAGTGCAGGACTGATAGAAAGGACAAAAGCCTGGAGCGCTGGCCCACCCCCAAGTGCTACAGCCCCATTCATTTCTGGGCTGTCCTGTACAGGAAGTGTGTGCCTGGGGAAAAAGCCGTCCAGAATCTGTCACAGATCGGAAACTCCCCCACATGCGGGAGAGTAATTCTGGACAGTCTCTGTTGTGCTGCTGAAGCGAAGAGAGTTTGCTCCCAGCCCAGATCTCCCAAGAGGTGGCATTCCTCTGCCCCCTCCCTTCACATCAGCGTAAATCCTGAGGGCACTGAAGGGTCCCCTGCAGCCCCCTTCCCGCTAGCTTTCTGGGCCAGGCTCTAAGGCGGGGGGTGCTGACTCCCCAACCCAGGAGACCCCAGGCCCAGTACAACTGGCTCAGGGCATGGAGGACAGCTCTCTCTCTGAAGCTGCCACCTTGAGCAACTGTGAAAAAACCGGAGGATTCTACAGACACTGAAGCAGATGAGGGCATGGATCCAGCCTCCAGGGCCTCAGTTTCTGTATCTGTAAAATGGGGGCTGGGATAGATAATTCCCTCCGGTTCCAAGGCTATCAACAACTCACTAGCAAGCACAGATGAAGTATCTATGGCGGCTCCCCTGCCCCGGAGAAGCTTATGGATTAGGCAGGGGACAGGCCTGGAGTATAGAAGACCCAAGTTCAAATCCAGTCTCGGACACTTACCGGCTTGGAAACCACCTGTGCCTCAGTTTCCCCATCTGTAAAATGCCACGTCTCCTAACCCAGGGCCACGGTATGACGTCACAACGCTCGCGTGGGCGGGGAGGTTACCATGGTGACATCCCTCCCGTCTGGAGGGATTACGTCACGCAGGGGTCAGTTACCATGGCGATCCTACCCCTTACCTCCCCCCCCTTTCCCACCACCACCTTGGAACCTCATACTCGGACCCGAGCTCAGTTCGATCACCGGACGAGGTCCCGGACTCACCTCCAGCGCCGAGCAGTCAACAGACCGAGAGACAGATACTTCTGGTTGCAGAGAAGGGGTTGCGCGCGCATCACTTCCCTTGCGCTCCTCTCCGCGCCAGAACTACATTTCCCAGAATGCATCAGACAGCGCAGGCCAGGAGCTCCGTCATCGCGAAGCGCTCCGTTCCTAGTCATCCCGACCGGTTCACTAAGGGTGAGTCCTATGGTCTTCACGCACCTTCAGTTCGAGCCCTGTGTCTAGAGGACTACATTACCCAGAGTTCATCCGGGGGCGGAGCCAGGGCCAGTGCTTGCTGAGCAGGCGCGATCGAAAGCGCCGCCGCGGAAGCTTCTGGGAAAGAGCCTGCGCGTCAGGAGCCGTGGCCTGAAGCACACTGGTGCTCTGTATACACCCTTCTAGTTCCTAGCGTATTCGTGGCTCGGGCCTGGAGGTGAGTCCCGCCCCTTAATCCTCTTCCTTCCGCCCTGCCTTTACGTGTGGAGCCAGCCCCTGGAAGTCCAGGGGCGGGCGGGAGTTGAGCCCTATATGAGATGGAGTTTGTGGAGCTCGCGCTCGTTTTCGAAGTCTCCATGGTAACCATCCCAGCCTGCGTGACGTCATGTCGGCCCGGAACGGGTGGCCAGAACTGCGCATGAGTGGCGCTTGAGTGTTGTGGGAAGTGCAAATTCCTGGGTGCTACCCTCTTCCCCTTCTCTTCTGGGCAAACGGAAGCTCCGAGGGGGCGTAGGACCCCCAGCGTCCTTCCCTGAATGACTTCGCCAGACTTTATATCCCTAAAAAGTTGACAAAATACGTCTTGGTCTCTGCCAGGCTTGTCTCCCATTTCACAGCTCGGCCTGGACCATTGACTCTCCCCACCCCTGTCCGAGGAGCACAGTCTTAGAGCGGGGAAGAGGCTCCCATGTGTCTCGGGGACGACTGAGGGCACAGCCTAGAGATTGAAGGATGATGGACCCCCCCACACTCCGGGAAAGGGCAGCAGCGCCCGCCTGGGCTTGGGCTAGTTCCCCAGGCTTGTTCTTCCTGCCGTCCAGCCCCCATCATCAGCCAGCCAAGGTCCCAGACTCGGGCCTGGAAGGGATCTCGAAAAGCGCCCCCAGTCTCTCCCCCTCCCCCATTTACAGATGGGGAAACGGAGGCTCGAAGTCCCACAGGGCCAGGGGCACCCTGGGCCAGTCTCCAGAAAGCCAGGCTCCTGAGAGGTCGGAGAGCATCAGGCTGAAGGAGACAGAGAAGCTTGTACTTGGACTTTTGTGTAGCGTCTCGACCCTGAAAGAGGTCTGGGGGGCTTCCTGGTGTTCTGTCCTCCCATAGAAAGTAAGCTTGAGCAGGGATTGTTTATGTTAGTCCTTGTATCCCCATCACTTACACAGTGACTGGCATTCTGTGGGCACTTAATAAATGCTTGGTGATCTTGACAAAATGCCAGCCTCAGGCTCTCCTGAGTGCCCACAGTGTCAACATGAGGGGCTTCTGAGTTGTTTCCGAATTGTGATCCCCAAAGCACCATCCTTAGGAGCCCACCAGCCAGGACCAATAGCTAGAAATGACAAGGGAGGGAGATTTCAGTTCACCAAAGGGACAAGAACTGGGACCTGGGCTCAGGGTCCAGGTGCTGGTGCAGCACCTTTGGTCTCTTTGGGAGGAGGGGAATGGTCACTCTTACTGCCTGGGAAGCCCAGGATGTGCTGAGCTCTCAACCCCCCCTTTCTTCTCTCCTAGCTGTGCCTTCAAAGATTTGGCTATGGCCACTGGAGACCTCCCTGCCATGTCCCAGGTGAGTGAGAGCTTCCTCTCTTCTTGAAATGCCATCTCAGCTTTCCAACTTTGGAAAAAACTGGTAAAAAACATCCTCTGGCATTTTAAAAATCTGCTAATAGCTTCTTCCATTGCCATGGGGAATGTCCGTTAGGCCTGCTCTGTGGTGGGGCATTTCGGAGCCTTGGCCAAAGCTCTTCCTGGAGATCTTGCATCAGAACCCCAACCTAGATGGGGAAGTGAGTTGGCCTAATGTTTGAGAAATGGGGGCCTCATCTAATGGGCTCATTGCCTCCTTGTTTCTGGATATTTCTTGCTTTTTTAGCCATAGCACCCATCTCTATATGTAGACATCAAGATGCAAGCTATATTAATTCACTAAGATTTATAGTTAAAGGAGGGAAGCACATGACGGGAAAATCTAAAATACAAGGGCATCCTTGTGTGCATATAATGAAGGAGGTTAGAATGACAGGCCAGGCATTATGGAATATTGATAATAGAGATGTATGCCTCAGGAGATAGGCCCAGCTTGAGGACACCAGTACAACCAATGAGAAAAATTACCTGGCCCAGGTCAAATGCTGAACTAATAAAAGATAAGGTGAGAGAGAGTCCAAAATTTGGCCCAAGTCCTTTGAATGCTTTTCCTATATAGGCATATTGGGCCTTTCATGTTGTTCTGACAGACATGACAAATTAATCAAGTACATATCTAGGAAAACGTCCTCCCCTTTGCCAGTTTTTTTTACAGGATATGCAGGAGTAGCCATTCTGTAGAGTCATTATTTGTGAGCAGACATTTTATTTTCCAAAATGACCAATCTGAAATTTCAATGTTATTTTTCAGACAATTGAAAAGTTGCACTAATCTGGTTTGTATTAGTCAGATGATCACAAAACAGCATTCAGATTTCAGACTGACCTCTTTGGGACATAATAAAAAATTACAAAGCACATGGAGATGGGTAAATAGAGCTGTGGATACCGATGTGTATCGCATTTGATCTTCATGGCAGCCCTGGAAGAAGAACTGTTTGCCCAGGAGAACAAAAGACTGTGTTTTGTGCTTTGTCATTTGGTGGAGAAATTAGACTGATTATGTTTGTACCCAGATAGCAGGCTTAGAACCAATAGACAGAAATAACAGGGAGGAAGATTTCAGTTCATTATGGGGACAAGCTTTCTGAGAACTCTCCAGAAAAGGTGTGAATTGTCTGAGGAAGTGCTAGAGCTGGGGGCTGGGGCTTCCTTCAGGGTGGTTACCTCCTTTTGGCCTTATTTCTGAAGGTCGTTTCCTAATGCCTAGTCCAGCAGCTGGTACATAACAGGCACTTACTGTTTGGTGGCAATCATTTGTTCCTGTGCCTTCAGTCCTTCATTTTAGCACAGAAATCTGGAACGTTTACATTTGCATGCAGCAGGAGGAAGACTCAAGTTCAAGACCTGTCTTTGGAGTTTCCTAGCTTCTCATATTTATAGGCAAATTGCTTCATTCAGTGCCCTTGGCCACTCTCTGAGACTGTCCATTCCAGAGCAGGGGCCTGATCTGAATTATGAGAGACAGAGATGGGCTTACCCTGCCTCCAACATTAGAATTACTGTTACTTGATCACATTTTTCCTCTGATCGCTCCCGGTGATATAGTAGGGTGTCTTAGTACTTCTGGGATAGTTTCTTAGCAGAAACTAATTGTATGCATGATGCTTATTAGCTCCCATTACAAAGGGTCCTTCCTGAGATTTTGGAGAACCCTCTGTCCACTGACTGTGCCCAGTGATCAAAATGGGCAGTAGTAGAAGAAGGAAGTTTGGGAATGGGGGTGAATAATGAGTTTAATTGTGTTTAAAGTAAAGGTAGTACATCCCAATAGAGAATGCTTCTAGTCAGGTGGGTGGCCATGTGTGAGAGAAGCCCCATGGAGAGGGGAGGCCTGGAAATGTGGCTGTGGGACCTGAGGACATTTCTGTAGAAAAGCCATCTCCTGTTCTGGTGTTTGTAAAAAGGTCAGGTTTTTTGAGGAAAAGTTTAGTCCATCACTTAAATTTTAAAAATGAGTCATTTTGGTAAGTGGCCGTCATAAGAAAAAAAAATGAATTTGAAGCCAAGAGATCCAGATTCTAACCCCCCCCCTCTGCTACCTGCCTCAGGCTTCTCTGTGCCCCAGAGGGCTTGGTGGAGGGGACCCCAAGGTCTGTCCAGCTTTCAAATGACTTGGGAGAATTTGGGAATTGAATGAATTAAACATTGAGGTTTAAAGATGTGCAGGAAAAACTTTGTAAACTAAAGCCCTTATCTGTGTAAATGGGAACCAAGAGTGGTACTTTATACAAGTGAATATTGATCCCAAGTTTGATTACACAACAGACAGAGCATGACTATGAGAAGGACCATCATCCAGGGAAAGGTCATAGGAACATGGTCGCCCTTTTGTTCTTCCTAATTTTCTCTCTTTTAGCTACAGCAGAGAAAGGGAGAATGCAGATGGCCAGTCAGAACAACCAGGCAGTCAAAAGCAATCAGCCATTTGTTGTGATGGGCAAAAGCGATGTCCTAACTTTACATCATCAAACTGTGGCAAAGCCTGCAGCTTTTCCTTACCCAAATCAGCATGAATGAGAGGAAAAAATCAAAGGTTCTTACCTAATTAATTAGGTAAATTAAACAGTGCTTATTGGCAGTTGAAATTTAATGAACTAGGTACCAAAATTGTTTCCAGGTGTGTTGTATTCCAAATCACACCATTTTGTGTTATAGAAATGTGGCTTTTAAGCTATCTGTTTATTACGAGAAAGTTTATTTTTATATACAAGCATAATCTATAAATTGAGCTGAAAAAGGAGTTGGCATATGACTCCAGTCTCTTGCCAAGAACCCCAAATGGGGTCACAGAGACAGACATGACTGAGCAACAAATAATGGACCTACCCTTTTTCTTAGTCTATGCAAAGCCTTGCTGGTTAATATATGCCCTCACTAACCAAATGCCACATCACGCAGTGGCATGATGCCCAAGGGAATAAACAACAGGCCTCCTATATTCCAAAGTGACCCATGGGCAACAGAGAAACTGCCCCTGCAATTTCAGTGGTGATTCCTAGGAGTCCCATGTAGATGGTGCTTGAAGATTTTAAGTGCTTTCCTCACAACCACAAGAGGCAGCTTATGGGAGAGCTCTTGTGTTTATTTTAAAAATGAGAAAACTGAGTTTCGGGGAGCCCGAGTGATTTGCCCACCATATGTGGCAGAGACTAGAACCATGAGCCCTTGACTTCATATCCATCCAGCATTCTTGTAGTAAGGGAGTGAATAAGTATCTATTAATGTTTCCTATGTGCCAGGTACTGTGCTGGCTGTAGGGAGTAAAACCATCCCTAATCATGAAGAGGTTCTTATGTTTCTAATGGAGAAAAGTAAGAGTGTATATGTGTGCACACGTACATGTGTGCACATACTTACATGTGAAATGTAAAAAGAGAAATACAAATAAAAGCTACCATAAATTTGATAGGGAGGGAGGACACTAGCATTTGAAGGGGCCAGGGAAGACTCCATGTAGAAGGGGGTGCTTGGTTGTATTTTGAAGAAAGGGAGGAATACCATGAGGAGGGGATATATTCCATGCTTGAAGGATGGCCAGTATAGAAGCAAAGACATGGAGGAGGGAGGGAGGGTCATGGCTGAGGAATCCAGTGCAGCTGGGTGGCAGAATATGGTGACTGACAGGGGAACTACAAGGATAGATTAGAGCCAGGCTGTGAAGAGTTTAAACCTAGCTAAAGGACTTTCAATTTGATCCAAGAGGCAAAAGGGATTTGCCAGATTTATTGAGTTGCATAGTGACATACTCAGATCTGCATTTAAGGGCAGTCTATTTGGCTGCTATTTGGTGGAGAAGGAGATAGTAAGGTAGGGAGTGCAGTCAGGAGGCCACTGCAGAACTATAAGAGAGAGGCAATGAAAGCCTGAAGGAAGGTGGGAGATGGTGAAGAGAGAAAAGGAGTCAGATTCAGGAGCAACTGGTTGCCTGTTGCGGGGCAGGAATCCAAGATAATGCCAAGGTTACAAACCTGGGAGGCCAGAAGAATGATTCTGTTTTCAACAGCAATTCAGAAGTTTGGAAGAAAAAGGGCAAGCTCGAGGCCAACGTGATGAGTTCTCGCTTGTACATGTTTAGTTGAGAGGTCTCTGGAGGTCCAGTTTGAAATGTTCAGTTTGCAACTAGACTAAAGCTCACGAGACAGATTGCGGCCAGATCTATAGATCTTTGCGTCTTCTGCGTAGACGTGATAACTTCAACCCATGAGAATAGGAAGGTCACTGAAGCCCAAGATGGTCTTGGGAAACATCCATTTTATAGGCATGATATGGCAGATGAGACAGCAAAGGAGACTGAGGAATAACCAGAGAGTTAAAGGGCCAGGAATGTTGAGGGTCATTCAATCCTAATGAAAAGAGAATATCAGAAAGATAGGACCACAGCACGACGAAAGGCAGGATAGGCTTGGGTAGGCATTGAGAGGGATGAAGTGGACATGAATGGTAAGTATGGGTTATGAGGTTAGGGAAGGAAAATTATCCGGGAGCCATTAGAAAGCTACACCCATGATTTGAATAGTGAAAAATGTTGGTACTGTATATTTCAGAGAAGTTGCTGAGTGATAATAATAATAGCAAAGGGAAGGTCTGGAGGTAGCCATCTGTACACTTCCTTCTGTGGAACCAGTGTGGCAGGGGAGAGTATGAGTAAAGATGCAGCCACTGTTGGAAAGGTTGGCCAAAGATGCAATATGAAATGAAGGAATCCAGGCCTCGGTAAAGGCAGATAGGTAAAAACAGTGTGAGAATGATCCAGAATGAATGGGATTTTATTCATTTGGAACAGGAATGCCAGAGGACACAGTAGCTGGGAGTGGGTAGAGTTAGAGTGGTACATAGGCAGAGTATTATTGAAAAGGATGAAAAAAAAGAGAATTGGATGTTGTTGGCAAGTGTAATTTGACCTTCTGAATGTACCACATTGCCTCTGTATTTTACTTTAGAATTTACTAAGGATTTTATATAGTCTCCTATGAGTCTTGAAATAAACCTGTGGATTAATGTGAAGATATTATCCTGATTTTATAAATAAGGAAATTGATATCCTTTGTACAGACTGGAATATAATCTAAAGGGAATTTTTCAAAGCATATTTAAGTTGGTTTCATTATAAACTGTGATAATCACCTCTTAAGAGATTTTAGAACAAAAAATAATTTTGAGAACCTTGCTGTTTCCTTCCTAGGTACCACATGTGATATACTTCTTCATGAAGAGTAATGCCTGTTTGTAGTGTAGGCCTAGGGATTAGGTTTCTTTAGGGATATTTAATAAAAATAATAGATTGATTAGAAAATCAGCTTAGGCCATAATACCTAGAAAAATAAAACTTTTCAAGAATGATATAGAAATTTATCAACTTCCTAATTATTGTTGGAAAATAGTCAGATGAATAAAGTTTCAGAAAAAACAGGAAGACTTCTCATAAAAGGGTTTATTATTATTCAAACTGTTCTGTTAATAGTGGTGGTAGTTGTGCTTACTAACATACTGGTATAACCTTATTTTCTCCAGATAAACATTGCCTGACCAACTGAATTCAGAATATTTCATTCTGACTGTTGATTGCCATTGCCTTCCTGCATGATTCATTCACCATCTATATTTTTCTCACCCATTTGCCCCAAATGGAAGAGAATATCCTTGCCTTATTGTTTGGGGCCAGTTTGTGAGATGAACAATTATATTCTATTCTTAAATTAACATTTTGATTCCTATTAAACAGAAACATTTTATTACCCTAGCGTGTATATGAAAGGACATTTATAGTAACATAGCTACTAATAAAAATAATATCTAATATTCTATACTGTTTTAAGATTTACAAGGATTTTACATGGGTTATCAGATTTGATCCACCACCCTCAACTGTCTGGAGTATCTATAAACTCAGAATATAATAAAAAAAAAATATGCACATTTATAAGCATACCCAGAAAGAATCCAAGGAGAACCTAACAGGCAAAGATGGAAAAAAAAAATCCTATAATTTGATTGACCAATCTGCAAACCAGAGGAAAAGAAATTTTTGTTGAATTTCTCTATTTATGAACACAGCCCAGTGTCAAAGCTATGGTATGTTAGACAAGTAGAAGAAAAAGGAAACAAGAAAGAATGGCAGAAAGGGAAAGTAATAATGGTCAGCAGGAAAGCAGAGCCAAGGTCAGTGGAAAACAGAAATGGTGATGGTGTTAGTGAGAGAAAAATATAACTAGAACAGCCTAGCAGTTTGGGGGCACTCAGCATAACCATTCTCTGTCTGGGGCCTGATCTATATACATTTTACTCTGTCGATAACATTTATATCCACAGCATAATATAGTGACTAAAGTTTATTTTATATTCCTTTGTGGATTTTTTGCTGAAAAAAAGGAAAGCTATTTTAAAATGATAGCCATGGAAATTTCATTGGATTTCTGATGGTTAAATTGATAAAGGATATGAACAAGTTTTCAAAAGAAGAAATTCAAGCTATCAACAACTGTATTAAAAAATGTTCTAGACCCCCAATAAGAGATAAGATTTAAGATCTAGCACTCAGAGGGACCTTTGACACTGTCTAGTCCAACCACTTCATTTTATACTTGAGGATGTTGAGGCCTAGGGAAGAAAAGTCACTTGCCCAGTTACAGGGTAGTATTAAAGATAGGATTTGAACCCAGATCATCTAACTCCAGACTGTGCTCTCTCACCTTTCACCTCCTACCTATTGAATTGACAAAGAAGTTAAAAGGCAATGAGTATATTGAAAAAGCATATAGCATTGGAACAGCTCTGAACTAGACCAACCATTCTGGAAATTTGTTCATAATTATGCCAGAAAAATGGCCCAACTCTTCCTGTCCTTTGTCCTCTGATCCCATTACTTGCTATGTGTTCCCCAAGGAGGTCAGACAGAAAGAAGGGCCACAGAGACAGACATATTAATAAACAACACTTCTGTTGTGGCAGAAAGCTGGAGGAATAGAATGGCCATTTATTGGGAAATGATGAAACAAAGAGTACAAAAATGCAATGAAATACTGGCCCAAGGCAAGATCAATCTTTATGAGAAATCAATTCACATAGAGAGAAACAAGACAAGAATTGTAGGAAGTGATGCAAAGCAAAGAGCCAAATACTGTGTTAGAAACAAAAACTCAAAGATGCCTATCTGGGATTGGCTGCAGGGGAGACCAGCCACTGGGTGGGGAAGGGCATGGGGCCGGGAGAGGGAGACAAGCAGGGAATAACATCCCGTAGAGGCAGGAAATAGCAGGTTCATCAGGCTGCAGCCACTGGTGGGCATAGCTGCTTTGTCCTTTGGGTTTACTGACCAGCTTGTCTTTTGTTACAAGGTACAGTCCTCCAGTGGGGGAGTATATTGAAAGATGACCGACAAACCCAAGGTATACTCTGTAATTGTAAGGCCTGAGCTTGACCAGAGGAGAATGAAGAAATGTACCATCTTCCTTTCCTATACTATAGTGTTGGGGGAATATAGGTGTGAAGTATCACATACACTGGTTAGTTTTGTCAAACTGCTTTTTATCCTTTTGTTACAAATGAATATGTATGTTACAAACAAAAGGCATCAATAAAAAAAGATTAAACGTTTAAAAATAAATTGATTGGTCCCTAAAATTAAGTGCTTCTCTCTTTTCCTTGCTTCAGTAAATCCAGGTTATCATTTCTATCCAGCCAATGAGATCTTCATCAGAACCAATAACATGAAGGATGTTTCATTTCAAAAGCCAATTTCTTAGAAGACTTTTTAAATTAAGAAATTAACTTTAAAATATTGCAAAATTCAGCCTTAATTTTTAAAAATATAAATAACTTGATAAACTAGAACTAAAACACTTATTTGGCACTAATGATTTTCTTATTTAAATAATTTAAATAAGATCACTTAAAGTGTGATTCTTAACTGGGGGCAGGGGGTGGGTAAGAGAAATCAGAAAATTTGACTAGAAAAAATAACATTTTTAATTTCACTAATCTCTAACAGAAATTTACCATCTCTTTCGTTGGGATTTTTTTTTCTCACCAGACTGACATATAAAAATTTAGAAAACTAACTTAAAGAATGGCCTTCCAGTTAATTGGAAACTCAGCTCCCTCAAGCCCCAACCATTCCAGAGACTGAGACATTTCTGTGAACAGAATAAACAGAAAGTGTGTGCCTGTAACAAGAAGAATTTCTGAGAACATGCAGAAAATAGGAGTAGGACCAGAGGTAACATGCTCTGGTATAGTCTAGATAAGTCTAGAGCTAGAGAGAGATCCTAGGACTCAATCCATATGTGATTAGACCCTGCCATTCCATTTAGCTATCATTTTCCCACCCCCTGAAATTGCCTTCCTTCCTCTTCTTTACCTATAGAAATATTAACCATGGCCTAGTCAAATATGGCTAACATCTTACCTGTTTTATGAAGCCTTCCTTCACTACTCTAGCACGGTCAGATTACACCCATTGTCAGAATAATCCCAACAACTGGACAACAAAGATCACCATTTGAGTGGGTATCATAGCCTTGTATCATATCATGTCCTTGGGTTGTTTCACTTGTGCAGGTCTTTCCTCTCTTTAAAACAAAACAAAACAAAACAAAACAAAACAAAACAAAAACCTCCTGAACAGCTTTTATACTGTCCAGAATCTAGCCCCATCTAAGATGAGCTCTCAATAAATACTTAGTTTACACTCAGAATTTTGAAAAATCATTAGGGGGCATGTTGTTGAAACTATAACACACAATGATTCTTCATCAGTGAGGTCAATTCCAGGGCCATTTCAGGGCAAGGTTCCTGGCCCTGGCAGGTATATGTGTGGTGTTTCAGGATTCAGTGACATTCAAGGATGTGGCTGTGGACTTCACCCAAGAGGAGTGGGAGCAACTGAATTCTGCTCAGAGGGATCTGTACAGGGATGTGATGCTGGAGAACTATAGGACTCTGGTCTCTCTGGGTAAGGACAATTTTCCCCCGTGAACAGTTTGTTGGGCTTTGTTCAGTTATTATCTGTAGGACCTCTGAAGTGTTCAGCTTCAGGGTCAGGGAGCTGATTGCTAATCCCTTTTACTAATCTTTTCATTTTTAAGAAATAAATATCAGAAAAGTATGAACTAAAACCTTTATTTGGCACTGATAACTTCCTTTAAAAAACTGGTTAAAATAAAACTTTAATCACTTAAAGTGTGGGTTCTTAACCTTGAGGATAAGCATTTCTTCTTTCTTTTCTTTACTAAACAAAATGCACTAAACAGAATTAGAGATGAGAGGCTTCCTTGTACAGTCCTTGAGACTGGTCCTTTCCAATTCTCATCGCCCACAGTACTCAGGGCAATCACTCCTTTTGTATTCTCATCATCTTATCTGAGGACAGATGAGCTAATTGTCTTTCTGAGCCTTTCTAGATCCAATTCATCACTTAGTAAACTCTCTTATTATGTACTAGGAACCAGGGATATAAGATGAATGCCTCAACCTAGTCTCTTACAAAGGTAGTAGTATTATATACCCTTCCAGAGATCTTTCCTCCCTTCCTTGTGACTTTACCATCCTACCTTCATTTCTTAAGATCAAAATGCTGGGACAGTGCTCCAAGATGGTTATTTATACCTGGCACAATCAAGTCCCATTTATTTCCCCACAAACAGGACTTGCAGTTTCCAATCCTGATATAATCTTCCAGCTGGAACAAGGGAAGGAGTTGTGGATGCTGGAGAGAAAAGTCCTAAGAAGCACACGTCCAGGTGAGTAAGAACCAGGTCAACAAGAGTCACTAAGACTGTCTAGAAAAGTATTGGCATCTTGGGAATGTCGGAAGGCGAGCTTTCTTTTGTGCTTGCCCCAGAAAGGAAGGCCAGTTCTTGAAACCACCTTCCTGTGACTTCCAGCTTTTGCCTCAATATATTACTCTCCTGACATTGAACCTCATACTTTATCCAATCTCAAGAAGAGAAAACCCTCCTGCCAAAAGTTAACTGTTCTCTGAGTCACAACCCTTCTTATCTCTTATAGCTTCATTCTTATTCTTCCTTGCAGCAGCCATCTTCAGTCTCTTACCTTTCTTTAAAATAAATGGCAGCCAAAAATAACCCTTTGCATGACATGACATGGCGCTTCCCCATAGAAACACACTGTCATATTTCCCTCATTCCATGCACTAACAAATTTCTCAAATATTTGGAGTCTCTCATTGTTTTTCCTAATTGCTTATCACATGACTTATTCCTTCTAACCCCCTTGGTCTGACCTAAGCTTTCACCACACCACCAGAACTGTCCTGAAAATTACCCAAACAGAGCATGATCTGAGCAGCAGTGGACTAAGCCGATTAGGTGTCCTTGATAAGTTGGGCTTCAAAAAGTAAGCCCTTGGGATCAGCTGGAAATGGACCAGACCAAAGCTCCCCTGATACCAGGCCTTTGAGTGGCTCCTGGGAGACCCAGAAACTCAGTCTCTAAAAAAAAACAAAAGACCCTGCTACATCACTCCTCATTAATGCCAGTAGCCTTTTCCCAGGCCTCATCTTCTTCAGTCTCCTTGTCAGGTTTTACAATTTGACACCCACTGACACCCTAGCTACCTTTGATTTATCTGGTCTGATGCTCTACTGATTCTCCTCATGCCCCCCTTTTTTGTTCTTGACTTCTCCCACCTACTGAATGGGATACCTGACCTAATACCTCTCTAGCCTCTTTCCTATAGACAGGTGAAGGTACACTGGAGAGAGCACCAAGCCTTAAGCCAAGAAGACCTGAATTCAAATCTGACCTTAGACACTTCCAAGTTCTGTGACCCTGGGCAAGTCATTCACCTCTGCTTACCTCCATGTCCTCATCTGTAAAATGGGAATAGATAATAATAGCATCTACCACCCAAGGTTATAGTGAGGGTCAAATGAGCTCTTCCCAGTGCCTGGCACATAGCAGATGCTTAATAAATGCTTTCTTCTTCCCTGCCTCCCTTCCTCACCAAATGCATTGTCTCCAAGATCTTATCTACGGGCTCTGTGTGTTGGCTACATCACTAACTGTAACCATTTGTCTGTGTCATATTTCTACACATCTAAATAATTGTCATCTTGGATGGCCTAACCTTTACCACAGGCTCATCAAACTCATTGTCATCCATTTCTTCATTTAGCCATTTCTGGTTGAGGTGCCATCCCTCTTCCAACTTTCCAGTGAAGTCCAGAGGCTTTGTATCCAGGCCTTGATGTGTCGAACCAGAGTACTTTCTCCCTGGTGGTTCTCTAGCCTGGATCTGCTTACTGGTCTGGCCTGTCCAGCTGCCCTGCCAGGGCCCCATCACTGAGGTACCCATCTGTCTCCCAGGGTTCACCCACCACCTCCCTTCCCTACTTCCTCTTGGGAATAGATATTCCACCCCATCCAGCAGGACTCTACCAAAAGAGACTATCCTCTGTGCCCATGCCTTGAGTTGGGGAGCACTCAATCCCTAGCTGTGGCCCTGAAGGAATCAGCCTCATCCTTGCAAATCTTATGGTGCCAGGGGAATGGGAGCTCTTTCAGTTCTTTCCCAATTTCCTTGAGCTCCTGTTGGTTCTGCCTTTGTAATGTCTCCCACATTTGGTCTTATTTCCTCACACCACCCCCATTCAGACCTTGACCATCACTGCGATAGCCCATTTCATCCTGAATATCAGTGCTGGATAAGTCTCCCCAAAGCCACACTTAGTGCACTGAACATACTGTGACTTCATTCCCCCTTACCCCTCCCCCATATCATGTCTTGAGCCATTTAGCATTCAGTGCCTTCCATGAACTCCCCCTGCACATCCTACCTTATTTGCTACAAATCTGCTCATTATCGCCCTCCTTTAATCAGTCCTGTATTGTTCAGTCTCATTCCCAGCACCCTGCCCTACTAGCATGAGGCACATCCTCCCCGTCTTCTCCCCTTATCTGCTTAGACATGCCTTGAAGCTAAAATTAAGTTCTGCTGAAAATCAGGCTTTTCTTGATTTACTTGCAGTCAGTGATCTCTCCCTGTAACTCTGTTGTCCTACTAGTAGGTTGTTCTGTGTGGTGTGTCTTTGATGAAGTATAGTTTTTTGTAATTTTATGTGTGTTACTCATGTGTTCTCCCTGCCCCTAATTGTAACATCTTAGAGGGAAGGGGCTATCTTGCATTTATTTTTTTATCTTGAGTGCCAGGCACACAGGTGCTCAATGAATATTTGATTGATTAAATTTTAAAGAGGCAAATTTGGGGGGAAGGCTTTCCCCTCTTTCATTAGGTTAGAGGCCATCTTTTCTCTGACTTGTTTCATCCTGACCATTTATTCAATTTGCATGGAATTTTCTACTAACCACTAGGACGTCCTGATGATTCGGATCAAGTATAAAACAGTTACATCAAGTATAAAACATCAAGTATAAAACAGTTCACATTTCATGGGAGAGAAATGTTCTGAGGCATATAAGACAGTGAAGTAAATTCAAGGCAGTGTATGGATAATGATGCCAAATGTAGTGGGCCAGAAGGTCAGTTCTGTAGGCCCACCAGAGAGATCTATGCAGACTGGATTAGCCAAGATGGACTTGGGAGAGAAAATGGCTCCTGGAGCTGGACCTCAAAGGAAGAGTAGGGTTTAAATGGAACGATTCCCTCGGCTAGGACTAACAACATGAGCAAATCTTGGAGGCAGGTGAGGAAGTTGTGGAAGTCAAAATGAAACAGGATTGAGATGAATGAAAAAAAGGGAAGGAAAGAAAGAGAGGATTAATTAAGCACTATGAGCCAAACATTGTGTCAGGCCTCGGGGATAGAAATATAAAAAGAGGCAGCCCCTGCCCTCTAGAAGCTTATGCTCTAATAACTCTAATAGAATAGAGTGAGGCGACACATAGATGAGAGCAGTGTGGCCAGTGAAGGGAGTTTTGTTCTTGGGAGTCACAGATGGTAATTGATATTTATGACACTCATATGATACACCCTTTCCAAGAGTAATAGTCCTATTGATTTGATTCCACCTCATGCCCTGGCACAGTAAAGTCCGGGTCGAGTAACTAAGAGGGCAGAATGGCCTGGGGGCAAGAGATGTGAAGACTAAGCATGTCTGGGGAGCTAGTAGATGGAGTGGGCAAGTTTGTGCTCAGTCACCAGTCATCGCAGCAGGGCCCTAGGAAAGGAGCTCCAAGGAGGAATGAGTTCAGTTCCCAGAAGCTAGAGGCATGGATTCCAGAGGTTTAGGTCCAGAGATGAAGTTGGAGTGCTAATAGGCTCCACTTTTGGAGGACACAATACCAGACTAAAGTATTTTGACTAGATCTTGTCAAACTTAGAGAGTCATAGAAGGCTTTTTTTTTTTTTTTTTTTTACAAAGGGACAATATGTAAAATGGGTTTTTAGAGAAGAACAAATCTGACATTATTGTACACAGTGGATTAGAAAGTAGTAAGACTAGGTCAGAGAGACCTGAAAGGAATCTTTCAGTAATGCAGGTATAAGGTCATGAGGGCCTGTGCTCGGGTGATAATAGTGGCCACCCTTTCTTCCTATGACACCAATCTGATTCTCAGAATCCCTACTTTTAGCATGTTATCTGTTATGCTTAGTTTGTTCTGCCTGATACACTCTTCTCAGGAAGCTGTCTTCATTCCCTGGTCTCACCTTTTCCTTACCACTTCCCTAATCTTCTTCCTTTCATCTTTTTTCCATTTCTCTTCCTGTCTTCTGCCCTGACCACAAAGCTGCATTTTGGGAACTGTGAAAACCATACTTTTATTTTAGACATGCCATTTCCAGTATCCCAGTCCTTCTGTATCAGTTTTATTTCTACTAGTGAAGCAAAGGGGACATTTTCATTTTCATTATGTTTCAGCCCAGAAAACTAGGTCTGAGAACAAAATGGCAATTCCGTACAAGGATATTTCTGAAGAAAAGTCATCCCATGGAGGCAAAATGGCAAGTCTTGATGGGAATAATACTTGGTATTCTAATCCAATTGGAGAACCTGGTGTAAATGATGGCAAATTCGAGACAAAACCCAAAAGCAAGACACATTTAAAGAATATGACCATCACTCCCAAGAAAATTCTAGCTGGTCAAAGAGGCCACAAACATAAGAAAATTGCTGAGAAATTTCAGTCTAAAATCCATTCTTATAAAAAAAAAAGATATCCTCCAGGAGAAAAATCCCACAAATATGATTCACCTAGAAAGCTCTTCAAACAGAATTCAAGTCTAATTAAACATAAGGAGATTTGTTCAGCAGAAAAGCCTCATAAATGCCTTCAGTGTGGGAGAGGCTTCAGCAATAACACACACCTCGAAAACCATCAGAGAACCCATTCTGGGGAGAAGCCATATAAATGTAGTGAATGCGGGAAGGCCTTTAGTTATGCTTCCTCCCTTACAAAACATCATAGAATTCATACAGGAGAAAAGCCCTACATATGTAAAGAATGTGGAAAAGCTTTCAGTGAGAGCTCAAACCTCATTCAACATAGGAAAATTCATACTGGAGAAAAACTCTATAAATGTAAGGAATGTGGAAAAGCTTTCAACAAGAATTCATCCCTTACTCAACATCTCAGAATTCATACTGGAGAGAGGCCCTACAAATGTAAGGAATGTGGGAAAGCCTTCAGCGAATACTCAAACCTGATTCAACATCAGAAAATTCATACTGGAGAAAAACTCTATAAATGTAATGAATGTGGGAAAGCTTTCAATAAAAATTCAGCCCTTACTCAACATCTCAGAATTCATACTGGAGAGAAACCCTTCAAATGTAAGGAATGTGGAAAAGCCTTCAGTGAAAACTCTTCCCTGACTCAACATCTAAGAATTCATACTGGTGAAAAACCCTATGAATGTAAAGAGTGTGGGAAAGCCTTCAATCGGAGCTCATCTCTTAATAAGCATCTAAAAAACCATTCTGGCAAAAAGCCCTATAAATGTAAAGAATGTGACAAAGCTTTTGGCCAGAGTACTCACCTTGCTCGGCATCAAAGAACTCATACTGGAGAAAAACCTTATGAATGTGAGAAATGTGGGAAAGCCTTCAGCCAAGGCACACATCTTACAAAACATCAGTTCATTCATTCTGGAGAGAAACCTTATGAGTGTAATGAATGTGGAAAAGCCTTTAGTGAGAACTCATACCTTATTAAACATCAGAAAATTCATGTGGAATATAAACCCTGTTAATTTGATGAATATGGAAAAAACCTTTAGTTTTTAGATATAGCTCTTCCTGCATCAGATAGAGACTTAAATCGTAGAGAGTAATCCTGGAAAGAGAAGGAATGTAGTATCAGTTGCATTGATCACTCCAGAAGTTAAGTATCAAAGTGAAGCTTAATTGTCATGATCTGTTGTGGTCTTAGAAGAGAGATAAGGAGTGTGCCTCCCTTCTTTCCTTGGAGAAGTGGTAGAATATGGGTACAACGTGTTCTTTGGTTTTGTTATACTGTTTTTCTTTGTTAAGAAGTAAAGTTTGCTGAATAGGTAGAAGCAACATCTAGAAATGATTGTTGTAAAAAGGAATCAATAAAGCTTTAATGATGAAAGAATAGATAGTGATGTCACGGTTTGTCATCTACTTTGATACTGTGTTGTGGTTTAAGAAGTTTACAGATATGATGACTACTTAGAGATGCAGGGAAATGAGAAGCCTTTTTCTCCCTCCCTTCTACAGAACCAAGGAATGGTAGCACAACAAGCCCAAGCTAGGGCCCCTCTGCTTAGAGGGCTGTAAGATATGGGGCTCAGAAAAGTAACTCAGATCACTGTGCCCCACAATGAGGTGAGAAGTCTCAGACTTGAATTGCAGAAATAGTCCTTGCTCCACTGGAGGAGTAGTCAGACTAGCTGAGGAAGCTTGTCAGGGTCCTCTATAAACCATGCTTGGAAACTGGCTTGGGCCTTAGAGGGATTTGGAATCAAGCAATCAATCTAGCAGAGGAGAGGAAAGGAAGCTGCCTCTGAGAAGGAAAAGAAGAGAGTCCCTCTTGGAGAAGAGGGCTCAGTGAAGGATGCAAAGAATTCTGGACTTTCAATCTTCCCATCATCTTACCAGCATCATTTTGAGGATAGCAGCAGTTGCTGGTGATGGTGTCTATGCTGGGAGCTGAGATCTGTTGGGATGTGAAATAAGAAGACAGATTCCTGGTTCCCAAGAAGCCCAGCAGAAACCTGATTACTCTGAGAAGTGAAGAAAAAGGCTTCCAGCAGTCAAGAAACTGAATTATGGGTTACCCCTCTGTCACACATGCTTCCTAAGCTTGAGCCCTCCTGCCTCTGGACTCTGTGTACTCAGAGGACAGTATGACTTTGGGGGGAATGTTTGCACAAACCGTCCTTACTGTAACATTTAGTAAATATCCCTTTCTAAAAGTTACATGAGTCTGATTAATTGAAAATCTCTCCATAATCACACCATCGGGAACTCCTGAACTCTATAGCATTAGGAGACATTCCCCCCAAAAGTGCCTCAGAGTTATGCCTAGACCAGTAAAGGGATGTAGAGATCGTACTCCAAGGACCTGACCATGACTGACCTCGTCATTAAGTCTGGGAGTTTGATAGTTGGTTTAAAGTCTATGTTTCAATTAAAGACATAGAAATCTGAGTATCAAAGAAAACAATAAAACTTTAAAAACTTTAGATAAAAGAATAAAATATGCAAAAGATTTGGTATTTTTCCATCATTTAAATTAATTCTCTTTTTATCCTATTTCTTAATCACTTTGCAATTAATCTCACTTTACTTGATGTTTGAACCGTAAGAGCTTTTACATTTTCATACATACCCAGCTTCCTCAAGTATTTCTATACCTAGTCATGATATATTCCATTTTCCCATGACACTCCGCTGGCTTTCCATCTTTTCATCATTCAATTCAGTAAGCATTTCTTAAATACCTTCTTTGTGCCAGGCACGCCATAATAATAATATTACAGCTAGAGAGACAGCATTGTATAGTAAATAAAAACCCCACCTTGGAGTCAGGAAGACTTAAATTCAAGTCCTGCCACTGCTACTTAACCCTCCATGTCCCTGATGACTTTCTTAGGATTGTAAGTGGCAAATGATTTGCTTTTGGAATTTCCTAATTAAATCAAAGGTTCAGACCCTCCCCCCCAAATTACTGCTAACAATAATATTTTATAAGGCAGGTAAATCTCAATACACAGACACAGGCCTGAAATGTGACCACATTTTCCGTGTTTTTGGATGTGCTGATTACAGCTGTGTATGTTTGCTGTGGGCATCTCCACCGACATCCATTTCTCTGAGGGAGCTGCCTTGACATGACAGTGAGGATGTGGTCAGACTCTGTCTTCTCTTCTGCTACTCTCTGGGTTCTTACTTGTCTCTAGGACCCAGAGATGATGTTGATCCTGGAATTCCCATCACTGTCATAGCCACTATCTAAGGCAAGGCTTAGGCTCTTTCTGCTTGTTCTGTGCATGTTTCTATACCCTCTCCTTGGCCACCTGAAACCCAGATGACAAAAGAAATGTGTAAAATGGTCTTTGAAGAATCCTGGAAAGATGGCAGAATGAGAAGTTTCTGAGGGGCTACTTCTTCTCACCAAACCAAGTAATACAAGTTTTAAAAAATTATTTTTAATCACCAACAGTAAGTGAAAGAATTCTTCACAAAGTTATTCTTTAAAAATAACTGAAAACCAACTTGTCCAAAAAAGCATAAATATTTAGTAGAATACAGAGAATCACAGAATTTGAGAGTTAGAAAAGACCTCAGCTCTTTGTAAATTACACAAAAGAAATCCCCACTAGAATATACCCAACTCATGGTCATCTAGACTTTGCATGCAAACCTCCCAGCGGGGGTAGGAGGGTAGAGAGGGGAGAGGAATGCCATCACTATTTTAAGAATACTTCCAATTCATAGGCAGCTTTGCCCAACATCAAGCCCAAATGGGCTTCTTTATATCATTTACTGGTTCTGCTTTATGGGGCCAAACAAAACAGACTAACCTCTCTTCTTCATAAGGACCTTTCAGAAACTTGAAGACAGCTACAATGCCCTACCCCAGGTATCCTTCAGGCCTATAAGCATTCTAAAAGCCCTTCCCCATCCTGGTTCCTTTCTGAACCACTCTCCCATTTTCATTGTCCTTGCACTTTGAGTCTCAGAACTGAACACAGTACTCTATGTGAGGTCTGATGAGAACAGACTACAGAGGGATTATTATTATTTTCCTATTCCTGGGAGTTCTTCTCCCTTAATGCAGCCCAAGATAATGGCTCTTTGGGCTGCCACATCCCACTTCTACCTCAAATTGAGTTTGCTGTCCACTGAAGTCCCCAGATCTTTTTCAGAATAATTGCTAGCTATTCATGCCTCCCTCATACTTGGAGAGCTAATTTTTTGTACATGAGGCAAGACTGTATATATTACCCTTCTTTAATTTCATCTTATTAGGTTTAACCAAGACCTTTTTGGATCCTGTCATCTGCTATGCTAGTTATGACTCCCTCTCATTGTACCATCTATCCCTTCATGAAAATCATTAATAATCAGTATATTAAACAGCAGTGGTCCAAGAATAGACCCCCTAGGATCCTTCACTGGAGACTTTTCCCCACATGAACATTGAATTTTTAACATTCATTAACTTTTAAAGAATCTCAGGCATCCACCCAGAATTAATTTATCTGTATTTATTATCATTGGTTCAAATTGTTCCATCTTCTCCATAAGAAGTATATGAGATACTTTATCAAAAACTTTGCTAAAACCTAAGTAATCTATAGCATGCCTCACATTTACTAGGTTAGTAATTCTGTTTTGTTGTTGTTTTTTTTTTTAAAGAGGAAATGAGGTTATAAAGTGGAAAAAAACTAATTCTGCAAAGGGAAAACTGGAATGTAATGCTTTGAAAAGGAAAGTACATGAGTTAGCATTTAAATATCTGGTATGAAACAGAAACTAAACATTAAAGAAAATATTTGTATGTTGAGTGAAAAGAGACAATTTGAATAATCTCTTCAAAATAACCCAGAGGTGAGTAATCAACCTGCAAATCATAATCACGAGCAAAAAATAAAATAGCTTCTGATAGTAATGAAATATTCTTGTGGACAAGAATGGACAAAGATATGAATGGGGGGATGAATTTGAATATTTTTATTTATTTTAATTTTCTTTTAAAAACCTGAATAACAAAAGGCAAAAAAGGGCATTTGGGGGTTAAGTAAAAGGTATGACAGAAAAAATCAGTTGGAGAGTAGGCAGGAAAAGAGATTTCAGGAGAACACAAACCTTCACTAATTAATGTTATGGTGAGTAGGATAATACAGAGGAATGTCTTTTGCATAGACAGAGGAGAGATTGAAATAGGACAACTCAGGTAATGATTGCTCTGGGCAAAAGGGGAAATGAAAATAAAAGCCTTTATTATTTCTTCTTCCCTCTGCAGGCCTTTGGGATTTGGGGAGAATGAGTACAGAAAATTGAGGAGCAGAACATGGCAAGAAATAGGAACTGAGTATATCTGGCAGAAAGGAAACAGTTGGGGCATAGCATGGAGTTTTAGATTCCTAAATAGCCTCTAGAAATGAGACAATGAAACCTTGGACAATGGACTCATCAGAAGATCACATCCTGTGAGGTAGAATAGTGACTCTGATACTTGGATACTTAGCAAGTACTATTTTAGAGGATGCAGAATAGGGATTCATCAGTTTAAAGATAGGGTAGCAGGATGAGGATTAAAAGATGAGATCATTCTCAGGGAAAGGGTTATATCTTCCTACTGCATACTGCAGCCTTAATTCATTTTTCTGAAAATAGTCTAGGGAATCCTAGAAAGAGTTAAAAAATGAGGTAGGGGCTGGAAGGAAAACACTGCTTGGAAATAGTCATTACAGATTACTATCATTAAGAACAGAAGTGTGGGGCTTAGGGTCTCTGGTAGCCTAGTGGTTAGGATTTGGATCTTTCACTACTGTGCATGCAGAATCAGGTCCTAACCAGAGGATATTCTTTTGATAGGCTGCAGCATGGTATAGTAGTGCATAGAGCACCAGATAGCATCAGGAAGACCTGAGTGAATTCTCCACAGACATTAGCTAGTGTGTGACCCTTTTCAGCTCACTTAAAGACGTTGGACTTCATGAACTCTAAGGTCCTTCCAGTTCTAAATCTGATCTATGATTCTGTAAGAGGAGGTCAAAGAGAGAAAGTACACACTTGTAATGGAGTGAGGAAGGGCAGGAGGAAATGAAAGTGAGGGAGAGAGAAGAAAAGTGAATTGTAGGAACTTGGGATTAGGCTGAATAATGGGAAGGGCAGAAGGGGGGCCATGAAACAGGAAACTTGATTTAGATTAGTCTAATAAACTATAGAGCCTAACTGCTGACAAAATAGGTAGCAAACATGTATACATACACTGAGTGAGAGTGAGTCAGTTAAAGGACAAAAGCACAAGTTTAACAGTTGTAAACTTTGATGTGAATGGATTAAATTCTCCAATAAAAGATAAAAGGAATGGAGGCATGGATAAAAAAAAATTCCCAGAAATTTACTGCATAAATGACAAGTCAATAAACGCTTATTAATCAATTACTTTGTGTGAAGTAATTTGCTAAGTACTAGAAATACAAATACAAGCCAAAAAAAGCCTCTGCCCCAAGGAACTTAAATGCTAATAGGGGAAGACAACACACAAGGAAGAGGGGCTGTAATGGATAATAATGTAATGGATAATATGATGATGATGGTAGAAGTGAGTCACCAGGGGCCTTGGGAGCCAGTAACTAAACTAGCAGGAGATTTTGGAGTTAGTTGATAACAGAGATGAGCAACCTCAGCTGAGGTGTCCAGTGAATCTCCACTGCCAGCTGACAAGATTGCCATGGGTAATATTGCAAATGCAAGAAATCTTGCATTACAGGGCAGGCAGGTGCCTGCACCCAGATGTCTTAAGAGGCAGGAGTGGAGCTTGGGGGGAATGAAGATGTGGCCAAACTGGGCACTTCCCTTAAAATGGAAGTTACAGGAAGAACCAAGGGGCCAAAAGAAAGAGCTGCAGAAGTGAACTTGAAGAGAAGGCCAGGGAAAAGTGAACGTCAGGAAGAGAAGGCTGTGTTGGCATGGTAGGGAAAGCCTAGAGAGTCATGCCTGGGGCTCAGAGAAGAAAGAAGACATGCTTGGCCTGGGCAATCTCCCCATAATGGAGATTCTGGCAGGGAGCCATCACTCAAAGAAGGGGCTGCAGGGGTGGAGTGTGAACTTCCAGAGTGAGAAAATTTCATGGCAGAATCAGCTTTAAAAGTATTTAAAACAGTCCCAAAATGAATGCACAGAATGGCATCTCATGCTGCTGGGAACTAAAGCAAGAGCTGGCAACAGAATTTCCAGAAAAGCAAATCTAGAGGAAGGTGAAGAGAGAAAGTACATTGTGCTTGAAGGTACCACAGGGAAAGGGACTGGGCCTGTGGCTTCATTGGTCCAGGAAACTGTGCTTTTTAAAAGTCTCCACCAAGAGAACTTGGCGCTTTCCTGCAATTCATGGTCTTAGAATTACCTCAAGCCCTGAGAAGGTAAATGACTTCTAGGGTCATACAGCCAGAATATCAGAAGCACAACTTAAACCCAGGTCTTCCTGACTGAGTTCTGCTTGCTGTCCTCTGTGCCCAGCTGCCTCTGCTTTCAAAATGAGGGGAAATGTTAAGTGTGAATGCATCAAGTAACAGCCAATAAGTGTTAAAAATCTATGGAATTTGCAAAAAGATAAAGATAACAGTATTACTAAAAGCCTGTAATATGACTCTGAAAACTGGTCAAGCAGAAATCAACAAGAGAGAACAGATAGACTTGAAAAGATGATTTAGGAAAACATCTTATTTGACTCACTTATGGCAATGTTGAATGTTGAAGAATATACCCATTTCTCCATATCCCACAGTATCTCACAAACACAAAGCCCAACATGACTGGCAGCACTAGAGGAGAGCTGAACCAGATCAAGATGTAATTGGGAAATATTTAACAAAATAAAAGAATAAAACAAATATTACATCTTAGAACTCAATCAATATGCAGCTACAGGTATCTATGTACCAATCTTTCTGTCCCATTGTATTACCCCACCCAGATTAATTTGACATTGCTGTCTCATGAAATTTGAGTGCCTGCTAGGACATAAAGGAATAATAAACAAATCCTGTATAGGCTAATATAAAATCAGCTTTTAAAAAAAAGGAAATGTGTACAAAAGATTCAAAACTAAATAGAAACTAAGTAATAACATCCTAAATAATGAAAGGGTCAAGGAACATTTAGAAATAGTAAACCACTAGCCAGCCTGATCAGGAAAAGTAGAAAAATTAAATTACCATAATAAAAAATAAGGTGAATTCCCAACAAATAAACAAAAATGTTATCAGAAACTATACAGTTATAGGTATCCAAAATACTGAGAATTGAAAAGAAGATGAGAATCATCTAAATATATGTATAAAATAATCCCTTCCAGGAATGGAGGGACAGCCATTGAAGGAGGAAAGAAGCCATAAGATGGAGCAGCATCAATACTTTTCACAGCAATGGGTAATGGGGAAAATTCTCTGCCATACAAAGGTGAGAAGAAATGATAAAAGAGAAAATAGTAAAGCCTTTATAAGGATAAAATCATCAAAAACAGAAGAAATGACTGAGTGGGAAAATATTTACATTAAATATAACTGGTAAGTTATGTCAAAAATATATAGGAAATTTTATAAATATATAAGACCAAGAGCCATTCTCAACAGACACAGACAAGGAATTTTTTTCCAAATTGTTTTGTTTAAATCCCTTGCCTTCTGTCTTAGAATTGATACTAAGTATTGATTCTAAGGCAGAAGAGCAGCATAGGATAGGCAGTGGTGGGGGTCAAGTGACTTCCCCGGGGTCATACAGCTAGGAAATGTCAGGCCAGATTTGAACCCAGGACCTCTGGTCTCCCAGCCTAGCTCTGTATCCATTGAATCACCTAGCTGCCCCAAGGAAAAAAAAATTTTTTTTAAACCCTTACCTTCCATCTTGGAGTCAATACTGTGTATTGGCTCCAAGACAGAAGAGTGGTGAGGGTAGGCAATGGGGGTCAAGTGACTTGCCCAGGGTCACACAGCTGGGAAGTGTCTGAGGTCAGATTTGAACCTAGGACCTCCTGTCTCTATGCCTGGCTCTCAATCCACTGAACTACCCAGCTGCCCCCTCCAAGAAATTTTTAAAAGAAAATTAGTGGATTATAAATAACAATGTGGGGGGAAAATATGCCAAATAATTAAGAGCTAAATATAAATTAAAACTGCTGAGATTTCACTCTCATACAAAATGGTAAAGATGAAAAAGGATGGAAATTGTTCATGGTTCAGTAAATGCTAATATTTCAGAATGAAAGACATATTGATTCACTGTTTGTTGGTAGACCTATGAAGTATTTCCACTATTCTCCATTTTAATTTGTACTTGTACAAGAAAGATGCTTCACTTGTCCCTACTCTTTTATTCTGAAATCCCACTCCTGGGAAAACATTATATGGACATTAAAGACAGAAATAAATGTGTTTTACATGCTAAAATATTCATAGCAGTACTCTCTGCAGTAGAAAGAAGCAAAACAACAACTAAGGTGCCCATCATTTGGGGAATAATTGGAAAAAAAACTATGGTACGTTAACATAATGGAATATTATTATGCAGAAAGGAATGAGGAATTAAAAGAAACCATATAGTAGAGCAAAATAAGCATAATGAGTTAGTCAACATGTATTAAGCACCTACTGTGTGCCTGAGCACTACGCTAAGCATTGGGGATTCAAAGAAAGATAAAATATAATCCCTTCGCTCTGGAGTTCACAGTCTAATGGAGGAGACAGCATGCAAACAACTAAATAAGCTATTATGATGATTAAAACTTCTGAGAGACTAGATTCCGTGTAAGAAAATCAACTTATTGATTAGCCTAGTAATAACCAATAAATTAGTTGGTCAATGTCTCTCTTGGGTGATAACAGACATTCATTCAGCATTTGGAGTCATTAAATACAATTTCTAAAGCTATTATTTATCCCTCCCCTACGCAGTCCAAGAAGTTGGAGAATACCTAATAAGGAAGTAGGCTTTATAACTTATAGTCCTCACTAATTCCTTGAGGATGATGGAAAAGTACATGCCTGATCCTAAATTCCAATGCCTAGATGAAGAAACCAGGTCATGCCCAGTTAAGGATGACAATGTCCAATTCTTTTCAATGGGGGATCCAAGGATATGTCTTGCTGCCTATAGACATTCTTGGCTTAAACTAGTTTCTGTTAACTAGACAAGATGGGACTCACAATCCCAATTTCAATCTTCCCAATTTAGAAACTGCTTTGGGATAGGGCTTGGATTGTTAGGAACAAAGGAATGAGGAAAGAGGCTTGAAAAACAGACCGAGCCTCAATTTTAAATAATGATAACTTAGAAATAAAAAATGATAGAATGTTAGAAAGAAATCTTCTCACCATGTGTCATATAAATTAGAAAAAATCCACCAAAGAAACAAGAAAGGTTTCTTGGAGATCGTAGAATCTTATCCTGGAACCGATAGAAGCTAAGTATCAGAGGTGAAGCGGGAGAACATCCTATTCATAAGATACAGCTTGGGGAGATGCCCAAAGCCAGAAAGTGGAGTATCTCTTATTAGGAATAACAAGGACTGTCACTGGATCAAACAGTACATGGAGAGATGTACGAAAATTTAAGAGGAGAGGAGACAGGTTATGGGCAGCTTTGAACACCAGAGGAGTTTATATTTGATCCTCAAGGTATTCAGGAGCCAATGGAAGTTATTGAGTTAGAGGGAGGCAGGGACATGGCAGACTTGTACTTTTTAGGAAAATCATTTTAATAGACATGTAGCAGAGAGTAGAGTAAGCTGAGATTTTTGACAAGTAGACCAACCAGCCAGCTATTGCAGAAGTCCAGGAATATGGTGATAAGGATGCGCATCAGAGTAGTGGCAATGTTAGGGGAGAGAAGATGGCATATGAACATGTGAGAGATGGGAAGAAGTTGAGATTGACAGATCATGGCAACAGATTGGATATGGGGGGGTAGTGAGGCGTCAGCACCCAGGTTTCAACACTGGGTTACTTGGGAGGCTAGCAGTGCCCCCAATAGTAATAGGGAAGTTTGGGAGAGTGGATAATGAATTCATTTTGGACATGTCTACAAGACATCCAGGGTGGTCTTACAGACAGAAGGAAATGTGAGATTGGAGGTCAGCAGAGAGGTTGGGGCTTGATAAATAGTTTTAAGAATAATCAATTGAATATCTATGGGAACTGGTGAGATCACCAAGTGAAGCAGTACAAAGGGGGAAGGGAAGAGGGTCTAGGCAGAGCTTTGTTAGACACTGAATATTAGCAGATATGACCTGTATGAAAATTCAGCAAAGGAGATTCAGGAGCAGGCAGATAGGTAGATCAGGATTAGTGTCCCAAAAACCTAGAGAGAAGAAGAAAAGAAGGTGATTAACAGTAGCAAAAGCTGCAGAGAGGTCATGAAGGATGAGGATTAAGAAAAAGCCATGGGATTTGGTAAGTAGGTGATCATTGGTGATTTTGGAGAGAGCAGTTTTGTTCGAATGATGAGGTTGGAAGTCAGACTAAAGAGTTAAGAAATGAGTGTGAAGAAAGTTGAGGTACCTATTGTAGACAACCTATCCATGGAACTTAGCCAAAAAGGAAGAAAGGGGTATGGAACCTAGTAGGGATGAGTGGGCCAAGTGGGGATTTTTTGAGGATGGCAGAGATGTGGGCTTATTAGAAGACAACAGGGAAACAGCCAGTGAATAGGGAAAGAAAGAAGATAAATGAGAGTAAGGAGTGATAAAGGAGACAGCCTGCTGGGAGAAGACAGGATAGAATAGAATCCCTTTAACCAAGAAAATAATGTGCACAGTGACTGAATCATTGGAAATGAAGATTGCTAAAAGGAAGCACATGGCAAGGGCTTAATAAATCCTTGACTGATTTTGATGGTATAGCAAAGGACTGAAATAAAAAAAAGGTAGATCATCTGATTATGGGATGACCAGAACAAACTGATATCTGAATGGAATGGAATATCATTGCATCATGATAAATAATGAATGTAAAGAATTCAGAAAAGCCTAGGAAGATATGCGAATTGATGTAAAGTGAGATTCGCGGAACCAGGAAAACAGTAAGTATGATGAGGACAACCACCATCATAGAATAGGAAAAGCTACAACAGAAAACTGAACCATATACAATTATAATGATTGAGCTTGACCTCCAGAATAAATGAGACATTTGCCTCTCCTTTTTGCTGAGATGAGAACACTCTTCAGATGTGGTACATTACATATAGTGTCATATTCCATTGTTGGAAAGATATTCAGATTGAAGGTGATATAAAGATCTCAATAAACATTCTAAACATGATCATCAAAAAAGCTCCACCAATGCTTCCTACTTTTGAGGCTACATGAACTTCCTGGCCAAAAGTAAGTTCTGACTTTTCTAGTGTCTCTTGCAGATCCCTTCAGTTAATTCATGATGTAAATAATCTCTGGTCAATTGTTCTCTGCCATTTGGTTATCCTTACAGGCCACAGAAATCTCTTCTGCTCTCCAGGACTGAACTATTGGACTATACCCAGGATGCTCTATCATTCTGCTGAGGTTGCATAGGAACACCAAGAAGACTTAGAAATGACCTCCAAGGTTTTAAATTTAAAGTTTCTTTAAGGCTGTTTCCTACTAACCTAAAACCCCAATAGAGGGGGAAATATAAAAATTGGTTTCAACAGGAGTACACAGATTGTAAACAATGGAAATAGTTTCTCCTCTGAAGAACTATGGGCTTGGCCTTTCTTTAGGTGATTGTATGACTGATCTCTAAGCATAGAGGTAGAAAGGATCTTGGAGGTCAAATCCCTTCATTTTACAGATCAGAAACTGAAGACCAGATGAGGAAGTGACTTGTGTATGAACTCATACCCTTTGGCTTCAGATTTGTACCTCTCCACTGCTCCCCTGCCTTCCTCCCAGGGATGTGAGATAAACCTTTCATTATCATTCACATCAAGTGAACAAGGTCCTCTGGAGGCCTGAGTCTTTGAAATGCTCACAAATTCAATTCTTAGAACTTGTTTTGCCCTAACTCTTGAACATATCTCTCAGAGTGGGATTGCTTCTATCTGACCAGAGGATTTCCTGCTCAGCATTGTTTATAAAGACCTCAAGGTACAGCATACATTTCGCTATTTAATGATGATATACCCTTTTCTGTGAAAAGTGATGGGGAAGGAGAGGCTATCTGACAAATGAGACTCTTCAATAACTCCCCTTTCCCAAGTGAAGAAGGGTGAGAGTTCAGGAGTGGAACCAATGTCTCTCTTCTTTCAAGTTTTCTCAGACAATAAGAATGACTGTCTCTAAGAAAGAAGGATCTCAAAGTCTTAGAGAGAGGACTTGTCTAATGTAGAGATTATGGTTTTGCCTGAGGCTTAATGATAGTTAACAAAAGATTCCTCACTCCAAATTATAGTATTGAGGGTTCAGCAACCCCTAGGACAGCTTTGGCGAAGGTTTTCAAGTTGTAGTGCCCAAACTGCAACTTCAAGGAAGGAAGTGCTAGCTTTGGGCAGCTGGACAGAGGGGGGAGACAAAAAAATGTCCTCAGGCACTGGGAAAAGGGGGAACGGATCAGCTCCCCGGTGCCCTCTCTGCCCGTGTGCCATGCCCTCACCAATGCTGCCCTAGGGTATCCAATTCTGAGCAGTACTGGGCTTTAGATTTTTTTTTTTTTTTTTTTTTAAGACTTGGACTCCCTATATTGCTCAGGCTGGAAATGTATGTCTACTCGGCTCAGATTCCACTCCCGATTACCCAGGAGTTTTCACATTCTGTATTCCTGTTCACACTTCCTTAAGCAGCCTGGTACCCTCCTGCCCTGGGGGTTCAACCATATTAATGCTGAGCAATGCTGATGCAGGGTCAGCATAGACCCTTGCCAGTCAGAACTCTGAACTCCAGCCAGGTGATAAGTTTCCCAAGCTTGTTCTGCCACCCCAGCTTGTCCCAACACTGTCCAGCCACTCCATAGTATGTTTTAAAGGATTTAAATAATGAATGTGAATCTTTGCTACATGTCCAAATACTGACATTCAAATTGCTTTTTTCTACCTTGACTACAGAGAAAGATAAAAGAGATCAGCCAAGGATAAGTCAACAACTATCTTACTTTAATGTGACCGGGAATAAAGGTATAGGGCTAATGCTTCTCAGAAGTGATAGCCTCAGAGACAGCAGGAAAGCAGGGCTCCGGGGACTAGAAAGCATATGACCCAAGGCTAGACTGCATTCAGAGACAGCCTTCAGCATAACCTCTGGAACTCCTGCCTCAGGGAAGAGATAAATAAAAAATACAAGGTCCTGCACCCTTTCCAATTTTGCTCACAGTTAAGGACTCCTTGCATTGGCATTTCTGTGAGCCTATCTAGATAGATACACCCCTCCACCCATGAAGAAGACAGATCATTTTAATCACTATCATAGAGACAACAGTCATTCAATGAATGAACTAGAAATATTAAATGGGGAAGGGAGTAAGTTAAAGGGATAAGAAGAAACTAGGCCTAGAGATATTAAGCAAGGCCAGTTTATAGGCCCTGACATCACTGAATTCAAACCATAGATTATCCATCTGTAAATAAGTCTTTGAACAGGATTTGACTGTCCCATAATAATCCTTTTTGTGACTGGCTCATTTATACAGACTAGAAACAAAGATCCAGTAATATGTACACAGTCAAATAAGTTAATATTCAACAGTAAATATGAAACCTTATAACTGACATCTTATTAGAATGGTGTGCAAGAAAAGAGAAATGGGCAAGAATGGAGAAAAATGAATTTCAACTCATTCAGCACTTGAAAAAGAAGAAATGCCCTTTTCTGATGGAATAATTACAGTTTTACAAAAGGTGTATGATGGGGGTGACAAAGGGAGATTGTTCCTGTCTTGAATGTCTACTTCCAGGCCAGCTTTGGTTTGCCCATGATCTGACACAGTTAGAGATGCCTTTCACCAGAGTCAGGCTAGAGGGTAAGCCTGTGACCTGAAGTCTCACTGAGAGGCAGGCTCCAGGCTGGAATGGCAGAGGAAAGCTGGGAGTGTGAAGTGGAAGACAAAAAGAAGAAAAGAAAACATGAGTTGCATTGAGAGAAGGATGAGGATAAAGCCAGGGGAAAGGGGGCAGCAGGGTCCTCCTTCATCCCTGTGAGTACAGTTCCTGAGAGAAAGTAGCAAATCTCTACATTTCTTGTGTCAGGGAATATCAAGTCATAGAGACTTTAAATATTCCTAGAGTTGCCTTTCCTACATCCTTGCAGTGACTGAAGCTGGTTGAATCTTCCCTCTCATGATGTTAAAGATTCAGGGGAAAACTCAGGAACAAACTCACAGCCTCTAGTCCAAGTGAGGGTGGTGACAGCTTTGGGAAATGGGGTGGTGAGAGTGTTTCCTGCTTCATTTAATTCCCTGTTATTTACTTTTAATTCATTGTTTATGTTTAATTCATCGTTCAAATTGTAATTCAAGTTTACCCTTCGAGTATCTTGGATCTGGGAGTGGTTAAAAGATGGATCTACAGCCTCAGCCACTTCCCAGCTGTGTGACTCTGGGCAGGTCACTTGACCCCCATTGCCCACCCTTACCAATCTTCCACCTATGAGACAATACACCGAAGTACAAGGGTTTAAAAAAAAAAAAAAAGATGGATCTAGCTACAAATGCAATATAACTTTTGATCTTTGCTCCTTCAAGAATGTCCCTAGACCCAAAGTAGAATAGAAGGATTCCCCTCCACATTTACAATTTTGATTCTGTATCTTCGAATCAAATAAGTTTCACTACCAGTGGCCTGGAGGAGGGAATTATTACATGAGGGGAAGTAGACATAGGTCATTGTTCAAAATACTGAAACTTAAAGGTTTATTCCAGACGCCAATGAGACTGAGATGTACAGGCTAGCTCTATGCCTGATGAACGGAGAATAACCGCTAGTCCTAAGACTGACAACAGAGAAAATTAGACAACTCTCCACCTAGAAGGAATCAGGGAAGGTGGGGTGGGATGCTTCACAATTATCTGAGTTGTCTGTACATACAGTGAACAGAATTCCTGTGCTAGAAGGCTTCATTCCCAAATATGGAGCCCCAGGAATCTTCCCTTGTCTTTTAGAAGGCAACTTGTATCTACCTTTGACCCATCCTCTACTCAGCGGTCAAAATGACCCTCCCAACCTGCAGCTCCAACCGCTTTGGCCCACTACAACGAACTCCAGTCTTGGGGACCAGCACAGAATCCTTTGTTTGGCGTTTCCCCTTCAGGGTCTCCTTAAAGAAATTCCTTCAGACCATTCACTGCCAAGTTAAATATCGAAGCTGAAGCTTGGACATAATGGCCACACGAGAAAGCAGAATCGCTCCTCCCGCCTCCTCTCCACCTCCGGGCTTCCTTGCAGTCCCAGATACGACCCTTCCCCTGGAAGCCTTTCCTGACCGCTCTTACTAAGGCCCTTCCATCTATTTACGTCTACACACCGTCACGATCTGGTTCGTACCGAGCCGTCTGCCTGGACCCCGCTCCTCCTATCACTCCGGGGGCGCCAGCGCTGTCAGTCTGCGCCCCCCCCGCCCCCACCCCGCGCTTAGCACAGGCGCTTAAATCAATGCTGCCCCCACAGAGTTCTGAATGTACCTTAAAACAACGGCAGGGAATTCAGGCCACGGGTTAGTCTGGGCCGCGGAGCGCTGCTCCAGGCCGGGAGGGGAACCGTGGGAGCCTGCTTCTGCTGCCAGGACCACGGAGGGGAGAGGAGACGGTCCAGCGGTTGCCATGACGACAGACGCCGAACCTGCGGGCGGGAGACATACAGAGAACGCGGGGCCCGTGATTGGTGCAAATGCACGCAGAGCACCGCCCCTCCGCAGGAGAGAACCGCTTGGCAGGCGACTTGAGCAGCGGGAACCCAAGGGAAAGGGGCGGAGCCTCAAAATCTTCCCTTGATTGGGCAGTCGCGTGCCCCGAGGCTTTCTGGGAATCGTAGTTGTGTGGTTCCGCCGGAGTGGACTGTGGCTGCGCGCGCAGCCCCACCCCCATTCCTCACTGGCTTGTGCTCTCTGAGCCGACGGGTTGTCTCTGGTGTGAGTCATGGCTCCGGACCCCGTGAACGAGTGTCCGCGCTCCCGGCCCTTGTCGGTACGGCCGACCCCGGGCGGGGGGAGGGGCGGCCCTTATGGAGAGGAGGAACCTGCAGGGGTGGCGGAGGGGCGGCTCAGCGGACAGAGACCCTCGAGGAGGGGAGGGGTGGGTGGCCTTTCTGGAGGGGAGGGAGACCCTCAGAGGTGTGGTCTTAAGCATCCCCTTTCCCCCAGTGCTTCTAGGGTTTCAGACTAAAGTGAGGCTCTCCTGGAGCAGGTGCGCGGGACCTTCGGGGATTAGACAGATCTGGGCTTAAAGGACTAGGGAGACCGCTGGAGTGCTGGCAGATGAGGACACTGAGGACCAGGGAGTTGGAGCGCAGACCCTCCAACTTCCAGGCTCTCCCTCCTCAAATCCCTCCTTTTGTCCTGTGTAACATTGACTGGGCCCGGGGGTCCGAACCTGGGGATCTCTTAGGGGTGAACCCCTGCCTTTATCCTCCCTGTCCAGGTACTCACTTCTTCTCTGATCTTCTGGGTTTTCATCCTCACCTGGGGTCACCTCACAGATTAGTTGTCAGGGAAGCTGGGCCAAGCATTAAAGGAACAGCAAGGGGAGCTTTTGTCTAAATGGAATTCCCAGCCCAGCATCCTCACCCTCAGCAGCTGCTGAGAGATGGTCTTTCTGAGAAACAGACTTGGCTTGGAGCCTGTGCAGGGCAGGGACCTGGTGAGCTTCCCCCAGACCAGGGAAAGGAGTGGGTTCTAAAGCTGAAAGCAGCCTGGAGATTTTTTCCAGTCTAGCGCCTTCACTTTCTAGAGAAGGACCCTGAGGCCTCCTTGGCTGGGGCAAGAACTTGCCCTGTGCAATGTGGGTTAGCAAATAGACAAATAGACTGGACTTGACATGCAGAATAAATGAATGACTTTGTCTTGGTCTTACAAGAACTATGGTCTGTTTTTACGTTACTGGAACAGAAACCGCTTTTTCTCAATTATCGTAAAGAAGTGTTTCAGATACTAAGAGCTCAAGGGCATTTTAGGATCTCCAAAGTCCTTGTGGGGCAGATAACCCTCATATTGCCCTTTCCATGTTATTGATAGAGATTCGGTGACTTGCCTGTGATCAGTCCCCCTCCCCTGTGGCCTCTCTAGCAGTTTCTTTCCCAAACATTGGCCAGAGATAGGAGAGGAAAATCACTTCTGTCTGGGCTTTGAGTCATTGCTTACCCATTGGTGTGTGTTGTTGCCTCATGGCTATCCAACGAGGGAGAGCAGATGACTTTGGCAGGCCACATGGCTGTGTCTGGTTCTGTTTGCACAAACTTTGTAGGGGGCCCTTGTGGGTAGATTCAGTGTCTGTGTGTGTAGCTGGGCCACTTTGAAGCCACTCCGGGCCTCATTCAGCAACAGGACAGGGATGTTACTTGGGACCGACTTTTTGTCCAGTTTCTTCAGGACCTTGGAATGAGACTGTGTGGTCAAAATTAATGGACCCTTTTTGCTGACCCTTAAACATCTTTCCCCACAGCAGTATTTAGTAGAGTATAGAGGTGCTCAGCCTGAGTCTGAAGGGGATGGGCCCTTTGGTGGGGCGAGAGCATTGAAATTCAAAGTAAAGGACACAGCCTCAGCAATGCTATCCCAGGGGATGGCAGTGGTGGTCCTAAAGCCCCGACTCCTTACTCTGCACCAACAAGACAGTGTCCTAACAACAGATGCCCCTGTGAAGCAAGAGGCCTTGCTGGGTGGTAAGCCCTGGGACCCGGAGGCTTCTTGGCAGAATTTCAGGCAGTTTCAGTACACAGAAGTGTCTGGGCCCCGCAAGACCCTGAGCCAGCTCCAAGAACTCTGCCTGCGGTGGTTGAGGCCAGAGATTCATACAAAGCAGCAGATCATGGAGCTCTTGGTGCTGGAGCAGTTCCTCACCATCCTGCCCAGGGAGGTCCGGGCTTGGATGAAGTCACAGCATCCGGACAATAGTGAGGAGGTAGTGACTCTGCTGGAGCACTTGTGCTTGAGGGAGGAGGTGAGTATTAAAGAAGGTGAGCTGGCAGCTAGGTGGCTCAGTGGGTTGAGAACCAGGCCTGGAGCCTGGGTTCAAATCTGGCCTCAGACACTTCTTAGCTTTGTGACCCTGAACAAGTCACTTAACTCCCATTATCTAGGCCAGGGGTCGGCAACCTTTTTGGCCGTGAGAGCCATGAACGCCCACATTTTTTAAAATGTGAGAGCCGTACAGTGCTCACAGAGCGCGCTCCTGTAACAGCACCTGAAAAAAAAATTGACTTTATGGCTCCTGCAGAAAGAGCCATACGTTGCCAACCCCTGGTCTAGCCTTTACCACTTTTCTGCCTTGGAACCAATACACAGTACTGATTCTAAGAAAGAAGAAGGGGAGGGCTCCGAAAGATAAGAAAAAGAATGCGGCAAGACAGGGATATTTTGGAGAGTGAAGAAAGGAAGAATATTTCCTGTTGACAGGGAAGACAGCCAGTGTCTGTGCTTTGTGGCTTAGCAATGGGTCCACATATGAAATCCTTGGAACATTTATATGCTCAGCAATGCATAGTCCTGACGAGTGGAAGAAACTCTCTTTCCCAGGTAGGGCCCACTACGGAAATAGAGCTGCCAAGGGCCTCACAGGTCATCTGGTCTGGATCTAGCTGGATAACCTTTCCTGCCTAGAAACCCAGAGAAAGGGTCCTTCCCAAAGCATGTGTCAGCCCACCTTGAACAAATGCTCCGAAAAGTGGGTTTGCAATACATTGCCTCTATGAAATGTTTCATTTTTCCCTCCCAAGAGTCCTAGGAAATGGGCAGCCAATGGCAGTCGTCCTCTTCTGGGAGCGCACACTGAGGCACTAAATGCTCCAAGAGCTCAAGGTCACATACTTCTTGGCTGATTCAGGACTAGCACCTCCGTGCTCTCATTCCCATCCTCTTCATTAAGCCACATTGTACCACTGTTAATAAAATCTTGTGTGTGTGTGTGTGTGTGTGTGTGTGTGTGTGTGTGTGTGTGTGTGTGGTTGTCTTCTCCACGTTTTACACGTTTATTCCACACTTAGGCTGCAGAGTAGCAAAAGGACTTGGCCCAGAAAATATGCTTTGGTTATTTGAAAAAGTGGCCAAAACCCAGAAGGGTGCAGTTTGTTCTTTTGAAAAGAGGCCTGGACTCGGGAGACGTCTGGGTATGCATGGCTACTTGCTAGATCTGTGACCGTGGCCAGGTCACCTAACGTATTTATCTGTGCCTCAGTTTCTTCATCTTGACACTCTGATTAATCCTCCTTGTGGTATCTGCCTTACAAAGATACCACAAGGATCCAGTAAGATGTTTGTGAAAGCACGTGCCAATCCATAAGAGCTGGACAGAAGCCAGCTGTTATTATTATAGATCGCCCAGCATCGTTAGGGGCAGAGCTGTGAACAATCCTGCCCTACAACTCTGCTTCATGGGCTGCTGATTGTTGCCTGGAAACCTGGCCCAAGAAAGCCAATTGGGTCGTCTTTTCCAATCTTCAGAGAAGATGGAGCCACTGTTCTGACCTCACTAGTTTCTGGGTCTGTAGAAAGCAGGAACATGGATGACACCTGATTAGTGTGTGGGGATTTCTGGCCCAGTGAGTTTGGACAGGCCTGGGCTTCTTCAAGTCTCCTTTTATCTCCCTCAGGTCAGCCTTCTCGGGGCTCTGGCCTTTCCCAGCAAGGGAGCACAGAGGAGGAAGAAAAGCCCAGAGTCCTCTTGCTCACCAGTACCCAGGTAAGCTTTAGTATCCTCACTCCTCCTCCCAAAATGCCGCTTCCCTTCCCAAGTCGTGAGTCTGTTTCTTAGCCATATCTCTAAGCAAGCGAGTGAGCCTGAGCCCCATTTCCTTCCCCCTCAGAGCCCTGGGGAGTGCCAGATTAAATAATGGTCTGTGCTTATTGAACCTCCAATAGCTAATTTACTATCATGTGATTGGTGAGCAGAGTCTGTGTATCTGTGTGTCTGAATGAGTCTGCCCAAGTCCTGGGCCCTGTGCTCTGTGGCTAACTAGAACTAAGGGAAACCTAGGTTTGTCAGTCCCACAGCATTCTGGGAAGGCTAGATTCCAGAAACCAGGGACTTAACTAGTTGGATGATTCAACACAAACTCTTTTAAAAAATTGGGCGGCTCAGTGGAGAGCCAGGCCTAGAGATAGGAGGTCCGAGGTTCAAATATGGCCTCAGATACTTCCTAGCTAGGTGACCCTGGGCAAGTCACTTAACCCCTTACTGTTCTTCTGCCTTAGAACCAATATACAGTAGTGACTCTAAGAAGGTAAGGGTTTTAAAAGCAATAATAATAATAAAATATTTATCTCATCCTTTTATTTCTTTTTTAATTCTTATATTTTTTCTTTTAAAAATGTTTTTATTGATGTCTTGTGTTTTATTTCTCATTTCTGGATATATCCCTTCCTTGATCCAGAGAGCCTTTTTTTTTTTAATACCCTTCCCTTCTGTCTTATAATCAATACTGTGTATTGGTTCTAAGACAGAAAAGTGGTAAGGGTTAGGCCATGGGGGTCAAGTGACTTACCCAGGACTGCCCAGCTAGGAAGTGTCTGAGGCCAGATTTGAACCCCAGACTGCTTGTCTCTAGGCCTGCCTCTCTATCCACTGAGCCACTTACCTGTTTTTGATAGCCTTTCTTTATAACAAAGGGTAAAGATATATATATATGTTTTAAAAATATATTCAAAATTTATTCAAAATATTTAAAATAAATATTCAAAATATAAAATTTCAAAAATATAAATATTCAAAAAATATATGTTTCAGCAAAACCAACTTAATATTGATTGCTTCTGACAAGAGTGCATGTGATATTCCTCATCCACAGTCCTTTGCACCCACCTCGGTAGTCTTAGAAATATGGCCACCCTCACCAGTTTTTACCATGAAGAAAGGGACGGGTGTTTTCTTAAGTTTGTTTGGGATCCAAGATTAGTAATTATCATTCCACGTTTTGTTTAGTTTTGTCTTATTACTTCTGTCTACATATTTGTAGCCACGTATATTGTTTTCCTGGTTAGGCCCTGGATAAACCTCCTCATGCAGTAGAAACTCTTTAAGCCCATTGGGTTTGAGGCCGCATCCTTCTTTGGTGGGGTGGGGGGGGTGTCCAGTGGAATTGATTTCCTGGACTGTCATCTCTTCCAAAGAAATAGAAAGTCTCCATCCTTTCTCTTCTTGGGCCTGTGACCCCAACTGGATTCTGGCCTCTCGAGACCTGTCCTTCGTCTTAGGACTTTAGGGTCCGGATCTTTGAAGGATTCCGCCATCCTGGGGGATCACGTTGAAGGTCTTGATGTTTTAGATACCAGAACAGAAGATCGTGTGCCATGGGACCTGCCATCTCTCCTTGGTACTTCCGCTATCCCACCCATCTGCCCGCTCTTATGAGTGGAAAGCCCTTCCGTGGATTTGGTGTTCGATACTTGTAGATATTCTAGAATGTGACGATTCGTTTCCCTCAGGATGAATGGAGACAGAAGAGCTCTGCACAGGCAGATCTGTACAAGGCTACCGAGCAAGAGAAGTGTCGGAGTCGAGCGTCGTCGGGTAAGAAAGACGTGACCCGGCATCTGGGATATCCCCGCTGCCTCATTCTTCATTTCTTGGGTTCCCTGCGTGCCAAGTTCCCTTTAGATCTAGTTCTGAGCTCTAAGCTGTGTCCTTTGTGGAATTGTAAATGGATGGACCAAGAGCTAGACCAGTGATGGCGAGCCTTTTAGAGACCGAGTGCCCATACGGCAGCCTTACCCCAGACAGGGGGAGGGAGGAAGCGCTCCCATTGGGCAGAGGGGCGGCTCATGGGAGAAATGTCCTCCAGTGCGCATGGGGAGGGGGCCTAGAACAGCCCAAACATGCGCCATAGCTGACAGACGGTTGAAATGACTTGCCCAGGGTCTCTCAGCTAGTTTGTGTCTGAGGCCAAACTGGAGCTCAGGTCTTCTTGCCTCCAAGCCCAGAGAGGAGCAGGTGAGATACTGGGAGGATCACAGGAGATAACAGTGTGGTGACCTCCCAGGCAAGAGCAGGGCTTGCAGCCGAGGACACGGGAGTTCTGAAAAGACCAGCACGGTGGGAGGGTGGGCAGAGCAGCAGCACAGCATCCCCGCTCCCCTCTACAAAGTCCTGCTGAAGGATGCGGGAGGGAGGGAGGGGGGGGGGTCTCGGGGCCAGGCCTCCACAGGGCTCACTGAGGCTGGTCTCCGGGCAAACGGCCTCCTAAGGAGAGCTGCCCAGCAGTGCTGGGGGGGGGGGGGGGGACTTCCCGCCCCGGGAGGCGAACACTAGCCCCCCCACCAGGGTCTGATGGAGAAGAAATCTTTGCCAGCCTGCCAGCCTGGCCTCTGGGCCTCTTCCAGTGAGGGGGAGGATTCCTTTTCAGCCTGGGGGGTCGGGAAGCTTTCCTGGGGAGGGAATGGCTCAGAGGGAAAGGCAGGGAGAGACCTGACAGCAGAGCCCTTGGCTGGAGGGGCTCAGGAAGTGCTCCGTCCCCTCCGCAGGTCTCAGCCTCAGCTCTCCCCTTCCCCACACAAGACTTCTCTTCCTCCCTGTAAGCAGCGATCCCAGTTCCCAAACCTGATGTCATCCCTGACTCAGATGGAGGGAGAGAACCCAGGATCGAGGCTGGCCAGGGAAGCACACCGGAAGGCCGCCCAGATATTGGGGAGGGGGGAAAAAAAAAAAAGGGGGGGGGGAGGGCGGGGCGGTGCTTTGGCCGAGAGCACAGAGGCAGGCAGAGCCTGGCTGGGGGTCCCCGTGGCTCCGACGCAGTCAGTCATTTGTCCTCTGCTGAGTGTCTGCCGTGTGCCTGGTCCTGTGTTAAGTGCCGGGGATACAGATCCTGGCCTGGACAGGCCTTGCCCTCAAGGAGCTCGCAGTGGAGTGTGGGAAGACGCCCAAACGGGAGCTGAAAAGCTGGGGGCTGGGGGGGCGGGGCTGGGGGGGCTCCCCCAGAGAGAAGTTCCGAAGGCCCGCCTTTCCCACATTCGCTCACCTCCTCCTGCCTTCCCAGCCTCTGCCTCGTCTCGACTCCTTGGCCAGAGCCTCTCCCTCTGCCCATCGGGGTGCAGTTTGCCTTCTCCCAGTTAGAGCCATCTTTTGTTTCTTTCAGGCTGGGAGTCTAGAGCGGAGGCCACGGAAGGCATCTGTGAAGCCACGGCCCGGCCAGCACCAGGAGCCAAAAGGCCCAGGAGGCCCTGCGGCCAGGCCGGCCCCCCAAGGGAAGGGGGTGACGGGGAGGACAAGGTAAGGAAGCAGAAGGGGAGCCCCCGCAGGCCCCTGTTCCCCAGGACTTTCCGGAAGGCGGCCTTTCCCCCCAGGAGCGCCTCGGAGGGCCCTCGGAGACCCTTCAGGCCGGCCTGCCAAGGGGAGCCGCCTCAGCGGGCGCCCCTGGCCGGGGCACGCGGGGGGGGGGGGGAGGGGGAGCGTCTTCCGACAGCTGTCAGACCCCGCGCAGTGTAAGCAAGTCCGCGTGGGCCAGAAGGCGTACGAGTGCCGGGAGTGCGGGCGCACCTTCAGCGACTGCTCCACGTGCATCCGCCAGCAGCGCAGCCACACGGGCGAGAAGCCGTACTGCTGCGGGGAGGCCTTCACGCGCAGCACCTCCCTCGTGGAGCACCAGCGGGCGCACACGGGCGAGAAGCCCTTCGGCTGTGCCCAGTGCGAGAAGGCCTTCACGCGCCGCTCCTCCCTCGTCAAGCACCTGCGCGTCCACACCGGGGAGAAGCCCTACGCGTGCGGCGCCTGCGGGAGAGCCTTCAGCCACGGCTCGGCCCTCGTCCTCCACCGGAGGATCCACACCGGGGAGAAGCCCTACAAATGCGGCCAGTGCGCCAAGGCCTTCAGCAACAGCTCGGCGCTCCTCCGGCACCAGCAGCACCACGGCTAGCGGCCTCGGAGCCGGGGCTCCCCCCCCCCCACTTCCGGACCCGCCCCCCCCCAGCTCCCCTGCGGATGGAGGAGCCTCTTCAGCCCAGATCTGTCTTTTGTCCCTCCAGTTAGTGCGCCGAGGCGCAGAGGGTGGGATTTGGGGTGTAGGAGCCCCGCCCCCACGAAATGGGCCGGCCATGCTGCGCCCCAAGTCTGGCAGGCCGGCGCCCAGGCCGGAAGCCGGATCCTCTCTTTGAACCTCCTGACTTGGACCCACGAGGGAAGGGAAGCCTTCAAAAGCCCCAAACAAAGGGCCTCCGTCCACGCTTCCCTCGCGATGGCCGCCCTTGCTGGGCCCTTTAAGAAGAGGCTTCGGCCCTCGAGCTCCGTTTATCCCCTCCAGCTGCCCCGTGGCTGCTCCCTCCAGATAGGCCGCCCCGATCCTGCGAGAAATCAGCCCAGCGCGAAGCCTCCTTCCTGGGCTCTTCCCCAGGCTGCACGCTGAGCCCTGCCAGGACTGTCATTCGTGCGTGCAGAGGCCCCTCCCACCACCTGTTACCCCTGAGAATGCTGGGAGTGAGGCCTGGAGTCAGCGAGTCTTGAGTTCAAAACCTGACTTGGACTCTAGCGGTGTGAGTAGAAACTCGCTTCATCCCTGTGTGTGGGAACAATAACGGCGTCTGCCAGGACCAAGCAAGACTCTTTGCAAAGCTTCGGCCCTGTTAAAGGGCTCCATAACCCGGCTATAATGATCGGACTCCGGGCAGGGTTTCTTCTGGGAGGAGGTCTGTGCTTTGCGGATCCCCAGGAGGCCCCAGCAGGCTGGAAGGGGCCGCTTGGAGGTGGGGTCTCCAGGAGGGAAGCCGGAGAACCTCCTCATGAGCGGATCCCTCCCCGGCTGTCCCTGCGCTCCCGTCCTCCGCTCCTCTCACCCTTCCTGGCCTCCCTCCCGCCCAGCCTCGTCCATGCCCTCTTCATAGCTCCTCCCACACTGCCCCGGAGAGTTAGTGGAGACCCTCACCGAGCCGGGGCACCTGGCTGCGGGGACCACCCGACTGCCCTTCTCCTGGCTACACGCAGGCCCGGCCCTCCCCCTCGGGACAGACTCGGTTCCTAGATATTCTCTGCCCTCCTGGGCCTCGGCTTCCTTCCTCCGGTCTCCCTTGGAATCTCCCTTCTTTCTTCAGGTGCCGCCCCCTCCAGGCAGCAAGCTGGGCCTCGTGGTGCTGCCCCTCTCCATGAAAGGGGCTCCCCAACTTTCTTATAGAGCCCACGTCATCCCTTCCCCTCCCGCTTTAGTGTGATCTTCTGTCACTGGCACACGCACACTCTGAGCTCGGGGGCTCCATGAAGTGGGCAGAACCCCACTTGGGTATCCCGGTGTCCTGCCTGCAGGAGCGACCTTAATAAAAGCTTATTGACCCGAGTCTTGTATTCTTTCTTGTGTTCCGAAGTAAATCTTCAGGGGCTCACCTCGTCCTTTCCCTCCCACTGCATGACTCGGGATTCAGCTCTGGGTGTTCTTCCCTCCGGCTGTCCCAAGACCCCGAGGCTCCTGGCCTTCCTTCTGGCGGCCTCTCCCCTTCTCTCTCTCTTTTCTGTTCCTTTTTGCTAGAGGATGAAGCCAGGCTTCCAGGAACCAGCCAGGGGGGTGCCCGCATTCTGGCGGCTCCTGGTGCGAGACTTGCCCTTTTTTATTTCCTCAGAGCGCTGCTTTCTCACTCATTCATTCCCCCCCCCCAGGGTAGGAGTCCTCCCCACCAGGCCAGGCCCAGCTCTCCGGGGTTCGGACCTGCTGCTGTCACTGGTGTCCAGACAGCCCGGCTTCACCACTCCTCTCCGTCACTCCAACGTCTCCCCCCACAGGCCGCGCCCTCTGGCTTTGGCCCACAGCCCACAGCTCTTAGCCAGGCGCTCCTCTCTGAAGCCATCCATGATTTCCTTCTAGCCAAACTTCCTACCCCCTGAAAACTCCCAGCAGCCTTTGCCACTGTCCACTCCAGTGGGGGGGGGGGGGGCTGCAATTCCCGCTGCCTGGAGCCTCCCATGACCCCAGAGAAGAGCCTCCACCTCCAGGAGGAGCGTGTTCAGCCTGAAGGGGAAGGAGGTGGGGAAACTGAGCCCCGGGTTTGTTCTAGCTTCTTCTCTACAGGCTTTTCCATCGTCCAGACTAGCCAAGGCTCCCAGCACGTGTGTCTGTGCCTCGGGGGAGGTTTCTTTCCAGGACAGGTTAGACCGAAGTCCTTTCCAGCTCTGAAACTCTGTGACCGCTGCGGGGAAGCGCCCTGACACGGGCGCCGGAGAGGGCTCTGCTTTCTCTGCCATCGAAGCTATGACCTAGAATAAACCTAGAATAAACCTGGAGAGCCTCGCCTTGAGAAAGCCGGCCTTTGGTTTCTTGAGGAAGATGGCGGAGGGACCCCCCAATATCACTCACCCAAAATGGTAACTGGTGCACCCAGAGAGCGCTGCCTGCGGAAGTCCCCTCAGGCTGCCTTTAGGACATCTCACCGTCCCTGCCCCAATCCTGCTGGTGCCACAGAGACGTCGGTCTGTGTGGCCAGTGTTATCCCCATTTTTTTTTTTATTTTAAACCCTTAACTTCTGTGTATTGGCTTCTAGGTGGAAGATTGGTAAGGGTGGGCAAGGGGGTCAAGTGACTTGCCCAGGGTCACACAGCTGGGAAGTGGCTGAGGCCGGGTTTGAACCTGGTACCTCCCCGTCTCTAGGCCTGACTCTCCATCCACTGAGCTACCCAGCTGCCCCCCAGTGTTATCCCCATTTTACAGATGAGGAAATGGGGGCCCGGAGACATAGGAACTTCTTGCCCATCTCACAACCAGGAAATGAGAGGGGAGGGAGAAGGGAGGGATTGGTAGCAGGATTCTAATCCAGGTCTCTCCTGGGTCCAAGTTCAGTGCTTTTAATTTTCCTAGAAGTCCAAAGATCTGTCAGCACTGAGACCACTGGGAGGGGCCCTCAGAGGGAGTTGGACTAGGAGAACTGGGGCTGGTGAATGAGGGCCAGGAACAGGGAGCCAGACTTGGAAGACTGTTTGAAAGCTGGAGAACCAGGAGCCTGGAGAGCCCCAGACCAGGCAGGCAGGCAGGCAGTGGTGGATGATGAAGCCTCCTTGGCTGCTCCGGAGTCAGAGGACCTGGTTTCCAGTCTCACTGCTTACTATCAGTGTAACCTTGAGCAAATCACATTCCTGGTCCTCAGTTTCCTTCTCTGTAAAATGATGGTCTGAGCTCCAGCCTTCCATCCTAGGAACATGAAGCCTGGAGAGCAAAAGCCGGGAAGGACCGTTCCGATTGTCTAGTCACTGCACAGATGCAGAGACTGAGGCTGGGAAGGCTGTGACCCACCTAAGATGACCCAAGTGTCCTGAGTCCTGGTCCAGGGCTCCATCCAGACCCCACATGGCTGTGTGCAGGAGACACCAGCCAGGGAAGAACAGAAAAGAGAGCAGAGGGAGGCGCCCCCCAGCGCCAAGCCTCCACACAGCTCCCGGCCTGGGCTCTGCCCAGCTCATCCTCTTCCCATCTGGGGTTCTGGGGCAGCAGATGTCTGTGGTGCCAGCAGGTGGCGACGAAATCACACAGAAGCTTGCTCTGAGTCTGTAAACTGAGTCAAGCCCCCTGCACTTTGCCAAAAGAGGCAGCCAGGACTTCCCTTCTTTGAAAAGGGGACTGGGAAGAGGATGCTGCGGACAGGACGATTCCCATCTCAGAAGAGAGACCCCGGGGCCCTTTGTTCAGGTTTCCCAGCTCCACAGCAGCAAACTCTGGCAGGGCAACAGAAACAGAGGAGTCTGGGCTTTGCCTTTGGGCAGCTTGGCCTCACCCCCAAGCCCAGCCAGGGAATGACCTTTCTCCTGCCTGCCTCTCCTGGCCCCAGAAGGCTGCTTGTCACTAAGGATGAAGTCGGGAAGCCTCCCCCCCCCCCCCGGGGGCACATTCTGCCAATGCAGCTTGGGAAGGCAGGGAAGTATGGGGCCAAGAACATGGATTTTGCAGTCAGAAGACCAGTGTGCCCACCCTCCCCGGGCAGCACTACTGCCTGGCTCTGAGACTCTGGACAAGCCACTTAACCTGCATGAGCCTCGGTTTACTCCTCTGGAGCACGAGTGGGATTGGACCAGACGGCCTCCATCTTCTCTTCTAGTTCTAGGATCCTAATATACCAACTGGGTGAGCTCTGGGCACCTGCCCCAAACCCTCTTCCAGCTGTCAGAGAGGAATGTTCACACCCACATGACTGAGGAACATGGGTCAGGGCAAATCATTCCTAAAGGGCTGTCTCTCTTGGAACCTCCCTTTGTCTCTGCTGCTTGTTGCCCTCCCTGCAGAGCCTTTGGATACCCTCTGGCAACAAGCATTTATGAATCTCCTACTGTGTGCTAGGCGCTGGCTTACAAGTATAAAGAATGAAATAATCTCTATTTTCTAGGAGCTTGGATTCAATTGGGGAAAACAAGAACAGCTAGAATTTCTATAACACTTCAACTGGACCTCAGAACAACCCCTCATTGTGCAGATGGGGGAAACCAAGGCTGAGAGAGCTTAAGTGACTTGTCCAAGGTCACATAGCTAGTAGGTGTCTGAGGAAGGATTTGAACCCAGATCTTCCTGATTTGGGGTTGTAAGTGCTAAAATGAATGGTTTAGCTAAATAATATGAAAATTATAAATCTTTTATTTATAAAGTAGAGGAATACAAAAGGATAGAGAAAAGACATCAACCTATCTAATTAAATATTGTTCCAGTGTTTGGTTCAGCCAGGACTTGTTAACCTTCGATCAGAATTAAACTGTCTCCAGAAGACAGGAAGGGAAAACCAGCCATCCACTCACCCAGGACAATGGCTGGAGCTGAAGGTGACTACTGAGGCCTACTTTCTTCTTTGAGCCGACCTTCTTGAAGCCAACTTCCTTCTTGGAGTGACTCTTCTTGGAGTCCACTCTACTAGCCTCCTTCACCAGACCTCCTTCACCAGACTGCCTTCATGGCTTTTGTGGTGGTTTCCTGTCCCTGCCCCTTTTCATAAGGGCCAATCACAGCTTCCAAATTGTCTGAGTTCTCACCTTTGGAATCACACCTTTCTGAGTGTGTGAACTCTTGAGTTTCTGGCTCTCGTCTAGCATCAAGTAAGGTGTGAACTCACTAAGTGGTTTGAGAGCTCCTCCACCTAGTTCAAGTTTGTGTCGATTCAAAGTTATTGCCAACAAAAGTGTTAACTTAGCAGAGAGAACAAAGGATTCCCTTTTCACAAGTGTGAACTCAAAGAGAACCAAGAATTCCCTTTTACAGGGTCCAGTGCTCTTTCTGCCACCCCTGGTTGTCTCTGAAGACTCCTCCTTGAATGACCAGGAATGGAGTGCCAAGCCTTAATTACACAGAAATATACAGTGTCCCCATTGCCCCAGACATCAAAGTAACTCAGTCAAACGTACAACTCACTCCCTGAATTCACAAAGAACAACTTTGCTCCCGGTGGAGGAGTTCACAGAGTTATCCTTCTTCAGGGTGGAAGTTCTTTTATTTCTTTCCCCTCCACATAACCCTGTGAGCACTGAAACTATTTTTAGGCAGTGGCCAACCCTGTTGGAGTGAGGAGCCCAGATCTAAAGGTCATTTGGCAGAGAAAGGGAAGTCCAATGCTTCCCCAGGCTCCTGGGGATCATCCTGGGAAGCGTTGTGACTGCTCCTCTTGGGACCCTCTCCGTGTCTCTGGCCCTTTAAGATGGGCAGTGAGAACCTCCGGGCAGCTGAAGACAGTTGGTTTCCTATGAGCTGCCAGACAACAGAGGGAGCGGTGCTTTGTGGGAGGTGTCTGGCCCTTCCCCTGCTAGGGGAGGGGATGAGACAGATGGACGAGTCAGCCCAACCAGACCCACAGAAACCAACTGTCAGCCAAGTAAGTCCCAGTTCTGGCGAGTTTCTCTCTCTTCCTGTCCGTTTGCTGCAGTGTCTCAGTGACAAAAACTGCCTGCCTTCAAGGGTCTGACATTCTAGTGCTGGCTGCCATTTTTGTCCCTTCTGCTCTCCTTCCCCACCTTCCACCTCTTTTTCCCTTCTGTTACCTGTCAATTTTCTCTTTAGTCTCCTTTTTTGTCCTCCTCATTTTCTTTATGAATTCTCCATTCTTCTCCTCCTTCCTTCCACTTCCTCTCCGTCTGGGGTACCATTAAGGGAAAGAGCTGGGATTCAGCACTTTTCCAAGTTCTGCTCATTAGCTAGGTAACTCTTTTGGGCCTCAGTTTTCTCCTCTGAAAAAATGAGATTGGAATAGACGGCTTTTGAGGTCCCTTCCAGCTTTGCTATCACTAGACTTTCTCTAAGTTCCCCTCCATCCCCTTTACAATATTCCTTCCTCCATCCCAGTCTCCAATGGTCCTTCTCCTTGGCAAGGCTCTCTACAACACTTATTTTCTTGGAAACTCTTACCTTCTGTCTTAGAACGGATATTAAGCATTGATTCTAAGGCAGAAGAGTGGTAAAGATGAGGCAGTTGGAGTTAGGTGAGTTGCTCAGAGTCACATAGCTTAGAAAGAGTCTGAGGCCAAATTTGAACCTAGGACCTCCCATCTCTAGCTACTCTTTTCTTGCTGCCCATAAACAACCTCAAGTCTCTCCCATTCTAAAAAATAAAACTACAAGCTATTGTCCTATAGCTCTTCTCCTTTTCGTAGCCAAACCTATAGAGAAAGCTGTTTACACTTATGGGCTCTGCTTCCTCTTCAGTTCTCAGCCTTTTGCAAGCTAATCTTCTATGGCATCACTCATTTCAAACAAAGCTATTCCTCAACCTGCCAGACATTTCTCAAGCTTCATCACTGATGTCTGCCACTGTCTCATCTTGAATACACTCTCCTCTATGCCATTGTACTTGTAGGTTGCCCCTCTACCTGCCGGACCATCCCATCTTATTTTTTATGCCCCCCAGCTGTAGATCTTCTCCAAGGTTCTGTCCTGGGTCCTCTCCTCTCTTTACATTCACCTGCATAGTGATATCCTTGGCTCCCGGGTAGCCATGTAATTGTATCATCTCTATGCAGGCGACTCCCAGATCTTTGTACCAGCCCTGCCCTCTCCCCTGAACTCCTGGTCCACAGCAGGGTCTACTTATTGCTTGTAGAGCACTTTACATCTTACAAAGCATTTTACATGCATGACTAGCTAATGCTTTCTCACTCAGTCCTCACAACCGCCCTGGGAGGTAAGTGCTATTTATTATCATGCCCATTTTACAAAGGTAGAAACCGAGGTAAGTTAAGATCAAGTCATGGAACTAAAGTGTCTGAGGCAGGATTTGAACTCAGGGTTTCCTAACTCCAGGTTTAGTGTTCTATCCACTTTGCTACATTAATTAAGTCTCCCAGCAACCCTGTGAGGGACAAGTAATATCTCAATTTTACACTTGAAGAACCTGGGACCCAGACAGGTTTACCTATGATCACATAGGGAAGAGGGGAAGAGAATAAGCATTTATATGGCACCTACTATTGTGCTGCTGTTGTTTCTTTAAGTTTTTTACAAATCTTACCTTATTTGATCCTCACAACAACCCTGGGAGGCTGGTGCCAATTTTATCCTGTTTTTATATGTAAACAGAGGTGAAGTGACTTGTCCAGGGTCACACAGCTAGTAAATGAATGAGGCTGGATTTGAACTCAGGTCTTCCTGACTCCAGACTGTGACACCTGGCTGCCTCTCTAGGGCATGGCTAGTGCCCTCGGTTCAAGCCCTATTCCTGGGGGCATGACCCTCAATTGTCTCTGTGTTTTCACCAGAGGATGCTATTATATTTTGATAGTCTATGGATACTCCGCATGCCCTTTCAACTATTCCAAATGCCAGGCCTATTTCCCAAGCTTCTTGAGCTTGAGATCTCTTGTCTTGAGTAATCCATGGGGTCTGTGGGGGTGGGA
>NC_058131.1:19158753-19167648 GCF_016433145.1 Gracilinanus agilis | reverse complement strand
GGGAGGAGGAGGCAGTGGGGGGAGGGGAGAGAGGCAACTACAAAAAATACAGCCACGATGAATCACACAAGAAGACCCCCAAACACAGGCAAGGAACAAATGGACCTTTAACAAGCCAGCTTCCCCCCAAACTGTACCCACACAAGCTATATACAGAGTAGGTAAGCCCTGATCTAAGAGGGGAGGCCATAGCAGCTGAGGGGAAGGGAGAGGAGGGAAGTAAAGCCTCCTGGAGAAGGCAGGAAGCCAGGCCAGGCGAGCTAGAAAGTGGAGATAAGGAGGCAGAGCACTCCAGGCATCCAAGGCCGGTCAGTGCCAAAGCAGAGTGCCCAGAATAGCCCATGGCTCTGCCTCAGCAGTCGCGGGCACCAGAGAAGGGTTGGAACTGCCATCACTTTTCAGGTTGAGTGAGGAGAGGTTCCCCCAAGGGCCACCCTGAACCTCACACAGCGATCCTGTGAAGCAGGGCTATCCCACTGATATAGTTATCATCCCCATTTTCAAATGGGGAAACTGAGGCACAGACCATTTTAGTGATTTGCCCACAGTCACACACAGCTACTAATTGTCACAGGTTTCATTGGGATTTAAGCCAAGTCTTCCTGCCTCCAGACTCAGTCCTCTGTCTACTCTACCACGATGACCCACTTTAGCAAGTAAGCCTCCTTCCCTCAAAAAGAGGCAGCACTGGGGCAGCTGGGTAGCTCAGTGGATGGAGAGCCAGGCCTAGAGACGGGAGGTCCTAGTTTCAAATCCAGCCTCAGACACTTCCCAGCTGTGTGACCCTGGGCAAGTCACTTGACCCCCATTGCCTACCCTGACCACTCTTCCACCAAGGAGCCAATACACAGAAGTTAAGGGTTTAAAAAAGAAAGAAAGAAAGAAAGAAAGAAAGAAAGAAAGAAAGAAAGAAAGAAAGAAAGAAAGAAAGAAAGAAAGAAAGAGAGAAAGAAAGAGAGAGAGAGAGGCTGTGCTGAACCTACTGGAGATTCCCAGCATAGTGAGGGTCAATGGACAGCATGCTGGACTGGAGTTCAGAAGGCCAGGGGATCGGGTCCCATCAGAGATGCTTCCTGGCTGTGTGGCCCTGGACAGATCACTTTATCTTGGGGAGCTCAGTGTCCCCTTCCGTAAAATCAGGCCAGCCCCAAATCCACAAGCTTTGCTAATCACCTGCGCTGTGCCAGGAAGACACAAAGACTGACTAAATCAGTAAATAGTGCCTGCCTTCTGGGGGTTTACATTCTAATGGGAGGCACAAAGGAGGCTCCAGGGGATTCGCACCTGATTGGGGTTTTGTAAACATCAAGTTTTAGGGCCTGAGAAGGACCCCAGAAACCACCTAGTTCAACCTCCTCATTTTACAGAAGAGAAAAGAGTATAAAGAGACTTACCCAAAGGCACAGAGGCTGTCAAGGCAAGATTTGAACCCAGAACATCTGTCTCTCAATCCATTGTTCTTTCTACTATTCCACCTATGTCTTGGCCTTTCATGAATCTCAGAGCACTCTATACAGAGAAGTGGGTGACCACTAAGCTATTTTCCTGGAAACAAGCAGTTCCATTCCGAGATCACAGATGGAATGAGCTAGCCACGGTGGACCACGGCATTCCTGGACACACTAGGGTGTGGGCTGGATGGAGGTGGGGGGCTGGATGGATCCTCCCGAGCAGAGACCAGTATCGGAGTCGGTGAGGCAGAGGGTGGAGGCAGAGGGACCCAGAGAAGTTGTGGTAAGAAGGGAAGGAAGGACCTGCGGCTCAGACCTCCCTAATCCCAACAATCTATCAAAAAGGACTAGTAAAAGGCTGAATTTTTTTTTCTCTCCAGACATTTTTTAAAGTGCTAGTGAGGATTTTTAAAACCACAAGCAGGGGGCAGCAGGGTAGCTCAGTGGAATGAGAGCCAGCCCTAGAGACAGGAGAGGTCCTAGGTTCAAATCTGGCCTCAGACACTTCTCAGCTGTGTGACCCTGGGCAAGTCACTTGACCCCCATTGCCCACCCTTACCACTCTTCCACCTATGAGCTAATACACAGTATTGACTCCAAGAAGTTCAAATCTGGCCTCAGCCACTTCTCAGCTGTGTGCCCCTGGGCAAGTCACTTCACCCCCATTGCCTACCCTTACCACTCTTCCACCTATGAGACATTACATAGTATTGACTCCAAGATGGAAGGTAAGGTTTATTAAAAACAACAACAACAACAAAAACCACAAGCATTTAGGCCTAGAGATGGCAAGTCCTGGGTTCAAATTTCAGCCTCAGACACTGTGTGACCCTGGGCAAGTCACTTAACCCCCATTGCCTAGCCCTTACCACTCTTCTCCTTGGAGCCAATACATAGTATTGAGTCTAAGGTGGAAGGTAAGTGTTTAAAAAAAAAAAAAAGACACACAACAAACCACGGGCGTTGTCTGCCCCCCCCCAGAATCCCCCCTTTTTAAAAACAAAAGTAGGTAAGTCACCAGGAATATTTGCTCTGTGCCAGGCATTGTGCTAAGTCTGGGGGATACAAAGAGAGCCAAAGTGCCTCCAAAGAGTTCACCGCGGCCATACAAACAACTCAGGACTTTGAAGACAGAGTAAAGCGGGGTAAATTAGAGGCAGTCTCGGAGGGGTGGGAGAGACCAACCAAGGTAGTGGAGCCCACCAAGAGACCACGTGAGACAGTCCGGGTAGCCCCCGCTCTCTGGGCCCAAGACTGGCCACTGTCTTTGCCAGCTCCCTTTGCGTGTGTTTATTTCTGCCCACATTATGGGGGTTCATCAGCGGGACTAACTCCGAATCGGTTCATACAAACCTTCCTGCGTTTTCTCTGAATTCCTCTGGTTTATCGGAGCAAAATAGGGTTCGATCTAGGAGGAGACCTCGGGGGCCGTCTAGACTAATCCCTTTATTTTACAAACGAGGAACCCGAGGCTCAGAAAGGGAAAGGGGCTTAGCCAGGATCACCCAGCCAGCTCTCGGCAGAGCAGCCCAGTGCAGAGAACCTGGGTCTGGCCGCAGAGGGCCCGAGTTCGGAACCCGGAGCCATTGGGACAATTCCCTCGCATCCGGGTTTCCTGGCTGAGGTAGCCTTCGAGGTCCCTCCAGCTCCGGGTCCCTGGGAGTCGACACAGCCAAGGGTTTGGCTACAGGGGAGGGGCAGACGTTTGTAGGCATCCCAGAGATGCCTTAGTAGCGCAGCCGCCTCAGCTTCCGCCCATTCTCGGCTTGTCCCATCCGCCATTGCCCAACGCGATAAAAGGAAGGCAGAGGGCACTACCAGTCAGCGTCCGGGCAGAGAGCCTTGTGTTCTCTTGAACTCTGCTCCGTGTGACTCTATGGCTAGGCATGCCCGCGGCTAGCCATGTTCTTTGCTGTATCCTCCTGTGGGGAGGGATGATTTCCTTGTCCCCAGAGCGTGGCACATAATTAGACTGGGAGCTCCTGGAGGCCAGGAATTGTCCTTTAGCACCGAATCAGGCATTTAGAAGGAGCTTAATAAATGTCCATTGATTGGTTATCGATGAATAGTTAATAGATACTTGATGGAGTCGAGGGAACGCAGGTTTGAACCCTGATTTCGGGTGACCTTGGACAAGTCACTAACCTGGGCCTGTTTCCTTATCTACACAGAGAGGAGGACGGCCATCTGGGCTCTAAACCGGTGATGCTGGGTCTAATGTTTGAGCAGAGGGGGAGGCTCCGGGTGTGCATCAAATTAGAGGCAGAACTCGGGATCCATCCCCAGTACTGCCACTTGCTAAATGGGGGACGATGGGAAAGTCCCTTCACGGCCCTCGGGCCCTCGGTTTCCTTTCCTGTACCAGGAGGGGGCTGGACTAGATGCGCTCGCGGGAGGGTCGCTGCCAGCTGGGACCATCTGGACCCGCCTTGTTGCCATGCCTCCCCCGGGCCGCGGGGTGGAGCTGCGGCCCCGCCCGGGGATTTGGGTGGCTTAGGGCAGGGAGGGGCGAGTCGGGGAGAGGAGGCGGGTCAGAGACAAGGAGTCAGGGCTGCTCCGAGGTCCGGCCGCGGTGAGTGGCGTGGGGACTCGGCGTTGGCCAGAACGGGGTTGGGGAGCTTGGCGCCCTGCATCGGGTGCCTGCTAGGGGTAGGGGGGCCACTGGGGAGACCCCTCCCGCCTCCGCCCCCAAGTTCTTGTCCTTGCTAAGGGGCGGGGAGGCCCGCGAGGGAGCGATCCGCCCCGGGAATGGGGGGGGGAGGGGGCGGCGCAGCCTCCGGCTCCGGCGTCTGCCTGCGAGCACCCGGTTCCCCTCCCCCTCCGCGGACGGGACCCTCCGGCTTCCTACTGACCGCCTATCCCGGACCGATCTCACCCCACCCCCACCCCCACCCCCGCGGCGCGCTGAAGGCGGCGATGACCTCCCGCGACCTCGGGGTGGGGGCAACGCTGGGATTGGGGCTCCCAGGTGGGGGCAGTTCCGGGGGGAGGGGTCACCCAGGCCCACCTCGGGCCTTTCCCGGAGCCCAAGTTCGAACTGCGGTGGGCCAAGCTGGAAAGGGCCTAAGGACGGGGTGAAAGCGGAATGTGGGGCTACCGCGTTACAGCGGCTAGAACTTCGCCGGGTGGCCCCGGAGAAGGCTACGGTAGCTGCCGCTGCGTAGAACGGGACGGGAGATAAAACTGCGTAGAACGGTACCGTGGCTAGAACTGCGCAGAATAGAACTACGCAGATAGAAGAACTAGAACGTTAGAGCAGAACTTGGAATGCTAGAACAGCCCGAGCTTATAGTGGGAGACGCGAATCCAGAACGTTACAATGGCCAGACTGTTAGCTAGAGGCGAACGTTAACCAGGGGGTGAAGGACGGTGGATGGCTCAGTGGATGGAGAGCCCGGCCCCGAGAGGGAGATCCTGGCTTCCAGTTTGGCCCCACACACTTCCTAGCGCTGCGATCTTGGACGAGTCACTTAACCTCCATTGCCTAGCCCTTGCCCTTCTGCCTTGGGATCAATACACACTATTGATCCTGAGACAGAAAGTAAGGGTTAAAAAAAAAAATAGCAGGGCCACTTGGGTGCCCAAGAAAGTCGAGTAAACCAGACCTGGGATCTGGAAGACCTGAGTTCAAACACTACCTCAAGCACTTCCTGTGTGACCCTGGATAAGTCACTTAACCTTTCTCTGCCTTGTTTTCCCTATCTGCAAAATGGGGGTGGATAGTAATAGGATCCGCCTTGCCTAGTTATTATGAATAGATGAGATTTGTTTTTTACATAGGAAATCATGCACAACATTTCCTCGTTGCAAAAGAAAACACACCCACCAAACAAGACAAAGAAAGTGAAAAGCAGTATGCTTCAGTGTGCCCTCGAGCGTTTGTCAGTTCTCTCTCTGGCCTCGGGGTCCTTTGGGATGGTCTTGGGACGTTGTTTTGATTAGAGGAGCTAAATCTTTCCCAGCTGGCCCCCCTGCAGCATTTCGGTCACTGTGCGCACTGTGCACTGTTCTGGTTCTGTTCACTTCACTTTGCATCAGTTCAAGGAAGCCTTTTCCAGGTTTTCTCCTGAAACCATCTCGCCCCTCCTTTCTTATAGCCCAATCGGATTCCTTCCTCCCCATTCTGGACTCCAGCTCGTCCAGCCAGTCTCCAGCCGATGGGCATTTATTTACTCCCTTTCCACTCGTTTCTCACCACGAGAGCTGCGCTCCATATTTTTAGATTTGTGTAAAACAAACCGGTCGGGCTCCCTTTTCATCTCTCTGGGTTACCTAGGCTTGAGAGTAGTATTGCTGGGTCAAAGAGTCTGCACACGTTTATAGCTCTGTGGGGACACGCTTCCAAATTGTCCTCTTAGTCCAGACCCTGTTCATTAGTGCCCCGATTTTGCCACCTCCCCTCGGGCCCTTCTCATTTCCCTTTTCTGCCGCATTGGCCAATCCGATGGCTGTGAGGTGGCCTCGCAGAGGCTGTCAGTGAGCTCTTGTCTGTAAAGCACTTTTCAGATTTTTAAAGGGCTGCATAAATAAATACTAGCCATTATTTTCGATAGTTGTTCCTAGGAAACAGGGGCTCCCCTGGGAGCATTCTGGGACGGGAAGTAGAATGCCAGAGCTCACGGGGACCTTAGAGGTCCTTTGGTCCAGCCGCGTCATTTTCCAGAGGAAGCTGGAGAATCGAGGATGTCGGAGCTGGAAAAGGCTTTTGAGGCTGGGATGCTAGGCTGGAAGAGAGTAGGCTGTTTGAGTCTGAATCGGGACGCACCGCGGGCGACCTCTAGTGGTAGAGTTCTGTCCAGACTTCTTTCTCCCCCCCTCATGTACCAGGGATACTCCTTCCTTCTCTCCGCCTCCTAGAATCTCTCCCCCTTAGAGAAGCGGTTCAAGCCTCGCTCACCTTCTGCAGGAAGCCCTTCCTGACCCTTCTTCCTGCTAGTGTCACTTAGATTTATTTCGTGTTTACACACGATTGTCGTCTCCCACGAGAGAATGTAAGAGTGGGGCTTGTTTCGTTTTTTGTGTCTGCATCCCTACAGGACCTGGCACACAGTAGGCACTTGCTATAAACTTATCGATTGATTGGCTTGAAGTCAGGAAGACCTGGGTACAAATCAGCTGCCTCAGATCCTAGCTGGGTGGCTTTTCTGGGCCTCAGTTTACTCCTCTGTAAAATGAAAGGGTAGAGCTAGCTGAATGTGCCCATCTCTTCCAGTTCCCAATCCAGGTTCCTATGATTATTTGTGAAAACATTCAGGTGTCAGATCCAGAGAGAGCTGAACTCATTTGAATAGAAAGTGAAGTGCCAGAGCTGGGAAGGACCTGGGAGCTCATCTAGTCTGACCCTCCCTTTGTATAAAGGGATCAGCTTGAAGAGGGATAAGCCACCCCCACTGTGGGAGGTCCCAGAGCTCAGAAGCCAAAACTCTGTGCTGCCCAGGACTAGCTCTGGAGAGGCCAGTCAAGGGAAAGGGAGGGAGCCAGCATCTGTGGCCCGACTTCTCCAATTGGCCCCGGCACCGGCCCCATCCTTTCTTCTAAGAGAATAATTTGGAAGTGGATCCCCAAAGAGCTATAGAACTGGGCAGACTCTGACCCAGAAATACCACTAACCCCCCCCCCCAAAGGGAACAGAACCTATTTGAATGAAGAAATTAAAAAAGCGTTTATTGCACCTACTGTGTGCCAGACACCATGCTAGGTGCTTTTACGAATATCTCATTTGATCCTCACAACCATACAGGGAGGAAGGTGGCATTATTTCCCCCACTTTGCTGGCGAGGAAACTGAGGCAGACAGAGGTCAGGTGACTTGCTCAAGATCCCCCAGTAAAAAATATCCAAGCCAGGATTTTTGAAAAACCTCTTCCCCTCCACCTTAGAATCAATGCCGTGTCATAGTTCCAAGGCAGAAAAGGCATAAGGGCTAGGCAGTGGGGGTCAAGTGACTTGCCCAGAGTCATACATCCATACAGTTGGGAAATGTCTGAGGCCACATTCGAACCCACTGAGCCACCCAGCTGCCTCCAAACCAGGGTTTGAACTCAGATCTTAGATTCTACGCCCAGCGCTCTGTCTAGCAATAAATGGTTCTGATGCCCCTGCACAGCCCATCTCACCCATTCTTTTTAAGCATCGGAGACTGTGACTGCAGGGGAGGGGAGGGCAGGATGTGGCCCACAGCAGTCTCGGGATTCCAGGCTCTGGGTCAGTTCCTGGCCAGTTCTGCAGTGGGGCGGATTCGTGCACAAAACTGGATGGTGATGGCAGGATCGGGGCTCCGAGGCTGCAGGGACCTCAGTGCTCCCATTTTACAGAGGGAGAAAGCAGAGGCGGAGCACTGAGGGGCTCCCCATACCCCAGCCCCAGTCCATGGCCTGATGGTTGGATTTCTGCTCTTCTGTCCAGGCCTCCTCAGAGTTCACCCTGGCCCTGCTCAGCCTCGATGGGGTCGTCCTCTCCCCAACCGAGAATGACTTTGTCCACCATGTCAAGGAGGAGCTGGACCGATTCCTCCTGGAGAAGCAGCTGTCCAAGTAAGGTGGCCCGGGGGCAGGGAGGCGTCTCAGGGGTGCCGGCTCAGGGATCATTGCTGGTGGGGCCCTCCTCTCATCCGGGTGTGTTCACGTGCAGGGCGTAACTAGCCATGAGGAGGAGACGCTGGGCATTGCACAAAGAGAAACAACTGGCCTGCGCAGAGATCCGGGTCAAGACCGCTTGGCCATTGGGGACAGCCAGGTGGCTGAGTGGATAGAGAGTCAGGCTTAGAGGACCTGGAGGTCCTACGTTCAAAATACACTTCCTAGCTGCATGTCCCTGTGCAAGTCATTTCCCTCCCCTTTGCCTAGCCCTTCCCACTCTTCTGCTTTGGAACAGACACTTCATATTGGTTCTAAGACAGAAAGTAAGGGTCTCTGGATGTTGGCCACAGAATCAAAAAGACCCGGGTTCCAGTCCTGCCTTTGACAAATACTGGTTGTGTGGCTTCCTGAGTCCCTTGGGCCTCACTGAGCCTCAGTGTTCTCATCTCTAAGATAGGAGTCACAGTAGTTCCCATGGCACCAAGCTCACCAATGAGGTTCTCTCCCTGCTCTAGGCAGCTCTCTAACCCCTGAGCCTCCTCATTGCCCCGTAACGTCAGCTTCTTGACCATACGGACCTTACTTTGTCTCTCTGGCGCTGGGAAGAGTGACTGATGGGACCCCCACCCGAGTGCACTGGGGGCCAAACTCCTGATTTGAGGTGGATGGCATAGGCACTTCTTTGCTGTAGATTGAAGGCAGGCCGCTTTCCTGCTGTTTGTCTCCGTTTCCTCATCTGTAAAATGGGGATAACAATCCCCCCACCTCTGGTATTCTGTGCTCTGCCTCTGCTTTCTCCCTCTGTAAAATGGGGGTGCTGAGGTCCCTGTAGCTGTGAGACCTCCCCTCCTCTCCCCTCCCCTCCCC
>NC_058131.1:19154379-19155775 GCF_016433145.1 Gracilinanus agilis | reverse complement strand
TCCCTCCCCTCCCCTCCCCTCCTCTCCCCTTGGGGAAATGAAAGCAGCAGACCAGAGGGTCTCTGGTCTCCCTCTGTGACCCGAATGGCTCATGAACGACTGGTGGTATAGTCAACAGTCTCTCAGCCTGGCCCTGGCCCTCCCCAAAGCCCTCTGGGAGCTTGGGCACATCACTCAAGCTGTCTCCTCTGTCAAAGTGGGGATAGACCCCACCCCCTCTTGGGCCCTCTTGGGGCTGACTCAATGCTCCAGCTCCTTAGAAAGACTGGGGGGACTCTGAGGGGACTTTGGAGACTCTGGGAGGTCTCTAGAGACTCTGGGAGGACAATGACGAGGACTCTGCATTCTTCTGCCCCAGCTGCCATGATCATCTCTAGAGATCTCTGGGCCTTTCTTTAGAGCTTAAATCTCTTTGAGGCAGTTTGTACTTTCTTTCATTCAAGCCCCTCAACAACCCCAGAGGTAGATATAGTCCTTGTGATACCCGTTTTAGAGATAGTGAGATTGAGGTTCAGAGAGGCAAAAACTTGCTCAGGGTCCCCCAGCTGAGAAGAGGCAGCCTGGTCCCCAGCAAGAGGCTTGACCCTCGGGAGCCGGGTCACCTCAGGGGAGTTCCTCAGCCCTTCTGGGCTCTGGGGTCTTCATTCACAGCAGGAGGGGGATGGAACAGATGACCTTAAAGGCCCCTTCTTGTTCCAGCTCTGGACACTGGTTGTCAGAGGTGGGGGGGCCCCCTGGTCTGCTTGGCCTGATGTCCTATGGGGTGGGGGGGACCCCAGAGCCATCTGGTCTGAGGGGTCCTTATTCAGCCAGACCCACAAGGGCTCTTCTCTCCCAGGTTTGGAGATTCCCTCCAGGGGAGCCACCAGCCCCTTCCCTTGGGGGTCAGGTCTCAGTGCTTAGAAGTATTTCCTAACCTGGAGCCTCAGTCTCCCCCCCTTGTACCCCCCCCCCCCCCACACACACACCTAGTTCTGCTTTCCAGGGCCAATCTGAGCCAGGCTAAACCCTGTCCTGCAGAGCGGCCTCTCAGGTCGTTGGCACTGCGGCCCTGGCATCTCTTTTTTCCATGCTAAACATCCTGTCTCTTCCCAGGCTTCTTAGTGACCTCCTGAGTGCCAAAGATGGCACACAGAGCGTCCTGTGGGCACCTGCCCCCCCCCTTACTAGAAAGGCAGAGGGAATGGAGGAGGTCCACCACAGGCCCCACCCCTCTGCCCAGCAGCCCAATGGGAGCGCCTTGGGGTAAGGAGGGGAGGCCGAGCTGGAGGGGAGTGGAGAGCTCAGACCACTTCCCTCCCTCTGTCTGCACTGACTGAGGACATTCCTCACTTCACCCTCCCAGCAGCCCAGTGGGAGCGGCTTCTTCCCTCCCCTGCGCTGGGTAAGGGGGGGG
>NC_058131.1:19138780-19154303 GCF_016433145.1 Gracilinanus agilis | reverse complement strand
GGGGGGGGGATGTTGGCCATCACTGCTCTATGCTCTCAAGGGTGCCCGAATGAAGAGAGGAACGGCTGAACGAATGAATGAATGAATGAAAAAGCATTTATTTGTAAGCGCCCTCTCTGAGCCAGGCACCTTTGCTGCGCACCTGAGATGTTTTTCCGTAGTGAGAGAGCCCCTGCCTGCCTCTGTAATGGAGGAGACGGCAGTCACCGGGCTGGAGTTTGGGGCCGAGGGGGGGAGCCAGCTGTCGGGGTCCTCCTGTGGCTGGTGGCCCCAGAGGGCGAAGGGGGCGGGGGAAGGAGCCACGCCCGTTTGGCAGCAGGACTGGCGATGCCTGTGTCATCCCGGGTCCCTGCGGGGTTGCTGGGAGCGGGGGTGAAGCCTTGGGCTGGGTAGGAGAAAGTGAAGGAGCAGAAGTGGGGTGAAGAAGCCTCCTCCTTCCCCTTCAGCCCTCCCGAGCTCCTCCCGGAGGGCCGGGTGGGTGGTTCGGCTCCTCCCCGCTCCTGGCCGAGGATTTCCCGAGGGGCGGGGCCAGCCTAACCACGTGCTCTCCTGTCCTGTCCTGCCTCCCTCCCACAGGGTGCTTCTCTTCCCACCCCTCTCAAGTCGCCTCCGTTACTTGATCCACCGAACGGCGGAGAATTTCAATCTCCTGAGCAGCTTCTCTGTTGGGGAGGGCTGGAAGAGGAGGACCGTCATCTGTCACCTGGACACCAGGTGTGGAAATGGGGGGAACGCGGCCTCTGCCGCTGCTGGACCCTGGGATCAGCTTCTGAATGGAGGACCCACTAGGGGGCTGGGAGCCAGGGACCCCCGGGCACGGCGCTGCTTTGGCCGCGAGCCCTCCTTGCGGCCAGTTATGCCCCGCGTTAGCTTTGTTGCTCAGGCTCCTGGCCTTGCCTTCCCAAGGCTTGGCATAGCCGGTCTCGCCCCTATTGGGCAGCTCCCTGGGAGGATCTGAAGGCAGAAGACTGGCTTTGATCCCCATTTTGGCCACTTATTCCCTCTGGGACTTTGGGAAATTGCTTCCATGTTTACCTCAGTTTCCTCATCTGTAAAAGGAGGACGATTGGACTATAAGGACTAAAGCCCTTAGCTCTAAAACTCTGTGTGAGGTTCTGTAATCCCAGGTCACGTCACCTTTCCCGACTTCCATTTTCCTACCTGTAAAATGGGCACGTGAATACCTTCCCTCCCCTAGTCCCACGGCTCTCTTCCCCGAATCCTACAGAACGGCCTGTATCGTTGCCCGGCGGCCACGTAGAATCGCTCTTCTCCCTCTTTGCCTCTAGGTTACCGAATCTGGATAACTTCACTCCCTCCTGCCCGGTTCCTGGCCGCCACAACAAGTCCCGGAGGTCCCGGCCCAATTTCCCCCAAGAACCAGCCCCTGCGTCCCGGGGTCCGAGACCCAACCGGAGGCAGCGTGGCCGCAAGCCTGACCAGGCCCTGTATGTGCCCCGGGCTCTCCGCAGGAAGGCCGAGCGAGGCGCGGACCCGGCCCCGACAGGGACAGAACCTGGGGACAGGGACGGGGACCCGGCTGGGGAGATCCCCGAAGAAGCTGAAGACCATGGCAGCGGGGACCCGTACCCCCACGCCAACTCCGCACTCCCCAGCCAGGCAGAGCCTGGGCTGGCAGGAGATGGAGAAGACCAGAGCCAAATGGCCCTCGGCAAGCCTGAGCCGGACTCTGTCGAGTTGGTTCCCTCCGACTCCGGCTCCGGTTCCAGTTCCGGTTCTGGCTCCGGTTCTGGCTCTGGCTCTGGCTCTGGCTCCGGCTCCGAGAGCCAGCCAGAGAAGGGGGAATGCCGGGAGGCAGGGAAGTCGTGCGACTCCAGGCTTCCCCGGGCCTTGGAGGATGGGAGTGAGACGCCCCGGGCAAAGAATCCGGAGGAGGAGGAAGAGAGCGGCTGTTCCGAGGATGAGCCTGCCGAGTTGATACAGGAGGTAACTAATGGACCCTCCGGGGTCTTGGGGGCCCGAGCAGGGCGGAAGCAGGGCTGGGAGGGACCTTAGGTCGGCGGCGTCCCTCCGAGAGCCTCCGCAGTATGGCCACGGCCACTCCCGGCCTCTTGGGGCTGCTCCAGCCCCGTGCGCGGCCCTGTTTCCAGGCTTTGTGGGGTGCCAGGGGGGCGGGCGGGCAGTACCAGGGGCAGAGATTTGGGGGACGTCGGTAGGGTCAGGGAGCCGGGCTGGGGATTTAGCGGGAGACTTTTTTTTTTATCCGTGGATTCGCTCTTTTACTTGGAGCCCGAGAGGCTTGGGGTGGGGGTGGGGGCTTAGGCCAGGGCATCCCTGTACAGTGAAGTGGCAGCTTCCCTCCCTTCTGGGCGCCAGGCTCGGTCCACCGGAGGCCTCGAGTCTTCCCGTATTCCTTGCTTAGACCCAGCTTCGTTTTTCCCTGTGGACGGCCCCTGGGAGGGGCTGCAGAGTGTCTGCAAAGGAAACTCCACTCCCAAGGCGAGCTGCCCGGGTGGTGTCACTTTGGGGGGGATTCCAAGGGGTGAAGGGACTTGTCCAGGGTCTCACACCCGGTTGTGTCAGAGGCAGGGCTTGAACCAGGTTCCTCCTCACTCGGACTCCGGTGCTCATTGGGAACTAGCCCACGCTGTGCCTGCTGGGAATACCGAAAGAAAACCAAAAGGGATCCTTGGCTGGAGGACCTCGGGGAGGGCTCCAGAGACAGAATCATCGTCTAAACGTTCTACATTGCGTGTGTGACAGAGACATCGCTGCACAGCAGAGGGCTGCCCCAGCGTCCAGGCTGGCAAAGGCAGTACCAGAAAGGGGAGAATCGGCCTCAGCAGGTCCAACAGGCAGCGGCAGGAAGAAGGAGGCAGGGGGGACTAGAGGGGCATAAACCAGAAGACACGCAAGAAATAGGGCACTTTACCTTGAAAAAGAGAAATCGATTTTAGTATATTATTATTGTATGTTATTATATTATCCTCCTGTCATAACAATATTAGTCTATGATTATTACACATACAATAACTATTTAAAATTCCAAGAGAGGGAGCAGCAAGCTGGCTCAGTGGATGGAGAGCCAGGCCTGGAGATGGGGGTCCTGGGTTCAAATCGGGCCTCAGACACCTCCTAGCTGTGTGACCCTGGGCAAGTCACTTAACCCCCCTTGCCTAGCCCTTACCATTCTTCTGCCTCGGAACCAATATACAGTATTGATTCCAAGTTGGAAGGTAAGGATTTAAAAAAAAAAAAAAAGAACAAAGGAATGTCTACAAAGGCCAAAGAGCTGATCTGAACCTCTGATTCAAAACCCAGATACAGAAATAATTTAACATATGAAAAATAAGCCTGCACCAGCCCCCCCCCCCCCTTGTGTATAACCATTAGGTAGCAATGGAGAGTCTTGAACTTGGTGTTGGGAACACCTGAGTTCAAATTTGTCCTCAGAAGCTTCCGACCTAGACAGCTCTCAGAAAGTCACCCACCTTCTGCCTGCCTCAGTTTCCTCATCTATAAAATGGGGGGGGGGAGCATGGCCTAGCAGCTCCTAGCTCCCACATTGTGGTCAGGATCCAGTGAGATGCTGAGCCCATGTCTGGCAGGAGATGGAGTTTAGAGAAGTACTGGCAGCTATTTCTAGAGCAGTGAGGAGGCACAGCCAGTCTTGTGCAGGAGAAGTTAGAAGAACAACAATACTAATAATTGTACTGAGCTCTGAGGTTTGCAGAGGGCTTTACAAATATAGGACCTGATCTTCCAACAAATCTGGGAACTCATTCATATCCCCATAATACAGTTAAGGAAAGGGAGGCAGAGGTAGGTTAAGTGACTTGCCCGGGGGGTACAGCTAGGAAGTGTCTGGGACTGAATTTGAACTCAAACTTTCCCGACTCCTCATTTACCACCTATTTTGGTAGGGGAGTGTCTGGGGTGAACAGGAGACTTATATCCCATTTTTTCAGATGGGGCCATTGGAGACCTGAAGGAGCTTAATGATATGCCCAGGCGGGAAAGCTGGAGCAGAACCCAAGCCTCTTTGTCCCCAGCCCAGCTCTCCATTTGCCACCATTTTGTGCCTCTTCCTCTTAACCCACCAAAAAAGCAAAAACAAAAACCACTCCTCCCAGAGCCCTTCAGAACTGTGAGAAACTGCCTGCAGAAGCCCCTGTCGAGATCTTAGTTTTTCACAGATTTTACAGATGAGGAAACTGAGGTCCAGAGACAGGAGTTCCTCACCCACAGTCACGGAGGGGCCGTGTCCGCACGGTCCTAGGCTCTTCTGCCCCTTCCCTCAGCTTGCATCCATGCCATGGCAGGCTCACTCACTCACTCACACAGCCCGGATGTGGCCTCCATCCTCTGACTCCCCCAGCCAGCACACGTCTTTGTGGGGCTCTGGCAGCACCCCCTGCCTTGGGACTCCTCAAAGACCCTCCTTGTGGCCTGTTCCCAGATCATGGACAACCTGGTGGACCGAGAGATCCAGATTGAGAAAATCCACCTGGACAGCTCCTACCTGGAGGACGAGCACACAACGGGGGAGAATGGCTTCGGCCACGTGGTGGAAATCTATGGCTTCGAGCCTTCCTTGAAGACGGAGGACATCATGGAAGTGTTTTCTGAATTTCAGTGAGTGGCCTGAGCCTGGGTGGGGCCTGGGGGAGCTGAGGCAAGCGGGAGGAGATACGGGGTGGGAGAGAAGGAGCCTGTGTAGGGACACCTGGATACCCCGCCTAGCACTGTTTCCTCTCCAATTGGGGTATCCCTCTTGCCTCCTGCCCCTCCTGCCTCAGTTCCCATCATTCCAGAGGGGAAGCCTGGGGCTGTCAGGGTGCTGGTTGTGGCCGTGTCATTGCTTTGTATGGAAGAAGTTCTTGGCAGAGATCTGAGTAAAGAACAGATGTCTAAGTTGTGGTGGAAAAGACATAGAGTATAAGGGGACCTGGGTTCAAATGCTGTCTCTGCCACTGACTGTTGGTATGACTTTGGGTAAGTCACTAGAACTCTGTTTCCTCACCTGTAAAAGGAGGGTTTGGACTTGCTGTTCCATCTTAGACTCATAACCCTAGGAAGTCGATTCATTTCATTCAGCCCCAGTTTCCCCATCTGTAGAATGGGGGGATGGACTAGAGATGTTCTCTGGTTCCTGCTGACTCCAAATCTATAACCTTTTGAGATGGCTTCGCTTCCTCTGGCCTCCGTTTCCCCAGCTGTAGAATGGAGGGGGAGGACAGACTAGAGATGCCCCTTGTTCTGTGGCCCCTGCCAGCTCCAGGGTGAGGCTCCAGTGTTCTTTGAACCTTCTTTCCTCATCTGTGGGGGTGCCTTAGACAAGATGCCCTCTAGCTTGCCTTCCAGCAATAACAACAACAACAACAGTAACAGTCTGTGCTTCCCCAATAGCGTCTCCGTAGCCCCCCTCGTTGGCCCCCTGAGGCTCTAAGAAACTCTGTGGCTTCTTGGGGGGCCTCCCGGGAAAACCCGGGCTGTGTATGGGCCTGGAGGTGGGAAGGGAGTTCCTTGAAGGTTCTGGGAGAGGCAAGGGCTTCACCCGGGATGTGTCTCTTTACCTTGCAGGGAGAAGGGGTTCAAGATCCAGTGGGTGGATGACACTCACGCCCTGGGCGTCTTTCCTTGCCTGGCGTCAGGTAATGAGCCTTGAAGGCTGTGGGGTGTGCTTGGGGCTCCCCAGTTCCCCACCCCGGAGCCCTGGGGAGAGGCCGGAGCTCGGTGCCGTCCAGGGGTTCAGTTTCTCTCTCTCCGTCTCCCTTCCTCTGTCTCTGCAGCCACTGAAGCCCTGACCAGGGATTTCCCAACGCTAAAGATTCGACCCCTCACTCAGGGAACCAAACAGTCCAAGCTCAAAGCCCTCCAGCGTCCAAGTAAGAAGCCAGAGGTCGAGGGCTGGACCGGGGGGTGCAGGGAGGCGGGAATGGCCCTTCCTCCCTGCTTTTCCCCACTTCTGGGTCCTTCAGACAGGGATGCTCTGTGTAGGGAGGACCCTGGACCAAATGGGGGAAATCCTGAGACCAGGGAGACAGCCCCTGCCTTTTAGCAGCTGTGCATTGTGGGATAGTGCCCAGAGAGTCACTAACCCCTCACCTCCCTGCCCAGGTCTGACTGTGAGACCTTAGACGGGTCCCTTCCCCTCCTGGGTCAGCTGGAGCAGCTCTCTAAAAATGATACTTGGCAGAGAGGGCTCTGGCTTGCCTCGTAGGAGGGGTTCCAACCTGGAAGCCTCTCGTGCTCCTGAATCGGGGATCAGGGCCCCCCTAAATGGCAAGGCCCCCAATATCAGTGATGGTACAGAGCTCCAAGGTAGCGCATAAGGAGCGAGTCCTGTGGGGGGACTGCCCAGCACTGTGCTTTATAAGTAATGGGCCAGCTCAGGGATTGAGCTGCGAGGCAGGAGCTATTATCATCCCCATTTTACACATGAGGAAAGTGAAGCAGACAGAATAAGTGCCTAGCCCAGGGTGACCCCGCTAGTAAGTGTCTGAGGCTGCATTGGAACTCGGGTCTTCCTGACGCTGGCTTTGCAGAGTGAGGAGCTTGGCCTCTGAGCCATGTGCTCTTCTTGAGGGGTGCGAAGGGTGGGGGAGACACACAGCCCAGGAAGGGGCAGGGGCCCCAAAGCCTGCCTCCCCTCACCCCCAGCTCCTTGAGGAGTCCCTGCCCAGTTTCTCCTCTCCCATGTGGGTCCTAGTTTCAGCCCTGGATGATAAGATCGGGCAAAGCCAGCCCCCAGGATCCTGGGAGCCCTGAGGGGCTTTGGAGGGTGTCCTGGCGACACCCCAGCGGCCTGGAGGTTGACATGGTCATGGACCCGGCTGTCAGCCCCTGGGCCGGATGGGGGGAGGTGGGAGTGTGGTGGGGAACATCCATGACTTCCTAGCTCCAGGTCTCAGTTTCCTCATCCATGAAATGGGGATAATCCCCTTAGTCCACTTCTCTCAGGCACTTAGGTGCCAGGCACTGGACTGAGGGCTGGGATACAGGAGGCGCCGGATGCTTTAAGGGAAACTGCTTTAGAAATGGGAGTCATCCTGGGATAATGGCTTTAAAATGCGTCTGGGAGAGGAGCTGAGATCAGATGCCCCCATTTTACAGGCAGAGAAATTGAGAGACAGGAGAAGGGCTGGATTCCAGTGCAGGCAGGGAGGGCCCTGACCTGCCGGGATGATCTGGATGATCTCCGGCATCCAGCGGGGGAGGGGGGCGGCTCCCCTTCAGCCTTGGGAAAGCTGGCGCGTCGCTGTTCCTTTCAGAGCTCCTGCGCTTGGCCAAGGAACGACCGCAGACCAACACGGCCGTGGCGCGGAGGCTGGTAGCCCGGGCCCTGGGCCTCCAGAACAAATGCAGAGAGCAGCTGGCAGCGGAGACCTCCGCTGGCCAGCCTTGAGTCACCACGCCGGAGCCCCCTCGGACCCAGGCTCTGGGGGCCGGACCCCCTCACGCCCGGCCCGAGGCCCGGCTCCGGACGACGGCCATTCACGGAAGGGGCGCCAACCGCGGTCCAAGCCTGGTGGCCTTGGGGATATTTTTAGTTTTTGAGAAGAAAATTAAAAGTGGACTGGCTGGAGGGCGTCCCTGTGTGCTTTCTTGACAAATGCGGCCTCCGGGAAGGACACCAGGGGGCGCTGCCCGCCAGGCGGGCCCATTTCCCTGCCCCAGGATCTAAGGTCCCTCCGGAGAGGGACTCTTTGCGCCTGCCACCGGGGCCCTTCCCACCCCAGGCCCTTCCCCTCAGGTCTTCTTTCCGACTCGGACCCAACCACATAGTACCTGGGCGACGGGCTTGGGGGCTGCTTGGGGGCCCCTTGGCGTCCCCAACTGTGGAATGGTCATGGATCCCCGAGGGGAAAAGAAAAGCGAATGGGATCTGGGGAGGCTGGCGCCGCTTTCTGCTCCCCCTCCCCTGAAATACCCAACTCTGAGAAGGGGGGGGGGGTGTTAGCCCCATTTAGAGATGGGGAAACTGAGGCACGGGGGTCAAACGAACTGCCCGAGTGAGTTAGGAAGTGTCTTGAGGCAGGATTTGAACCCAGGTATTCCTGACTCCAAGTCCAGGGCTCCAGCCAGGCCATGATGCCGCCTCCCTCGGGGAGGGACTAGCCCTTAGACCCGTTACTAGGTATCGGATCCAAGACCGAAGGGCGCTGAGGGCTAGGCGATGGGAGTTCAGTGATTTGCCCAGGGTCACAAGTTAGGAAGTGTCCGAGGCCCGATTTGAACCCAGGACCCGCCCCCTGAGCCTCCTAGCTGCCAACCACCCGGTGGCTTAAGAAAGCGTTTCTCTTGGCGCAGCGCCCTCCGGCTCGCTGTTGCCCCCGCGGCCGTGGATCCCCGAGCGCCGAGTCCAGTATTTGGGAGGGAGCCGCCGCGAAGGGCCGGCCACGGAGTGATGCCGTGGGAAGGGGGAAACGGACAGCAGCGTGGACCCGTCCAGACCGAGGTCAGGGCAGGGGCAGGGCTTAGGCCCAGGGGCGGGCGGGTGACGGGGAGGATGGAAGCGCGAAGCGGCTCCACCCCACCCCCAGCCCCTGGGCAGAGCCGGGGACCTCCGCGGGTGACGTCAGACCTTCTCCCTTCCCTGCTTCTCGCATCCCTCCGTGGCAATGAGATTGTTTAATAACCAGCGACACCTGGAGGCGGGCCTCGTTACTGTCTAAGTCGGGCTCTCGGAGGGTGGCGCACTAGAGACGGCGCTCGAGCCGCTCGGTTTTCTCCCGTAGGCAGCGGCATTCTGGGAAGGGAAGCGGAGGGGCGGGGGGCGGGGGCCAAATCTGAAGGGACCCCACGACGGGTCAGGCCTTCGGAAAGGATGGATAGGATCCACCGGAACAGGGCGCGGCCGCTTCGGGGCTCTCCCCACGCGAGCGTCGCTCAGAAGCCCCTGCGCGGGGATCTCGGAGTCCCCGGACTCCGAGGCTGGCTTTGCCCCCTTCCTTGGTCTTGGAAGTGTGTTACAACCGGCCCAAGCCTTGGAAATAGAGACTCCGGGTGGCGGGATCTCTTCGGAGCGCTGCGCTTCTGGGTTCGGGAAAGGGCCAGACACACGAATGAGGACCGCAGGATCTCCCACTGGGGGCTGCTCCCCGTTTGGAAGATGAGGAAACTGAGGCACTCCCCAGCAAACTCGAGCTCCTCGGGGGCAGGAACTAGCTGCACTTTGGTCCTCGTGCCTCCCAGGGCACATAGCAGGTGCCGCATGTTTGTTGATCGACTCCTAAATAAATGGACATGGAGCCAGGAGATCTAGTCGGGCACTGAGGTGACCTGGGGCTGGGAGGCAGGAAGAGCTGAATTTGAAACCAGAGAGAGACACTTACTAACTGCCTGACTCTCCCTGCGCAAGTCGCTACACCTCGGTTTGCCTCCGTTTCCTCCTCTGTAAAATGGGCATAATAATACCGCCTACCTCCCAAGTTTGGGGTGAGGAACAAGTGAAATAGCTGTAAAGTGCTTTGCAAACCATAAAGCACTATTTAAATGTTGACTGTTGTTGTGGCCATTCTCTCACTTCTGCTCCTGCTTTCTTGCGTGTTTCCTCCTTTTCTGGACTCCTCCAGAAGCTGATATTCTAGGTCATAGGATCCTAGAGTTCTATCTGGGAGGGACCTTAGAGGCCAGCAAGTCTGACCCCGTCCTTTGACAGATGAAGAAACTGAGGTCCAGAGACAGAAAGTTACCTCCCCAGGGCAGATAAGGCACAGAGGGAGGGAGAGAGAGACAGAGACAGAGGATGAGGAAGAAGAGAAGAGAAGGGAGAGACTGGAGAAAAAGAAAGAAGAGAGAAAGAGGGGGCAGCTAGGTAGCTCAGTGGATCGAGAGATAGGAGGTCCTAGGTTCAAATTTGACCTTGGACACTTCCCAGCTGTGTGACCCTGGGCAAGTCACTTGACCCCCATTGCCTACCCTTACCACTCTTCTGCCTTAAAACCAATACACAGTATTGATTCCAAGTCGGAAGGTAAGGGTTTAAAAAGAAAAAAGAAGGAAGAAGAAAAAAAGAAACAAACAGAAAGAGGAAGAAAGGGAAAAGGAAGGAAAGTAAGGAAGGAAAAGAAAGAAGAGAGAAAAACAAGAATGAATGCTTAATGGTGTGCTTTTTTGGAGTTACAGCTCCTTGGTTAGAGTCTTGGCTCTGGCATTTATAACCAGTGAAGAATGGGAGCTCCCTAAGGGCAAATACTGTCTTTTGTCTTTTTATCTCCAGTTAACAACAGCTTGGGCAGGAGCAAATGCTTAATAAAAATTTGGTTAACTGGTTGACCTTGGGCATGTCACTTCCCTGGGCCTCAGATGTCATCTGTCAAATGAAGGAAGGAGATTGGACCAAAGGATTCTAGGCCCAGAAGTCACCTTATAGTAATCTGGTCCGACATTTCCACACTGTCCTTACTGGGGGGAGGAGGGGCTTGTATTCTTGCCTTTTCTTTTCTGGATGTATTGTTTCCCTCCTTGGAATGTAAACTCCTTGAGAGCACCTAGCACAGATCCTGGCACATGAGAGCAAGAGAGCTTTTTGCAAGTGTCCAGGGCAGCTACATGGAACAGGAATAAGCCTTGTTCTGCTTGGCCCCAGAGGGCAGAGCCAGCAGCAGTGTGGGCAAGTAAGCATATTTTGGTCTGATGTCAAGAATGAGAGCTGTCCCAAAGTGGAAGCAGTTTCTTTGGGCGGTGGTGGGCTCCCCTCATTGGAGGTCTTCAGAGGCTGGCAGCCTCAGAATCATGCAGAGGAAACTCAATCTAGCATGCAGACGCTACCCAGTCCAACTCTCTCATTTTACAAATGGGGAAACTGAGGTCCAGAGCAATCCAGTGACTTGTCCAAGTCACATAGCAGATCCAGGATCCTAAAAGGGAATATTTTTCAGGCATGGGTTGGACCAGATGGTCTGGGAGGATGGCCCTCCCAGCTCTGACTACTTCCTGCACCAAACATGTTTAAAGGACCTACAGCATGCTGAGTGCTATGTAGAGGAAGAACTCTTAGGATCACAGGATTTGGAACTGGAGGGCAACATTTTTAAGAAGAGAACACGGAGCCTCGGACAAAGTTATCATGAGTGCTCTAGAGAGTGAATGGCATTTTGTGTTCCTTCCAAAGTGCACTGGGCTTCCTTGGTGAGCTCGTCTTTCCTGGAGGTCTTCAAGCAAGGGTGAATGTCTGTCCACTGGGTCATGTGACAGAAGGGGATTCTCATTGGACAAGATGGCCCTCGAGGACCCTCCCAACTCTGTTATTGTGAAAAGATAAGAAAAGCTGGTGGAAGTGATGACATATGCTCTTGGTCACCCATGCTACCCACAAGGCTGATGGAGAGGGCCCAGTGGAACCACATACATTGCATATAATAGTAACCTTTTATTCCGGGAACAAACACCTGTGATTCAAGTATATGTAAACATCCATGATGACCTGCAGCACCTTGTAAATGTCCTCCCACCCAGGAACTTGTTTATAGCACCAGTCATTCAGGTCAGCCCATCGAGATGACGATGGTGGTAGTGATGGTGGCATCGACAGTGGCGCTTACACAGGTGGGTTTGGCTTCGGTTTCTTCTGTATGGCTGTGCTTCCAAGGGCCCAGATGCCCACATTAAATATCATTACATTTGGTTCTGGACATAACATGCAAATACAATGAAGAACTGGTATCCTTACAATAAAATAGAAAAAAAAAAAAAAAAGCACATGCTCTCCCAGTCCCCTGATTAGAAACATACAGGTGGCACTGGCAAGTGGTAGGAAAGATGAAATGAGTGAAGTGAGAAGTCATGGGGCCCATGCTGGGTGAAATCAATTAGGTAATTTGGAGTACTAACCCAGTTGAAATAATTAGATTTTGGAGGACTAAGTTGGGCAAAATCCATTTGATAACTTTGAGGACTAGACTGGGTAAAATTGACTAGACTGGTGAAATAACTAGACTTTGGAGGGCTAATCTGAATGAAATCAACTACTCTGGAAACTGGCCTGGGTGAAATCAACTAGATGACTCAGGAGTAGATTGAGTAAAATCAATAAAATAACTTTAATCACTAACCTGGGTGAAATTGACTACATCACTTTCAGGACTAGACTGGGTGAAATTAACTAAATGACTTGAGGACTAGCCTGGATGAAATCAACTAGATGACTGAGGAGTAGATTGAGTAAAATCAAAATAACTTTAAGCACTAACCTGGGTGAAATTGACTACATCACTTTCAGGACTAGACTGGATGAAATTAACTAAATGACTTGAGGACTAGCCTGGATGAAATCAACTAGATGACTGAGGAGTAGACCAGGTAAAGTCAACAAAGTAACTTTAAGCACTAACCTGGGTGAAATTGACTACCTCACTTTCAGAACTAGACTGTGTGAAATTAAATGACTTGAGGACTAGACTGTGTGAAACTGACTAGACAGAGGTCTAGCCTGGGTGAATCAACCAGATAATTTTGGAAGACTAGGGAGGAGCCTGACCACTGCCATAGCCCCTGTGGGCTGTCTCTGACTTGAAGGAGAGAAAGACAAGCTCTTTCAGTGACCGCCCCACCAGGAGGTTCCTGAAATGTTTGCACAGCTCTGGGCTGCACAGATTGCAATGAGGAAGGAATTTCCCAGTCCTGGATGGTGATTTGCAAATGGAGACCTATATAGACTTGATTTTGGAGCTGAAGACAGAGGCACTTGTAGTTGTGGCTAAATCTCTAGCATGGGATATCTGGGTACAGATGTAGCAGCGTGGAGATTTAGAGATTTAAGAAAATGCTTTGGAAAGGGCATATGAGGGGCAGACTGCCCAGGCTCCTGATGGCTAGGGAAGGGGCTATAAGGGGAAGGGTGTGAACCAATCCTGGTCTTGAAATAGAGCTTCAAACCATGGTCCTGGGGAGCTGGAGGCCTGCACCAATCTCCATCTGGGAAATTCAGAGGGGAATCTTAAAGGAGTTGGAGATGAAGGCTTCCTACTTCCCTGCCAAAGAGATATGAAGGGAGGGACAGGGAGCATTCAGCCACAAAGTCTCAAGGAAACTGAGGCCTCAGATCCCTTAAATAGCACCCCGTTCCCCCTTTAGCCAGCTAGGTTTCTATCCTGAGTGGGCAGCTGGACATCTGGGGCTCTAGCACAGGACTAGGGTTCACTAGGGTTCGAGTCATGGTGGGTCCCACCTTGCCCTCCCCAACCCCCCAAAAGCTGTGTGTCTTTGTGGCAGTTAGTCGCCCTGTTGTGTGTCCCCCTAACTCCAGGGGAGGCAGAGGGGAAGAAGAAAAGAGTTCAAATATCAAGCAGGTTTTGGGCAAGAAGAAACAAGGCAAAATGGAAAGGACCTGACTTAGAGGCAGAGGGTTAGCACACAGGCTTCGTGACCTTGGGTGAGTCTCTTCCCCTCTTTGAGCCTTAGTTGCCTTGCCTATAAAATGAGGGGGCTGGGCCAGACCTCTAAGATCCCTTCTAGATCTCAAGCCTACGAGGCCAGGCCCAAACAGACCCTGGACCCCACTGCAGGAGTCGGGGGAGGGAGCAAGGGGAGGTCCATCTGAGCTGTGCTGTGCAGTGGTTAGGGAAGGTCCCAGGGAGACCAGTGCAGTGTGGCCCTAGGGCAGGGGGTCCAGGGGGTCCAGGGCTGACTCTTCACTGAGTGGGGAGCAGGTTGTTTGAGAGTCCTCGGAAGTGATTAAACTTATTCTCCGTTTCTTCACTGTAGGAGCCACCTGTGGGGGGTTTAGGGGAGAGAAAAGACAAAAAAGTGATTCATTTAGGAATGAAAAAATCTCCCCCCTTCCCTCCTAGCCAGGAAAATCTCTTCGGAGCCCTGAGGGTGAATGAGGGAGGGGAGGATGCCTGGCTCTCCTCTGTTGGGTCATTTACAGTGAACGATTCTTCCTGACCTTGGTAGGGGTTTGCTTGGCAGAGATCCTCCAGGGATTTGCCATTTCCTTCTCTGGCTCATTTTACAGGTTAGGAAACTGAGGCAAACAGAGTGAAGTGACTGGCCCAGGGTCACAAAGCTAGTGTGTCTAAGGCTGGATCGGAACTCAAGGCTTCCTTATTCCAGGCTCCGTGCTCTAGCCACTGAGGCCCCCGGCCACCCTATGGAGTCGGTGTTTAATAAATGCTGATTCAGCTGAATTGGATCCATTCTAGAAAGGAAGCTGGTTGAACGAAGCTCCCCAGCCCTCGGTGCACATCAGAGAGAGCCTGGCACCAGGGCTGCCAAGTGGGCCAGACGCGGAGCACCAAACCCGCGGTTAGACCCAACGCCTGCAATTTGTGGTCAGGAGCGCCCCGAGCCGGGTGGCCTCTGCCCAGCCCTCGAAATAGCTCTGGGCTTGGTGCTGGGTGCCCTGCGTCTGCCCGGCCAGGTTGGGCGTGAAAACGGGGCCTCGGCCCAGCTCCGAGTCCGCAGCTTCCCTCCCCGGCCCAGAGAGGGCGGCCACAGCGGCAGGCCCAGGAGGCTCCCGGGGGGCTGCTGGTGGTGGGGCTCACCTATGTGGCAGTTGTACATCCAGATGCGATGCCCGTCGTAGCGGGTCCGGCACTTCATCACGTTGTTGCTGTAGTCGGACTCGGCCACTTCGTAGTTGGGGTTAATGATGATCTGAGGAGGGAGAAGGGAAACTGAGTCAAGGGGCTGCTGCTGAGTGAGCGAGTGGCCTTGGGCAAGTCCCTCCCTTCTGGGGGAATTTTCATCTTCTATAAAATAAGGATGTTGGATTAGATTAAAAGCCCTTCCCAGCCCTGACATTCTGCGTCCCTCCCCACCCCCAGACTCGGGCCTCCCGGATTCCAGGCCCAGCAGGCTATTGGCACGGTGCCGGCTGCCTCTGGGACCTCGGTCTGTCCTCCTCTGGGAGGGAAGGTTCTAGAAGCCCCCAGACTCTCCCCAAAGACCCCCAGCACCGTGCTTTGAAAAGCCCAGACTCAGCTGGAAATGGCCTCGGGCTCCAAGGAAATGAGAGGGGAGGGAGGAGAGGGGAGAGGGGAGCCCACGGGGCTGGTTGGGGTGACCAGGAGAGAAAGGGCAGCCCGGCATAGCCCACGAGCCTCAGTTTCTTTGTGTGTAAAATGAAGCCTCCAAGGGCACTCCCAGATTAGGGTCTAACAGTCCTAGGACCTGCTTTGTCTGGTGTGCCTGAAGGGCTTGCCTGGCCAGCAGCATTTCCCAGTTCTCACACTGGGAGGATGTGATCACCAGACCTCAGCCTTAGCTGCTGCAACACCTCTGCCCTTCCCCCCCCCCCCCCCCAGCCCTTCCTTGTTGTTCAGTCCTGTCTGACTCTCTGTGGTCCCATTTGAGTTATCTTGGCAGAGATACTGGAGTGGTTTGACATGACACACAGGTGGGAAGACTCCTCCTGCCCACATCTATTCTAGGGCCTCAGTAATCCCTGCTATTGCTAAGCACTGGAATTTGTTTTGTTGTCTTCCTCTCTTCCTTCCCTCCTTCCCTCCTTCCTTCTTACCTCCTTCCCTTCCTCCCTCCCTCCTCCCTTTCTTCCTTCCTTCCTTCCTTCCCTCCCTTTCCTCCTTCTTTCCCTCCCTCCTTCCTTCTGTCC
>NC_058131.1:19113978-19138459 GCF_016433145.1 Gracilinanus agilis | reverse complement strand
TTTCCTTCCTTCCTTCCTTCCTTCCTTCCTTCCTTCCTTCCTTCCTTCCTTCCTTCCTTCCTTCCTTCCTTCCTTCCTTCCTCCCTGCCCCCCTTCCCACCCCCTCTTTCTTTTTTTCTTGTTCCTCTCTTAGTTCTCCAAATATCCCTTCTTGACAGTAACTGCTGCACTGAGGATGTATTCACTTCTCTATGAAGACAGAAGGGAGTCAGAGGGCCTGGGACCCGGCACCGTGGCAGAGCGGATGTTCCCCAAACAATGAGAGAGAAAAAGGAGGGCGGGACAGCGAGAGCTTCCCCCCCTCAAGGGAGATGGCTGCGATTTCTAAGAGAACAGGGATGATCCTGAGAAGCCTGTGATTAAATGATGGCCTTGGAGGCCAGAGTTCAAGTCCCTCCAATTCCCTGCCCTCCGCTTTGGCTCTTTGAGTCCAAAGTTACAGATCAGTGAGTTGCTGATTTGAGCCCATAGGTGTCAGGTGTCGTCTCTCTCTCTTTTTTTTTTTTTTTAAATCAGGAAATTCCTCTAGCCATTGAGCATCTATTAAGCACCTACTGTGTGCCTAGCACAGAGCTAACCCCCAGGAATACAAAGTGCAGGAATTGGTCCAACGAAAACAATACTGATACTGTTATTAACGTGAACCAATGAAGACTAAGTCTAGGTTGTCTTTATCACAAGGAATTCCCAGGTGAGGAAACTCCCCGGATGTTCCTCTGCTATTAGCCTTATGATGACGATGATTATCCATCGGCTGATATAATGATCTGCGTGTGCCCCTCCCCCCATCCTCCAGGGAGCCCGGCTCACAGCAAACACCAGGCTGCAGGGGATCCCCCTTGGTGGGGAGGGGGCAGGCGGTGCCCAGCCCCGCCCGGGCACCAAAGGCTGAGGACAGCGAGAGTCCCAGGCTCAGCAGAGAAGCCTCCGAGCCCTCTGCCGTCCTGGGGCGGTTTGATGTCCTCATCGAGGGGGCATCGCCCCCCCCTTTCCTTCCATGGTTTTCTGCCCGAGCCTTCCCCAGCCCTCCTCCCTCCGGCCACCGCGCCGGTTTACACTGGAAACAGCCAGCACAAAGCTGCCCACTGAAGTCACTGTGGAATATTCATTCATAGCCTGGCACTTCCGCGGCTCCCATTAAACACACACACTGAGGGGAGCCGTCTGGGAGCCGTCTGCAGAACGGGACGATCCAGCTCTCTCTCCCTGTCCCGCTTTACGTCGGAAAGAATGGCAGCCAGGAGTTAGCAGCCCTGGGTTCGAATCCTAGGCCTGCCACATTCAGGCCGTGGGGCCCCGTGGCTGTCTTTGTGCCTCTGTTTCTTCCTCAGTAAAAAGGGCAGACAACTGACATTTCTAAAGGCCTTTAAGGCACATCTAATTCTTTTTAGTTTCTCTTTTGATCCTCACCACAACCCTGGAGGGCGGGGTTGGTGCCCATTTTATTGATGAAGAAACTGAGGTAGGGAGAGGGTCAAACAACTTGCTGGGATGATCACAATGAGTATGGGAGAGGTCGAAAACTGCATCTGAACTCTCAAAGTCTGGGTTCGAAACTGAGCTCTGCTACTTACATGCATTAAATATAATAGAGGACAGGGCCTTGCCCTGTGACTTCACTGTTGGGGAGCATGCCCAAGTGAGGAGATTCCTCTGCCAATGTAATTGGGTACTTTCTCTGCAATCTGAAGATTTTGAGTTGCCTAAAATGCTAACAGGTTCAACAACTTGGCCAGGGTCACAAAGCCAGGGTGTACCAGAGGCAGGACTTGAACTCAGATCCTGTTGTCAAACTTAGATGGAAACAGATGGCTGCCACATTAATCTTATCTGTATTGTGTTGTGTTTTCAATTTCGTTTGTTAAACATTTCCCAGATAGATTTTAATCTTGTTCAGTGACTGTGTGCCTCCTTGACTCTTCTGGGCTGTGATATTATGGAGAGAACACTAGAGCCAGAACCTGCCTCAGTTTATCCTAATATCGACTTAGTCACATAAAAGAAGGAAGGCAAAGCTCGTGGGCTACTCACAGCAGTTTCTTCCTCCCTCCCTCTGTCTGTCTCTCACACACACACACTTTCTCTCCCTCCTCTCTTTCTGTCTCTCTTCTCTTTCTCTCTGTTTCTCTGTCTCTGTCTGCCTCTCACTGTCTCTGTCTCTGTCTGTCTGTCTTTCTCTCCCTCCTCTCTTTCTCTCTATTTCTCACTTTCTCTGTCTCTGTTTCTCTCTCTTTCTTTGTCTCTGTCTGTCTCTGACTTTCTCTGTCTCTCTCTCCCTCCTTTCTCTCTTTCTGTCTCTTTCTCTCCCTCCTCTCTATCTGTCTCTCTTCTGTGTCTCTGTCTCTGTCTCTGTCTCTGTCTCTGTCTCTGTCTCTCTCTATATATACAATAAAAATCTTTGAGAGTCTTGGAAACTCCAGAGCGCCCATTTCTTTTTATTCAGTAGCTGTCAGTCACGACTGGCTCTTTGTGACCCCGTTTGGGGTCTTTCTTGGCGAGGGCACTGGACACTGGAGGGGTTCGCCATTTCCTTCTCTGGCTCATTTTACAGATGTGGAAACGGAGACAAACAGGATCAAGTGACTTGCCCAGGGTCACACACCCAGTAAGTATCCGAGGGCAGGTTTAGACTCCGGAAGGGAAGTCTTCCCGACTCCCGGCCCGGGGCTCTGTGCACTAGGGGGCCCCCTAGCGGCCGGATCGCCTTTCCTGAGGATGCAGGATTCTCTGAGTGAAGGGTGCTGGATTCAGGAGCGGAAGGAGCCCTGCATTTCTGGAAATGCTCTGGCTGGGCCTTGGTTTTGCCCGGCGGTGCCCATTTGTTACGGGGCTTTTGCAGTTCTTGGCTGGTCCCAGCGAGGAGGGGAAGGTGGGAGGCATAGAAAATGGATTTTTGTTCCCTGGAAAAATTCCCGAACCTCTGGAGAGATGCCTGCGGGTAATTACAGACTGCCTGTCCCATAGGGGTGGCTGGTGGCTGCCCCCTCCGACGTCTGGCGGGCCCTTCCCTCCCTAAGGCCGCGGTTGTGCCTGGGCCTGGGCAGAAGTGCCAGGCTGGCTCATTCCTGCCTTCCCTCTGTGGTCACTTCTCCACAGGTGTGAGACCTATCTGCAGGGCGGGGCCCGGGCTCTGGGCTGCCAGAATGCCTTGGAAGGGTCTCAAAGCCGGATGGCACATTCCTGGTTCCCCGCCGTGCCACCCGGCTGGGCAAGGGGAGAGGCTCCGAGAGACACGTGTCCGGCACTGCAGGAGGGGGCGGCCTCTCGGCTAACTCCCAGCAGCCCTTGCCCGAGCCCCGGGCCCCCCCCCCCCCAGGCTTCTTTGTCTACAGCTGGGAGCCCCCGAGGCTCCGGCTTAGGAGGGACCTTAACGCCCACCAAGACTGAGCTGCAGAGAAGGTGCTGACCTGCATCGGCAGAGAGAAATTGTGCCAGGGCAGCCCCAGATCCGTCCTCCACGCTCTCCCAATGTCACGAAAGCCTCAAAACCACTTGGGGAGGCGAAGGGTACAACCGCCATTGACTCTGTGAGCAGGAGGTCCCAGCAGCCAAATGACTTGGACAAGGTCAAGTCACAGAGGCAGAGGCAGACCAGGCACCTCTGGGGTCCTACACTGCGGGTGGAGAGTGGTGGGGAGGTAGAGGGGAGGGCAGGGCCACAGCGCGGCTCAGCTCCCTTTGGGAGAATATCAGGGCCTGCTGTTTCATGAGGGAAATGACAAGGTAAAGTGCTCCTCTAGCCCTCCTCAACCCAGCCACTCTTTGGGATTGGGAGAGGGGTGGGGTGTGGGCTCCTGAAGCTGTACCTGGAACAGATAGTCCCCGGGGGGCACGTCGGTAATGTCCACCCATTGGCAGTCGATGTCATGACGGTAGATGTCCCAGCAGCCCAGCGTGATGCCCTGCTCGCCGAAGTTGGCGCACTCGTAATTCTTCTGGATTTCTAGAGAGGGGCAGAGACACGAGAGGCTGCATCTGCTTCTTTGGTAATTCTTCTGGACGATGTGCAGCTCTGCACACCAGGAGCTCTTCAGAAATGCTGTTCACTGGCTGACTCTCATCCCAAACACCCCTCCCTCTCTTTCTCCTTTTCCCTCCCTCTCCCTCTCTCTCCACCCCCCCCCACCTTTGTCTCTGTCTCTCTTTTCTCTCTCTGCTTTTTTTTCTCTCTCTCTCTCTCTCTCTCTGTCTGTCTCCCTTCTCTCTCCCCTCCCCACATCTCTCTGTCTTTCTGTGTCTCTTTCTTTGTTTCTCTCTGTCTCTCTCTACATCTCTTTATATCTCTATCTTCCTCTGTCTCCTCTTTCCCCACCTCATCTGTCTTTCTGTCTCTATATATCTCTCTATCTCTCTGTCTCTCTTCCCTTCTCCATCTCTCTTTGCCTTTTTCTGTCTTTCTCCCCCTCTGTCTGTTTCTCTGTCTTTCTTTTTGTTTCTGTTTCTTTTCCCCTCTCCATCTCTGTTTTTTCTTTCCCTCCCCCTCTCTGTCTCTTTGTCTTTTTCTGTCTCCTTCTCTCTGTCTCTGTCTGTCTCCCTCTATCTCTCTCTGTTTCTGCTTTTCTTTCTCTGTTTTCTCCCCCCATCTGTCTCTCTTTTTCTTTGTCTTTTTCTGTCTCCTTCTCTCTGTCTCTTTCTGCCTCTGTCTCTCTGTCTCTCTCTGCCTCTGTCTCTCTCAAACACACTCTGGCACATCTAGGCACAGAATCTCATTCTTTCAATAACTAATACGAAGTATAAATTATATCAGACAAACAATGATGTATATATAAGTCAGCAGCCTAGAAGTTCCTGCTCTGTTCTCTCTGCAGAGCCAGATCCACCCCATCTTCCCAGGCCCAGCCCAAGGCCCCATAGCTGAAGGCACAGTGACCTCAGCCTTTCTGCCTTCCCAGTCTGTTCGCTGCCCTTGGCCCACCCATACATGCCACGACAAGTCTCCTGTCTCTTTAAGCATTGTCCTGTCTCTTTGATCATTGCTTATCTTTGATGCATGTCTTGTTTCTCCAGCTAGACTCCCGCTAGAAAGATGTTTGAGAGAAGAGATCAAGGGAGCCTTGTTCCCCTCGGGGCCTTGAAGTAGGGGCTCTGCAAACACAGTCCAGGGATTCAGTGACCAAATGTCAGCATTTAAGGGTTGAAGGGGAGGTTGGCGGCCCATTGGACCTCACGAGGAATTCTCTTGAGCACATTCCTGAATTGTGGTCCTCCAGCCTTGGCTCAGAGACCCCCCAGAGCCTGAAGGGTAATCCTCTACCTCCTAAAACAGTCCACTCCACAGGGAGAGTTTTCATTGGAAGTTTTCCCCAACAACCAGTCTAAATTAGCCTTTTTTTGTAACTCTCCAGCCCACCCCCATGGACAGATGGATGAGGATACATCTAATCCCTTTCCCACATGACTCATTGAAGGCAAACCACACTGGCTTTCTGTCTTTAGGAATGTGGAATTTGAAATCTTTAGCCTGAAGAAGGGAAGACCCGGTGCATCCTTCTTTACTTATTTCAAGGACTCTCTCATGGAAAAAAGAGTTAGGTCAGGGGCAGCTAGGTGGCTCAGGGGATTGAGAGCCAGGCCTTAGAGATGGGAAGTCCTGGGTTCAAATTTGGCCTCTGACACTTTCTAGCTGGGTGACCCTGGGCAAGTCACTTAACCCCCATTGCCTAGCCTTTACCACTCTTCTGCCTTGGAACCAATACACAGTATTGATTCTAAAACGAAAGGTAGGGTTTAAAAAAAAACACAAGAAAATGAGCTAGGTTACACTGCTCGGACCTGGAAGGCAGAACAAGGTGCCTGGGATGAAGCTGCAGAGGCAGATTTAGCTTGGAGCTATTACAGAAGGTAGTGAAGTTCCCATCACATGATGTCTTCAATGGAGGCTGGATGACCACTCTTTGGAGAAGCCACCTTAGACTAAGTGACCAGAGCCCCTTTCCCACTCTAAGGGTCTGTGAGGTTCCATCCAGCTCATACAAAAGCAGGGGGGCTTTTCCTAGGCCTGGAATGGGGGTCATTATAGTAAAGATGTGACTTGGAAGGCACTGGGGGCTCCCCATTTATTTTTATTTTTTTTAAACCCTTAACTTCTGTGTATTGGCTCCAAGGCAGAAGAGTGGTAAGGGTGGGCCATGGGGGTCAAATGACTTGCCCAGGGCCACACAGCTGGGAAGTGGCTGAGGCCGGGTTTGAACCCAGGACCTCCCTTCTCTAGGCCTGGCTCTCAATCCACTGAGCTACCCAGCTGCCCCCTGGGCTCCCCATTTGTTGAGGAGCCTCTGGCCCCACTCCCCTCACCTGAGGCCAGAAGGGAGCCTACCTCCATCACACTCTGTGTCCTCCAGGCAGAAGCTGGCTTTGTGGCCTTCAGCCACCTTGGTCCCATTGAGGCTCAGCAGGTCATAGTGGGTAAATACTTCCATGCTGTGGTAGTGCCTAGAGGAGAGAAGGAGAAAATTCAGCCCTGACTGACCCTCAAGGCATGGATCTGGAGCCAGAAGGGGCCTGAGGAACCACTGAGTACCCCCTCATTCTGCACATGAAGAAACTGAGAGGAAGAGATTTTTGGTGACTTGCCTAGAGTTACAGAGCTAGGAAAGTCTCAGGCAGGATTTGAACCCAGGCTTTCCTGGGTCATAATAATAATTGACCTCTTCCCCTAGGGCTTTAAAAGTTTATAAAGTGCTTTCCTTCATTGAGTCTCCTGAATGCTGTGAAGTAAGTACTACAGATGGTATTCTCCCCATTTTACAGGCAAGGAAACTGAGCCTAAGAAAAAGCAAATGACTTCCTTATTGTAATCAACAGAGACAGGATTCAAACCCTGGTATTCCTGATTTCCAAATCAAATGCTTTATCCATTCTGCCATGCTGGTCTTTGAGCAGGGGCTGGGATGCTACAGAGAAGAGTCTCGCCCTGTTGTGGGCTGGACTAGATCCCAACTCTATGCCAAGCTCAGAACCCTGGCAATCTGAGCTCAAGTCCCAATGCTGCTTGCCACTGATTAGTTGTATGACACTGGGTAAGTCCTTTCACTCCTCTTTCCTTCAGTTCTTTCATCTGTAAAATGGGTCTAAGATTCCCTTGGCCAACAAACTCTCACGATGGTTTTTGGGGGTCTGCAAAGATAAGGTTTGGAAAGGTCTCTAAACTCCAAAGGGACGAAGAAGAAGAAGGCAGTCTCTCGGAGATCTTCTAAAGGAGGCCCATCCCTTACAGATTTATCTTTGGAACACGCTGTCCTATTAACCTGCCCCTGTGGTTTCCACCATGATCCTTCTAGTCCAGTGTTCTGGCCCTTTGGTGCCTGGGGTGGAAGGGCAGGAAGTCAGGGATGAAACCCAAGCCGAGTGCCCTGCCCTGACAAGGAGTTTGAGTTTCCTTTAATTGTGGATTATGGATCTGACCCCTGTTAATTATCTGAGCCCTTTTGGGAAGCACTTATCCATGCTCAGCTCTTTTAGAGTCAGAATTGGGTTCAAGAGTCCACAGCCTTAAAGCTCTTTCCTGAGGAAGCTGTCATGGGCGCCATTTTGTATTTTCCTTTGTTTCATACCAAGTGGTCTGCTCACTGGCCACGAGTTTCCCCATTCTTAGCTTGATTGTCCCCAGAAAGCAGACTTGGTCTGGTGCTGGGCCCATCCTTGAAACTTTTCCAGCAGGAGAGAACCTTCCAAGGCTTAGACTCCACTGGCACAGCCTTGGAGGACCCCGGGGTCCTTCACACCGCCCCAGGAGTCATCAGCAAGACTTGGTTAGACAGCAGCGATTTCTGAGACACACAGTGTCTCAGAAATTAAAGATGAGCATTGCCCGGAGGACAATGGCAAGGGGCACCGTGCATGTGGGCAGGCGGCAGAACCCAACCTCTGAGGAATTTGGACTTTGAAGAAATGGCATAAAAGGTTTTCAGCTGCGAGACAGATAGAAAAGTCCCAGAAGATGGACCGGTCACATGGCAAGGAGGGGGAATGCCTCGCTGGCTCCCTCATGAGACCAAGAGAAAGGAAGGAGGCTGCCAGCATATTTGGTGGGCTTCCTGTGGTGAACTTATGAGAAGGCATGAATGAGAGGCTGGGCTGCCACCTGCCTCAATGGAAGGAACATTTGTGTTGATGGAATCACTCTTGAGTATTTAAATACTCAATGGATGGAGATGGAGATGTATGACTCTGGGTAAGTCCTTTCACTCCTCTTTCCTTCAGTTCTTTCATCTGTAAAATGGGTCTAAGTTTCCCTTGGCCAACAAACTCTCATGATGGTTTTTGGGGGTCCACAAAGATAAGGTTTGGAAAGGTCTCTAAACTCCAAAGGGACGAGGAAGAAGAAGAAGCCAAGGACAAAGATGAAGTCCCCTTGAGTATTTAAATCTAGAATTCCATGGACCATCACTCCCCAAGTCCTTCTTTTTAACTCCATTTGTTGTTCAGCCATTTCAGTCATGTCAGACTTTTGGTGACTCCATTTGAGGTTTTCTGGATAAAGATCCTTGGGTGGCTTGCCATTTCCTTCTTCAGCTCATTTTACAGATGAGGAGACTGAGGCAAACAGAGTTAAGTGATTTGCCCAGGGTCACACAGATAGTGAGTATCTGAGGCTCTTCGCGACTCCCAGTCCAGCACCCCACCCACCCCACCACCTCACTTCCTTCCCATTAACACCATTATTCTCTCCCTGGGTGGCTAAATAACTATAGATTCCAGTATTCCAGGTTCTTGGGGACGCAAAGGTCAGTGAGAAGCCACATGGTGGGGGTCAGGAGACTAACGTACAGTATCAGTGCGGACTTACACTGTGTTGGATGAGAAGGGCACTGCATATATAATAAGAAAACCAAGGTTCAAATCCCAGTTCCACTCATTATTATCTGGGTGACTTCAGGCAAGTAATTTGACCTTGCTTAGCCTCAGTTTCCTTATCTGTAAAATGAAGCCATTGGGCTGAGATCAAGAGTCAGAGTATCTAGTTCTGAAAACTAATTCTGACTCTTATTAGCTGGGTGATCTTGAACAAATCATAGATTTCTTTGGGCCTGTTTTCTTATCTATTAAATGGGGGGGGGGAATAGGGAGCAGCTGGGTAGCTCAGTGGATGGAGAGTCCGGCCTAGAGACAAGAGGTCCTGGGTTCAAATCTGGCCTCAGACACTTCCCAGCTATGTGACCCTGGGCAAGTCACTTAACCTCCATTGCCCACCCTTACCACTCTTCTGCCTTGGAGCCAATACACACTATTGACTCTAAGACAGAAGGTGAGGGTTTAAAAAATGGGGGGATAGCCTCTCAGGCTTCCCAGACCTAAATCCGCCATCCCATCCTCATCCCAAGTGTTGTTAAAGTTGTGACAAAGATCATGAAATAAATAGGCTAGTCATGTTTCAAGAATATGAACAGTCTAAATTGCCTTATTCAAGCCTTGGCCTCTAAGCCCCTTTGGACCTCAGTTTTCCCCATCTGTAAAATGAACAGCTTGGGCTAGATGATCTCTAATGCCCTTTCCAAGGCTTCCTGCCAATGAAAAATCCTTCAGATCTTGTCTCTCCGAGGTCACTCAAGAGTCGAGGGAGGTGGGGAAAGGGCATGTTTTGGGGTGTGGGGGAAGAGGTGCCTTTTTCTTTTTTTGTCTCCTGGACTAAACACTCTGCCTGAGAATCCTAATGTTGACTGCTTCCTGCCACCAGGTAGCATTTCCCAGGTTAGCTGGGTTCCTGTGGAAGCATCCCCAAGCCAGCAGGAAATGGCCTGCGAATATTCATTTTGTGGTAGCCACAGAAGGGGAGTCTGTAAAGGTGTCTATTTTGGCTTCTCCCTGGAGCAGACCAAGACCTTGGGTCTGACTCAGGGCCTAAAAAATGTCTGCCTCGTTCAGAAATGGGCTTATTTATGTTCCTGTGTTTACCAGCTGGGAGGACTAGAGAGAAATCCGTTTATATTTCACTGTCTAAACAGAGTCCAGCCCAGGCACACAGACAGACAGTCTGGTGAAAGGGAGCCTTCCATCCTGGAATATCCATCTTTCCCAACTCCCAGCTCCCGTCTCTTCCTGAGAGTCCTTCTCCTTTCCTCCCCCAAGAAGGTGAAGGGAGACAGCTGCTTGCAGAACCTTAGGCTGGCTTGGTGCTTGATGGGAAACTCTCTATCCTGAAGAATGGAGGCGGTGGGTTCCCCCTTCTGCAGAAATCTTCAAGCACTACAGAGGGGAATGCTCTCAAGAATGGGTTAGGCTGGGAGGCAGTTAGGTAGCACAGTGGATGGAGTGCCAGGCCAAAGGACCAGGGTTCTAACCTGGCTTCACATATTTCCTAACTGTGTGACCCTGGAAAAGTCACAACTCCAATTGCTTAGACTTTACTGCCCTTCTGCCATAGAATTTATTCAATTCTAAGCCAGAAATTAAAGCTTTTAAAAAAATTGTCTTGCCTGAAATCAATGGCTGGAAGTTACCCAGAAGGAGATATTTTGGCTCTGTAAAGGGAAAAACTGCTAACGATGGTGCTAGATGCAGAAGGAAGTGACTCTTGGAGTAGTGAGTTTCTTCATCTCTGGAGATGTTCAAGCAAAAGCTGGGTGATCACATGTTGGGGATATCGTAGACACCAACCCTCTGTTCCTCAAATTCCTAATATAACTCAAAGTGCCCCTGGCTCCGGAGCCAAGGTGAGCCATGAATTCACTGCCAAAGGCCTCTCATTTAATGATACTTAGTGAAATGTCTGTCTATGGGTGCTGGAGAAGTCACTCAGCTATATCTGCAGTCTCTAGGACAGTGATGGCAAACCTTTTAGTTAATTTAAAACCAAATGCCCAAACTTCACCTTCACACCACATGTGAGCCGCTCCCTTACCCCAGAGAGGGGAGGGACAAATGCTCCCATTGAGCTGCTGGGCAGAGGGCCAGGTGATGAGAGAAATGTCCTCAGGTGCAATGTGGAGATGGGGAGGAGAGCAGCCCTCTCTGGCATGTGTGCCATAGGTTCAGTAACACAGCTCTAGGATAAGAGCAGCTAACCTGACAAAGGGCAGGAGCCATCATGGACATCCACACAATTTATCCATAGCATGAATGAATGAGGACTGATTAAGCATTTCTTAAGTACTTAATATGTGCCAGGCACTGTGCTAAGTGAAAAAAGAAACAAGACAATTGGTGCCCTTGAAGAGCTTACATTTGAAGACTAGAAGGACCTGGTGCATGAACTGATGCAAAAACAATTTAATTAATAAATTTTAAAAAAAGCACACGATATTAATTGATGTAGCTTAGTCCTGTGGAATATTCTTTTTTATATATTCTTAAAATCTGATACTTCGAATGTTAATAGGGGAAGACAACATACAGGAGAGCTAAAAGGGAGGGCATCCCCAAAGGGCGTGATGGTTTGGGAAATGTGGAGGCCTGATTCTGGACAACAAAGCCCAAGTGTCAGGACTCGGGGCCTCAAGAGGAGAGTCCAGAGGGCCAGCTGGCTTGGCCACACTGCTTTGTGGGTCTCAATATTCTGCTACCATTTTAACTTTCAAAGCACACGAGATTATCTTTTATCCCCATACCAAAGCAACTTGTGCGGACCCTTATTTTCTTCCTCCTTCACGTGGCCAAAGGACCACAGGTTGGCGGCTGCTGCTTCAGGTCCTGACCATCTCAAACACAACCCCTCTATTTTAGTACTCTGACTCCTCAAAGGTCTGTAATTGGTTTGGTGAAGACATTCTTGCCTCCACCCCAGAGCAGAGCCCCTCTATAACTTAGCAGATGGTCTCTGAGAACTTCGGTGACCAATATGTTATCTTCTAGAAAAATCTCCTGCTATTTTCCCTAGAAAGAGGGATGGAAGGGATGGCTGGGTACAGCCCTCAGTCAGGACTACTCTCTCCGCCAACCGCACCCAAAATGCTGACCAAGACACCCACCTGGTGACTTAAAAGCTTCAAATGAGCGAGACCGAGCAGAAAAAGGAGGATGATGGCTTTGAGGCTAGACATCAGAAGAAATATTTCAATGACATCTTCACCAGCCTATTCTTAGAAGAGGGAGAGTTCCTTGTGGGTGTAAATATATGTCACATATAGTCTCCTACCATGTAATCTCTGGGTGTGCTTCCATACGGATGGCACAGATGATAATTATGCTCTACTGACGAATGCAGGGGCAGATTCAGCATTAGGATGTCTGTGGCTTTCTCTGTGGTGACCCGTATGTTTTTTAAAAGTGAAATCCATTAGGCACCAATGTCTTCATGGTGCTAATAGCATTCAGGAGGGAAAACCCATGTTCATTTATTCACTTTATTTATTTTTTATTTATATTTTTAATTTTATTATTATTTATTAAAGGACGATGCCAATTATATTTGTTATTATATATAATTTTTATTTATTATATTTACTATATTATATTATTTTTATTATACATTTATTTATTCGTTTTCATATCCACTTATTTATTTATTTCTTGTGTGGTTTTATATTTATTATTTATATATAATAACATGATGATGCCAATTATATTTGTTATTTTTATATATTATTTTTATTTATTTTATATTTTATTTATTATATTTATTAATTATACCANAACATGATGATGCCAATTATATTTTTATTATTATATATAATTTTAATTTATTTTATAGTTTTATTTATCATATTTATTAGTTATGTTATATTTTATTTATTATATAATAACATGATGATGCCAATTATATTTTTATTATTATATATAATATAATACATTAAATGCCAAGCACCTTGCTGGGCAATAGGGGTATGAAGGCAAAAATGAACAGCCTCTTCCCTTAGGCTGCCTACATTTTGACCCTCTGTGTGATGCCCTGTCCTAGGCATGAAGACTCTAGAGAAAAAATGAAGCAGTCTCTGCCCTTAGGGAGTTTTCATTCTATTAGTTGTGAGGAGAGTGGGAAATAACAGGTACAGAGAGAAAAAAAATACAATACACACACAAAGCAAATGAAAGTAGCTTCAGAGGGCAAGAAGGGAACAAAAAAGTGGAGGAATGAGGAAGACACTTGTGCCAGGGGTGGCATTTGAAGGAAGGAAGGGAGTGATTCTTGTAGGTAGAGGTAAGGAGGGACACCCCTCCTGGGTTATTGTCTTGTTGTGGTGGAGGGACTTGCGTAGCTCAGTGAAACCTTGAGCTATGCCATGGAGGGTTACCCAAGATGAACAGATCACAGTGGAAAGTTCTGACAAAAAGTGATTCACTGGAAAAGAGAATGGCGAACCATTCCAATATCTTTGCCAAGAAAACCCCACGGACAGTAAGAATTAAAATGAAAAAAGATATGAGACTGGAAGATGAACCCATCAGGTTGGAAAGTGCCTAACGTGTTCCTGGGGAAGCATGGAGGACAACTCTAGGTGGCTCCAAGACCAACCAAGTGGGTAGGCCAAAGCTCAGCTGAGGACGTGTCCAGTGCCGAAAGGAAAGGCCAAGGCTGTAAAGATCAATATTGTCTAGGTACCTGGAATGAAAGCTCTAGGAACCAAAGTAAGGTGTATGTGGTCTAACAGGAGCTGGAGAGATTTAACATCAACATCTTGGGTGTTAGGGACCTTCGAGTGATCATTACATCCACTACTTTGGGCAAAAATCCCATAGAAGAAATGGAGTAGCCCTCAGAGACAATAAAAGAGTAAGAAATGCAGTCCTGGTGTATATTCTCAAAAATGACAGAATAACATCTGTTCAAATCCAAAGCAAACCATTTAACATCATACTTTATAAATGAGTCCATGTGGATTGAGAGCCAGACCTAGAGACGGGAGGTCCTAGGTTCAAATCTGGCCTCAGATACTTCCCAGTTGTGTGACTTTGGGCAAGTCTCTTGACCCCCATTGTCTAGCCCTCACCACTCTTCTGCTTTGTAACCAATACACAGTATTGATTCCAAGAGGGAAGGTAAGGGTTTAAAAAACAAACAAACAAACAAATAAATGAGTCCATGCTCAACAAGACCAAAGTTGATCAATTCTAAAAAAAAAACCCACTAAAAAAAAAGGTGTCACATTCATTATAGGAGACTGGAATGCTAAAGTAGGAAATCAAAAGAAAGTGGGAAGAAAGCAAGCTTGACCTTGAAGTAAAAAAATGAAGTAGGGCAGAGACTAATAGAATTTTCCAGAGATAACTCATTGGTCATAGATAGCAATCATTCTTTTTCTTTTTCTTCTTCTTTTTTTTGTAAACCCTTACCTTCCATCTTAGAATCAATATTGTATATTGGTTCTAAGGCAGAAGAGTGGCAAGAGCTAGGTAATGGGAATGAAGTGACTTGCCCAGGGTCACACAGTTAGGAAGTGTCTGAAAAGTTAGAGAATCTCTAGGCAGACAATTAAAATAAGACCTGGAACTGACTATAGCTCTGATCATGAGCTTATTGCTCCAGATTTGGCGAGCTAGCCTTCAGCAATGTGTGAACCAAGAATTACCAGAACAGGCTAGTTTTCAAAGAGGCAGAAGAACCGGAGGCCAAATTGCCAACATTCACTGGATTATGGAGGAAGTAAGTGAATACCAGGAAAACATCTACTTCTGCCTCACTGACTACATGAAAGCCTTTGCCTGTGTGGAGCACACCACTAGGTAGCAAGTCCTCAAAGAGATGGAAATGCTAGATCCTACTCCTTGTCTCCTGAGGAACCTGTATGTAGATTGAGATCCAAACAATCAGAACCGAACATTGAACAACTGATTGGTTTGAGATTAGAAAAGAGTATGACAATGCTGGCTAGTCACCTTGTTTATTTAACTTCTGTGCAGAGTATCTCAATGAGAAATGCCAAGCTGAATGAATCCAAAGTCAGAATGAAAGTTTCTGGGAAAACCTCAACAATCTCAGATCTGTAGACAGTATCACTCTGATGGGCAAGAAGTGAAGAAGAGTTTTAAAACTGTCTTGATGATGGGAGAATAGGAGAGTGTAAAAGCTGGCTTGAAGGTTAACATAAAAAACAAACTAATATCACTGTAACTGGTCCCATCACTTCTTGGCCAATAGGGGGAGAAGAAATAGGAGCAGCATCTGATTTCATCTTTTTGGGCTCCAATCAAGATCATTGCAGAAGGTGATTGCAGCCATGAAAACTGAAAACCCTTGTTTGTCGAGGGAAAGCTGTGGCAAATGTGGACAGCATAATAAAAAGCAGAGACATTTGAACTCGATGACAAAGATCCATAGAGTCAAAGCTATGGTTTTTCTAGTAGGAATGTCTGGTCATGAGAGTTTGATTATAGGAAAGCCGAGCATTAAAGAACGAATGCTTTCAAACTATGGTGCCGGAGAAGATCCCTTGGACATCAAGGAGATCAGATCAGTCAATACCTGTTTCCTCAGGTTTCCTTAGGTTTCCTCACCTATAAAATGGGGGTAATAATAGCACCTACCTCCAGGGTTGTTGTGAGGACCAAAGGAGATCAATTTCATAGAAAGCTTACTGTCATCGTCCTCATCTTCATCCTTGTGTTGTCAGTATTATAACTATCTTATCATTATCGTCATTATTCTATATCATCGTTATTATAACTGTTGTAGCATTATCATCATTATATAATAATAATTATTATAACTATTAAAGCTTTCTCATTATTATAGATCATTCTTGTTGTTGCTGCTCTACCATGTCCATTGAAAGAGAGGACAAATGATTTTGGATGAGTGCTGACAAAGCCTCTGGAAGGGGGCAGCTAGGTAGCTCAGTGGATAGAAAGCCAGGCCTGGACACAGAAGGACTTGGGTTCAACAGACACTTCCTAGCTGTGTGACCCTGGGCAAGTCACTTAACCACCACTGCCCAGCCCTTACCTCATTCCTGCCTTGGAACTGATACTCAGTATTGATTCTAAGACAGAAGGTAAGGGTTTAAAAAACAAAAAGCCTCTGGGGAAGTGCTAGATCACACGTTCTCTACCCTGGCAGATCCTGAACCTTCGTGACTTTTCCCAGGTTGGACCTGGGCTGAGCAAGGGGGCAGCAGACACTTGCCTGTGGCAGTCATGCCAGACCCATGCGTGGCGTCCGTTTTTGGGACGGAAATCCGATTGGCCATTGTTGTGTATCTGGGAGGAGAAACGCAGCAGCCGGCGGTAGCCTGTGGTGGGGGATGTCTGGGCAGCAGAAGATGCCAGGCAGTTCTCCTCCATGGCGCACTGCAACAAAAACATGGGCCGGTCTTCCAGGTATGTCGTCTGTTGGACGATCTCAGCATTGAGGACCAGGTCAGGGGCAGCTGCAGCGGGAAGGGTAACACGGCCCCAGGGTGTGAGGAGAAGATGAAATGAGAAAACAAAGCCAAAGCCAACACACAGAAAGAGTTACTCTCCTTGGATCAGCCTTCGAGGACTTCCAACACTTGGGGCTCTTCTAGTTATTCCCCTCCCATGAAGTCTAGGCTGGTCCAGATAAGGTAGATTCTTCTCTGTCCCAAAGACATAGCCTCAACTTTGTTTTTTCTACCTTATTGCATATGTCTAGATTGCCATCTTTGCCGTTCCCTGAATTCTCCACTTGATGATTCTATGAATTTACTTGAATTCACAGAGTCAAAAAACTTCAGTGTTGGAAAGAACCTCAGAGTCAGTCTTGTCTAAACTAGGCAGGAATGCTTTCTACAGAACCCCAGAGAGGAGAGGGCCTGGGCTGATAGGAAGAGGACTGTCCCATAAGGTAAAGAAATTGCCTGAAGGTTTCTGATAAGGGAGAACCTTGAGAGATCACAGAATCCATTTCCAGATCCTGTTTTTGGTTGCAAACATTTTCCTGACATTGAGGTGAAATTTGGCTCCTTATTACCCTCTAGCCTGAGAAGAACAAGTCTAGTTCCTCTTCCATGTTCTTTCTGTGGGCGATGGAAGCCTCAGGCAGAATGTGAGCTTTGAGAGCAGGGACTGCCTCGATTTTCCATTTCTATTTTCAGCATTTAGCATAGTGCTTGGCACACAGGAAGTTCCTTTCCACTCTATTCCACCTCAACATGCTGGCTATTTTCCTCTATGGGCTCATCTAATTGTTGACGTGGTTCCAAAAATATGGCACCACAAATTAACCACCATATTACTGTCTGTCCATCTGTCCATCCTTCCTCCCTCCCTCCCTCTCCATCTTTCTCTCTCTCTCTCTCTCTCTTTCTTTCTTTCTCCCTTCCTTCCTTCTTTGCGTCCTTCCTCAGAAGACAGAAGAGAGCTGGATTCTGTAGCGGATCAACTTAGCAAGAAAACTCACTTTTCTGAACCTCATTTTCCTCATCTATAAAATGGTTGTAATATTTTCTGAGGGCTCTCCTTGCTCAGGAACTATGGGATTTCTTTCTATCTATCTATCTATCTATCTATCTATCTATCTATCTATCTATCTATCTATCTGTCTGTCTGTCTGTCTGTCTGTCTATCTATCTATCTATCTATCTATCTATCTATCTATCTATCCATCCATCCATCTATCTATCCATCTATCTATCAGTCTATCATCTATCTATCTATCTATCCTTCCATCTATCCATCTTTCTATCTATCTATCTATCTATCTGTCTATCTATCATCTATCTATCCTTCCATGCATCTATCTCTATCAGCCTATCATCTATCTATCTATCCTTCCATCTATCCATCTATATCTATCTATCTATCTATCTATCTATCTATCTATCTATCATCTATCCATCCATCCATCTATCCATCTATCTATCAATCAGTCTATCTATCTATCATCTATCTATCTATCTATCTATCTATCTATCTATCTATCTATCTATCCATCTATCTATCTATCTATCTATCTATCTATCTATCTATCTATCTATCCTTCCATCTATCCATCTATCTTTCCATCTATCATCTATCTATCCATCTATCTATGTATCTATCCTTCCATCTATGTATCTATCATCCATATACTTATCCATTACCTATCTAATCTACCTCTATCTATCCTAGCTATCTATCCATGTATCTATCCATCTTTCATTTGCTGTATTAAATTTGATTTGGATTGTATAGAGGATTTAAATTAAATTTAATATAATATGAATAATGTAGAATATAATCTGAATTATATACACACCATGTATGTGTATATATATGTAGCAGAGGCAGGATTTGAACCCAGACCCCTCCCCAATTCAAAACCAGATTCTTTCCACTGTGTCCTGCTGCTTGTCATACTTTCCCTTGCTGCGTGGTGATTTAATTCAATTCAACAATTATTTCTCTATTAAGCCCTTACTACATGCCAGGCACTATACTAGGCACTGGGAACACAAGCACAAAAGGGAGCCGGTTCCGAGCCTCCTGGGCTTCCACTTCTAGTGTAAGAAGCGCCCCCCCTCCCCCCGCCACGGAGAGCCTGGCTTTTGCTTCTGCTCTCCTGCACGGTGGGTCGGGTCACTCACTCTCTGAGCAGGTGACCCCGGCTGCGTGATGCGCTCCCGGCGGGCAGGCCACGTTCTCTCCGTGGTGGCGGCAGTGGGACAGCGCCATCTCCGTCCCGGAGCACTTGACCCCGCTCATGACCACAGTGTTGGCGTTGATGTCTCCTTGCCAGTACCAGGTCTCCTAGAACAAGGAAGAAAGGAAAGAAGAGTGTGCCCGCTGGCTCTCGCCCTGGAGGGTGGCCGGTCTTTGCTAGCTGCCCTCTCACGCAACCCTCCTGACGGGGGCGGGGGCGGCGCGGGTGGGGGCAGAAGCCGAGGCCAGCAATCCAACAAGTGCCTTTTGTGTGCAGGCACAGTGTTAGGAGCTGAGACTACAAAGACAACAGTGAAATGATGTTTGCCTTCAAGAAGTGTAAACACTCCAGCGAGAAATCCAGCCTGGTCCCAGCAAGAGGGAGCGATGAAGCAGGAGGCAGCACTGTGCCCCCACGAGGGCAAGGTCCGTCACAGGCTCGGAAAGACCTTGATTCAAGCTTTGCCTCTGCCAGGCTGTGGGCCCCCGGCCAAATCCCTCTCTAACCCCATTGCAGGGAAGGGGCTGATCTGCCCTGGTAGACGAGGACTTGCTTACCCGGAGTTCCCTAAAGCAACGAGAGAGGGCAGAGTCCCCTATCAGAGGGTCACCCAGCACGAGCTGGAAGGGTCCTCCCAGGCCACTCCGCCCAGCTCTCTCCTTTTACAGATAAGGAAACTGAGTCTCAGAGTCTCAAAGTCACACGCTGGGGAAAAGAGCTGCTCCTCCCTAGCCAAGCCTGCCAGGGGGGAGGGACCACAAGCCCAGAGTGCCCTCGACAGACAGAATGCGGGCGAGCCCTGGGAATGGGCACGTTCCCCACCCCCACCCCCCCGGGAATTCCTGAAAGGAATTTGGGAGGGGGGAAGCTGACACTGGGCGGGGGAGTGGGAGGGGGAGAAGATGGAGTCAGTGAGACGAGAGCTCGGTCCTAGGCAACTGCATCCGCCTGGACCGCGTCGTGTATCTGCGCGCTCTTTTTTCGTCGTTAATGCTTTCTCCCATCCGAGCCTGCAGGAGGTTCTGGACTGCGGGGGTCCCCGCACAGTGCTCGGCGCACAGTAGGTGCTTAAGAAGTATTTGCTGATTAGTAGCCCGTAGCTGGCGCTCGCTTACAAAGTGATTCGTCCCCGCGTAACCTGGGTTTACCGGCTCTGAGAGGCAGGGAGGCTCCCTCCGGGCTCAGGGTTCTGGGCCAGGCAGCTTCCCCCCCTCCCCGCTATGCTCTCGGTGCCCCGCGCGGTCGAGGCTGGAGCGTGATGGGGTCCCGCTTATCTGGGTCTCCCCGCCCACTGCCCGTCCCTCCGCGGGCCTTTGTAAGCAAGAGGGGGGCTCGGTGGCCCGGGCCTCGCAGGAAGGGTGCCCGGGGCTATGCTGACAATCCGGGCTGTTTTTCCGTTGCCCTGGGAGATCCAGGCCCACGCCGGCTCCTGTTCTCCCCCGCATCCCTCCTGCTGCGGCCAGCTGTAAACAGCATTAACCGGGATGCCACGTTGCATCTGGAACAGTTGTTGCTAGCGGCCTGCGCGCTGGCCGGCCTCCTCACCGCACCCTTGCAGCAGGGGAATAGGGAGCCAGAGAGATAGGAGGGCCAAGGCTCGGGGATGCGGGACCGCCCCCTCTGCTTAGCGCCCGAACCTCACCGCCCGGCTTAGCTCGGCAAACCCGCCAAGCCCAGAGCCCCGCCCTCCCCAGCGTCCCACAGCGGCCCCGAGGTGGCCTCCCTCACGTCCATCTCAGGCACATCCTTTGTTTACTCCATTCCCAGAAATGCCAGGGTGGGGGCAGCGGGGAGCCCAGAGCTCCGAAAAGGTCACCCTCCTGGGATGTGCCCGGGAGAGCTTCGTGTCTGCCAGAGGAGCGGAGGACTGGAGATGGAGCCCAAGAAGGGACCTCAGAGGCTCACATACAGAAGAAGAAACTGAGGCTCAGGGCGGGCTTGCCCAAAGCCCCACAGACAGTAAGGGACAGAGCCGGGATTCAAACCCAGGTCCACACTTGTCTCTCAAGGAAGCATCTGACGCCAGAGCCAGAAGAGCTGGGCAGGGTTTAGAGAGGGGGAGAGCTCGAGGCTCCGGGGGAAAGGGCTGCTCCCACTGTCCTACCTGGAAGGCGTTATTGGCAAACCCAAGGCCCAGCTGGCGGCAGACCACCATGGCTTCCACGATGCCCCAGTTCTCCCCGCACACGGTCCCCCACTTCAACGTCCCGTTTCGCTCCACCAGCACCTCTAAGCGGCCCTCATAGGGGTTGCGGCCCCCACTCAGGCGCAGCTGTGAAGAGAACAGGAAGATGGTCACCGGAGGGCAAGAATCCCTCGTACTCCCTCCCTCCCCCCAAACAACAGAGTCTTTAGCTGCCAAAAGCGCCCCATTTACAGTCGGAATCCCTTCATTTGATACAAGAAAAAGCCTGATGCCCAGAGAGGCTGTCACTTGTCCCAGGTCACACAGGAAATAACAGTGATAACTAATTCACACCTCTCTCTGTCTCTCTCCTTCTCTGTCTCTGTGTGTGTCTCTCTGTCCCTTTCTGTCTCTCTCCCTCCTCTCTGTCTTTCCCTCTCTCTGTCTCTATCCCTCTCTATCTCTGTATGTCTCTCTCCCCCCTCCCTCACTCCCTCTCTGTATGTCTCTCTCTGTCTCTCTCCTCTCTTTCTCTGTCTCTGTGTGTCTCTCTCTGTCCCTCTCTGTCTCTCCCTCTCTATCTCTGTGTGTCTTTCTCCCTCCTCTCTCTCCCTCCCTCCCTCTCTGTCTGTGTGTGTCTCTGTCCCTCTGTCTCTCCCTCCCTCTCTCTGTATGTATCTCTTTCTCTCTGTCTCTCTCCCTCTCTCTGTCTCTGTGTGTCTCTCTCTGTCCCTCTCTGTCTCTCCCTCTCTATCTCTGTGTGTCTTTCTCCCTCCTCTCCCTCCCTCCCTCTCTGTCTGTGTGTGTCTCTGTCCCTCTGTCTCTCCCTCCCTCTCTCTGTATGTATCTCTTTCTCTCTGTCTCTCTCCCTCTCTCTATCTCTGTGTGTCTCTCTCCCTCCCTCCCTCTCTCTGTATGTATCTCTTTCTCTCTGTCTCTCTCCCTCTCTCTGTCTCTGTGTGCCTCTCTGTCCCTCTCTGTCTCTCCCCCTTTCTCTGGCTCTCCCTCCCTCTCTCTGTCTCTGTATGTGCCTCTCTTACTCTCTGTCTCTTTCTATCTCTGTCTCTGTCTCTCTTCTCTTTTCTTTCTCTTTCTCTCACTTCTCTCTCTGTCTCTCAAACTCTCCCCATACGCACCAATATATACATCCATGCACAGATACATCCACTTTACACATGTGTCTAAAATGCACACGTACACCAATCTATGTCTGTCTGTCTCTCTCCACACAGAGAGAATCCCTAGACTTGGGCTATTAAAACGTAGAGCTGCACTCAGACTTTTGGGACACCCGCTATATGTACAGACATGAGCATTCAGAAGCGTTTGTAGGTATTTAGAAAGCAGTGAACAGGCACATCTCAGACTCTCCCAACAATAACAGGGAGAAGAACCGAACTTCTGATTTCATTGCTAAAAGGAACTCCCATGAGAGCAAATTCCCTCTAGCAGCGCAAGCCAACACTCTCCCTGCAACTTTAGAGTCTCAGAGAGCTGCCTCGAGCACTGAGGTGCAATGACTTACCTAGGGTCATAGAGCTGGGGTGTGCTGGACATTAGAGGTGTTAAGAAGCCTTTCCGGCACCAGGAGAACATTGTTCACAGTAACAGCAATACTGTGCAATGATCAGCTGGGAAAGACTCAGCTCCTCTCGGCAATACAATGATGGGGGACGGTGGGGGATGGTTCTGAAGGACTTAGGGCCAAGCATGCACTCTGTCTGCCCCCCAGGAAGGACCACTGAGGTCAGAATGCAGACGGAAGCAGCTGATTTTTTGCTTTAGTTTATTTGGGTTTTTATTTGGGGATTTTGGTTTGATATGAGTGTCTCTGACCACAATGGCCAATCCGGAAGGATGTGTTCCGTGACGACACATGTGCAATCTAGACCAAGCTGCTTACCAGCTCCTGGAAAGGGGGGGAGACAATCTGGATCATAGAAGTTCAGAAAATTTATGTGGAAAACTTTTCCTGCATGTAATTGGTAAAATAAAATATCTTTACCAAAAAAAAAGGTCTTTGTGGCTCAGAGGTCAGCTCTGCTAAGCCACGTGGTTCCTCAGGGTCACAATAGGCAGCATTTCTATAGCATTTTACAGTTTGCAAAGCACTTTATACATATATCATCTCATTTGATCTCCACGACAACCCTGGGAAGGAGATACTGTTATTAGCCCCATTTTATAGATGAACAAACTGAGGCTGAGAGAGGTTAATTTATTTATTCAGGCCAGGATCAAACAAGGAAGTGTTTTTTCTTTTTTTCTTTTTTTAGTCTGGAACCAGCATCTTATCAGCATAGGGACTCCTCCGGAAGAAATCACAGTCCCCTGGGATGTGGCCGAGGCAAGACTCGAACCTGGATCTTGCTGATTTCGAGACTGGCCCGTCTCTCCACTCTTGACTACACCCTGCTGGTGTCTCCACTTTACAAATAAGGAAACTGAGGGTCAGAGGTAGAAACAGAGTGTTGGGATCAAAGGAGACACGTGATATGAATGAAGAATGCCGAGGAAGGTCATCTCTCACACCTCTTCATGCACTCATGGGTCCCGTCGAACCAGCCTTCTCGCAGCTTCTCACACAGGGTCCTCTTCCTGTCTCCCTTCCTTTGCACTGGCTGCTCCCAGTGCCTGCAATGCTCTTCCTGCTTATCTCCATCTCTTGGAATGTCTGGTCTCCTTCAAAACTAAGCTCACGGGCCACCTTCTACATGAAGCCTTCCTTGATTTCTCTCTGCCACAAAATTACGTGGTCTTTATTTATTTTGTTGTTTTGAATTTTACCATTGTTTTATTTATTTGTTCTTACACCGAATATCTCATTTTTACACGTTCGCTTCATCTCCCCCCATAGAATGTTAGCTCCATAAGAGCAGGTTCTGACTCATTTTTGCCCAGCACAGTACCTAGAAAATAGTAGGCGTCTAATAAATGCTTGTTGATTGATCGATTGATTTCATCCTAGTCTCCATGTGTAGACTGATACAGGGAATAACTTCCTTTTCCCCTCAGGAAATAGTCTTCTTAAGCAGCTATGGGTGAAACACTTCAGCCTCTCATGGTCCAGGCTGTGGGATGAGCCGCCCGTTGCACACCCAATGGGTACTTAGAATCCAAATGCCCAGGATTCAGCAACACTCTTTCAAGTCTCTGATGGCAGATCCCCGAGAGCCCAGGATCACCTCTCTGCTGTGATGAGGCATGGATGAAGGACTCTGGTGGAAGGATACATCCCTCATGGAAGGCCCACTTTCTTTTTCTTTAGTGCTCCTTCTGTCATAGAACAAATACTGTGTATTTGTTCCAAGGCAGAAGAACAGGAAGGGCTGGGTCAAGAAGGTTAAGTGACTTGTCCAGGGTCACACAGCTAAGTATCTGAGATCGGATTTGAACCCAGGTCCCCCTGACTCCAGGCCTGGCACTCCATCCCCTCTCCCATTTAGCTGTTCCCAGAACTCTTTGTTAACAATGTAAGGGGATGAGGGGATGACACATTTGGATGGGAATAGTTTACTGTTATAAACAGTTAGAGATAGACGTTCACTTAGGAAAATCTAGAGCAGTGGTTCCCAAAGTTTCTTGGCCTACCATCCCCTTTCCAGAAAAAATATTACTTAGCTCCCTGGAAATTAATTTTTTAAAAATTTTAATAGCAATTAATAGGAAAGATAAATGCACCTGTGGCCATCACCACCTCCCTGGATCGCTGCAGAAGCCAGAAGAGCGGATGATAATGCGACAGATCGCCAGGTGTCCAGCTAGTAGAAATATATCCATCAGATATACTTCTCAATATAATTTCTCAAAGAGAAAGAGAGAGGAAGAAAGAAAGGAAGGAAGGAAGAAAGGAAGGAAGGAAGGAAGGAAGGAAGGAAGGAAGGAAGGAAGGAAGGAAGGAA
>NC_058131.1:19091921-19113688 GCF_016433145.1 Gracilinanus agilis | reverse complement strand
AGAAAGGAAGGAAGGAAGGAAGGAAGGAAGAAGGCTTCAGCTGAGTGCTTCCTGAGTGGTCAGAGAGAATGGATTTCATTGGTCCAGACCTCTGGTGCTAGATAGCAGCTCTACCACATGGTGAAGCAAGGTAAAAGATTTCAAGGCAAAAGATCCGTTGCTCTCTGCTGCCGCCTCTGGAGAAGCGTGGTGTGGCAGTGCATGGAGTACCAGATCTGGAGAAGACTCTCCTTCCTAAGTTCAAATCCAGCCTCAGACACTTACAGGCTGTGTGGCTCTGTGCAAGTCACTGAACCCTGTTTCCTCATCTGTAAAATAAGCTGGGAAAGGAAATGATGAACCCCTCCAGGATCTTTGCCAAGAAAACCCCGGATGAGGTCATGAAGTTGGACGTGAACAGCAATGACAAAGCTTGAGAAGGAAAGATGCGGGAGCTTTGGAAAGCCTTGCAGGCCACTGTGGGCTCCATTCCCTGGGGCAGCGGCATCCTCCTTGGGAGGGGATGACATGCTAGTCTGCTCTGTACGGCTCTCCTGGAAGCTCTCTAGCTCAGAGAGAACTGCTATAAAGAGGTTGCAAACACCAAACAGTGAGCAGAGAAGTAATTTCCTGCCATTAAAATGTTCCTGAATGAACCAGTAATGTCAAAGCTTGCATTCCAGAGGGCTGAGTTGCCCTCACTCATGAGCTTTCCTTCTCCCATGTGTTTTCCTACTCATGAGGTTCCCATAAGAGTGTGTAATTTCTTCCCCAGAGCTATTACACTTCAGTGGGAAAGGGAGCTGAGTGTATATATGTGTATTGTGAGCTATTTAATAGTCATATAGTTGCTTTAATACATTCTAGCTATAATATGATTATCCTTTTCTTTATAATTTAGTAAAAGATGATGGTGAAAATCTCGAAGTGACATTCTGGTGAAAGGCTGGTTGTGGGGGGCAGCTGGGTAGCTCAGTGGATGGAGAGCCAGGCCTAGAGACGGGAGGTCCTGGGTTCAAATCTGACCTCAGACACTTCCCAACTGTGTGACCCTGGGCAAGTCACTTGACCCCCATTGCCTACCCTTACCACTCTTCTGCCTTGGAACCAATACACAGGATTGATTCTAAGACGGAAGGTGAGGGTTTAAATTTTTTTTAAAAAAGAAAGGCTGGTTGTGTAGGGGGAAAAACCATTCGAGATGGAGATGGAGACTCCTGAGATCCAGTTCAGTGAGCAGGGGGAGGATATCCCCCCCTTAAGAGGGCTTAATGTTAGGGCTCTGGAGCCTCGTGGTGGGGAGATGTTTTGGAGAGCTCAGAGCTGCTAGTGGGAGGGCACTCGGAGGGAGTCAAGCCCAGAGAGAAGAGGAGTGTAAGCTCCAAGTCCTACATCCCATCCTGACACACGATCTGGCCTTGGGAGAGACCACAGACCACCCCATTATTGCTATTACATTGACCTTCAGGCACTGGAGAAGGACCTTAGCGGAGGGAAGCAAAACTACTTAAAAAAAAAAAAGAGTGAATGAAGTAAGATGTTAGAGGTATCATTTTAGGGAAGCCTAGAAGGACGGGATCTTGGGTAGGGGAAGAATGACTCTGACTTGCCCAGGGACATACAACTACTAATTGGTAAGACCAGGTCTAGGACAATGTCTTCTGAATCCCAGTTTGGGGCTCTTCTGACTTTGCCGTGTTGGCTATTATGCACTGTAAGTGTGGACTGATCTAGAAGGCATCTGGACATCTGGCTGGGAAGGTTAAGTCCACTCCTTTTTTTAAAGTTTTTAACAGAAGATGATGCAGCCTCGAAGAGAGCAGGGCTTCTCATAAATGCTTTTAAAAAGTTATAGAAAACACAAAAGAGATGAGAATATCTTTATAACCATCCTAGAGGGGGGCAGCTGGGTAGCTCAGTGGATTGAGAGCCAGACGGGAGGTCCTGGGTTCAAATCAGGCCTCAGACACTTCCCAGCTGTGTGACCCTGGGCAAGTCACTTGACCCCCATTGCTCACCCTGACCACTCTTCCACCAAGGAGACAATACACAGAAGTTAAGGGTTTAAAAAAAAAAAGGCAAGAACACCAGCCACTGTGGCCTCTAAGGAAGGGTGGAAGCAGAGAGGAGGGAAGGAGGGCTGCATTTCCTTTAGCTGATCTGCATTTCTTCCTCTTCCTGTGCATCTGGCTTTCTTTAATGGGGTCATGGGATTTTTTAGATGGAGTGAAGAATATGGTGTCAAATTCTTGTAAAATACTAACTAGGAAACCCAAACTCTGTCTGTGAACTGGGCACACAGGAAACCCGTCAACGTTGTGCTCTGCAGCTGTGGTTACATGGTCCTAAGCCTATTTTACCGAGTGGGTGATGCCATGCAAATGTCAATGCTAAGGGAAATACGAGGATGTTCCAACATAAATCCCACACGTTGGCTTGGTCGGAGCCAAGCCCTTAGCTGAGAGGTGAAAGAGAGGTCAGTGAGGACCCAGAAAGGCATCGAAGATGGCTGCCTTCTTCTGGTCAAACCATCAGCTGTTCCCAGACGCTCCCTGAATCTGCTCCCATCTTCCAGCTTGGGAAGCTCCAAAATCTTAAGACTTCTGCGAAAGGCTGCCTCGTTGTTATGAGATGGACAAGATCCTCCAATCGGTTTCTCAGTGTTTCCTAGAGTCTTGGAAATAGGTAATTTCCTGATGAATCTTAGAGAATGGAATTCAACTTCTTCATCTGACAGATAAACAAAACAGAGGTCCAGGCATTTATCCACGGCCACATAACTAATGAGCAGCGGTGGATGGAGAAGAGCTCAATTCTCCCGATTCCTGGCTCATCCTCTTCTATTTTACAAAGTCACACGGAATCCACTCTATAGAAAAGAATTCTCTCTTCGAAGGACCATTAATCAGAGCTGGGAAAGACCTTAAGGGCTGACTTCCTCATTTTACAAATGAGGAAACTGAGGCCCACAGAGATCATAGGATCACAGACCTAGAGCTAGAGAGGACCTCAGGGACCATCTAGTCTAACTCCTTTCTATTTATAAATGAAGAAAGGACTTTAAAGGACTTATCCAAGATTTTTATTATTCAGTCATTTCGGTTTTGTCCAATTCTTTGTAACATCATTTGGGATTTTCTTGCCAACATGCTGGAGTGGTTCACCATTTCCTTCTCCAGCTCATTTTATAGACGAAGAAACTGAGGCAAACAAGGTGAAGTGACTTGTCCAAAGTCACACAGCGAATACATGAAGGCAGATTTGACTCTGCCCTCTGTGCCACCTTGCTGTCTTCTCCATAGGCAGAAAGTACCAGTCAGCATTCAAAGCCATGTCCTCTGACTCCAAAGCCAGTGCTCTTTTCTTCGCCTCCTATGTAAGCTGCAGAGCTAGCATCCAAGTTAAGAACTTTGGCTACAAATATTTTTTCCATACACCAATATGGCGACCCAAGTTGTCAACCTCTCCCCAGTGATTCCATCTTGTTTTCAGAGAGGGTGTCAATGAACTCAGTGGTTCTGTCTGAGATGGTCCAAGTGTTGTCCCTTCTATAGGAAGCGTCTTGGTCTTGTTTCCTGGATGCCAACCTTCGGTGGTCTTTCTTTCCTTCCTATTCTGTGATATCTTGTGCTCTCCAACCTCCTGGCGTTGGTGATGGCTGCCTTCATTCTCTTCAGATCTCTTTTGTTCTGGAAATCTTTGTTCCACTCCTTCAAAGAACTCCCGATAGCCTGGAGAGTAGAGATATATTCCACTGGTTCTTTCACCTCTTCTAGGATGGACATCAACTCATACTATCTGAATACCTAAGTGTTCCTTGGCATCGGCAGAAACACAAACATGGCACATTCTTTGCTGATCACTGGAAAATCCTCCAGGCCCTTCTTACTCTCTTAAAGTCGGTTCTGCAGTCCCAGCCATCTTTCCATGAGCCCTTTCACTTCACCTCTGGACCACAGGACCTCCAGAAACATGTTCTGGGGCAGTTTAGCCACTCTGATTTGGGTACCCAACTGGCCCCAGAGTGAGCTCTCCGCCATATTGGTGAGTGACTGAAATTCACATAGATTGTTGGATTAAGATGGCCCCAGACCATTGATGATGCCTGATGATTCAGCTATGTATTCTATTACATGCATGTTCTCCTTTTCTATCCCTCTTCCTTCCTTAACTTTCTACATTGTGTTCTGGAAATTTTTTTTTAATCAGATTTTTAATTTCACCTTTGTGTGTCTCCCAGTGAGGAAGCTTCAGCTATCAATACAGATCTAGGTCTATTCTGCAACCGTATAGCTTAGAGAAGTGATGGGCAAACTTTTTAAAGAGGGGCCAAAGGAAAGGAAATGCTCATCTGTCAGTCTGTTTCTAAGGCAACTCTTTCGAAGTTTCACTGTATTGTATCCTACTCATTGTATTCGTCAGATTAGGAATAATGTCGCTGTCCAGATAGAACATTTCAGGGGGCCACATCTGGCTGGAGTTTGCCCATCACTGGCTTACAGAATTGTCTGGGGACACCGAGAAGCTAAGAGGTCAACATTCACCATGGTTGCCTCTCAGATTACATGAACATAGTTAATATTGAGACTCTCCCATGGCCATATATATCCTTGATGTGACTTCCTGGACCAGCCCTCCCCTATATGTGTTGTTTCACCTAATAAGAAGCTCCTTAAGGGTAGGGGCAGTGTCATGTTTATAAAAAACCCTTTCCTTCTCTCTTAGAATCAATACTGTAAGGGGGGCAGCTGGGTAGCTCAGTGGATTAGAGTCAGGCCTAGAGACGGGAGGTCCTGGGTTCAAATCTGGCCTCAGACACTTCCCAGCTGTGTGACCCTGGGCAAGTCACTTGACCCCCATGGCCCACCCTTACCACTCTTCCACCTAGGAGCCAATACACAGAAGTTAAGGGTTTAAAAAAAAAAAGAATCGATACTGTATATTGGTTCCAAGGTAGAAGAGTGGTAAGGGCTAGGCAATGGGGGTTAAGTGACTTGCTCAGGGTCACACAGCTAAGAAGTGTTTGAGGCCAAATTTGAACCCAGGACCTCCCGTCTCTAGGCATGGCTCTCAATCCACTAAGCCACCCAGCTGTCCCTGAGGCTATATCATTTTTGCATTTATATTCCCAGAACTAAGCACATAGTAGGTGCTTAACAAATGCTTTTTTAGTCCTTTGTTAATTCACTCTTTTTCAATATCTCTCTTGGCAATTCTGCCACAGCCATAGCAAACTTCTCTGGCTGTCAGCAATATTTAGAGTCCGGTGACTGGGGCTGGGGGGGGGGAGGGCAGAGGAAGGCTTCTTTTCCAAATAGGTGTTCTGTTAGGGTCCTGGTGATATGAGGAGCTGAAGCTGAGTGCGTGTGAGGGATACCTAAGTGTAACACTTGAGCTGAGATAGTGAAACACAAAGGACCTCGCAGGCTTAGTTGTGATGAATTTGCTAAACTCAATTTCAGTATAACATCGTCCCAGAATAGTCAGCCAAGTGACGGCTCTGTGGTTGGGATAACACAGCTGCTTCTTACCGTCTATTCTGGCCTTGGTATGGATAACGCTAATTGCCTGTGAGTTAAACCATCATTGTAGTTGAAATAAGTCTCTTCTTCCCTCCAATTCCCCAATAGATAGCTACTACGCCCTAAGGTAAAGATGACATTCACTTTGGGTAAGTTTGAAGCTTTTATATTAATAGACTTCGGGAGGGAAGCAGGGGAATGAATGACAGGGAAGAGAGGAACAGGAGATTCTAGTCTAAGCTAAAGATGGAGCTGGTACCTGAAGAAGCAATGATCAGGCTTGCCAATAATTAACTGCTGGCAGCCAGTTGCCAGCCTGGCAGGGACGGACAGAGTCCAACCAAATCGGGTTGTTAGGCTAAGAAATGTTGTTGTTTGCTCTTGGAGTATGAATCAGGAACAGATTCTTTGGTATAGAGGCATCACAGGATCTGAAGACTATACGTTGATTAGTACAAGGTTGCTGGTAATTCAAAGTTGACCTAGGCCTACTCCAAATTAAACCAAACTCCCACTCCCAACCCAATCTTCAGATTGAGATGAGAGATCAGTTCAAATCCTTCCTTTTATACCTTAGTTTCAACTGAATTTGCACCTGATAGCCCCTTCCCAACTTGGTTCATTCCATGTTCTAAACAGACAACTGTCCATCATCTTGCTTTCCATGTTGATTTGCAAAATGTCATTACATAGGCTGGTACTGTCTACTCAGCTTCCTTTGACTGGCATTTGGCATATTCTCAGCTGACCCCAAAACAAACAGAATTCACTCCAAAAGCAGAAATCCAATGATCTATTAGATGTAAATCTCCACCTTGTTCCTCCTGGTCTGCTCGATTCCAGAGCTTCTGCTTCCTGTGCCTTTAGCTATCTTGTGATCAGAGAGCACCGGGTGAATCCAGGATAGCATTAACAGACGACGCAGGGGCCTGGCTACATGAGCTCAAGCACATTTGCTAGTCCATCTGAACCTCAGTTTCCATAAATGTAAAATGGGGGGTAATAACCCACAGGCTCCCTACTTTCCAGGGCCACTGTGTGGATCACATGAATGTATGTGAAAGCACTTGGTCACCACACCAGGCTAGGTCATCGTATGATATTATTTCTCATTACTACCATAATTTAGTCCAGATGTGAAACTGTGCAAAAAGCCCTTCCCATCTTCCTCCCTCCATACAACACATGAGGCATCTCAGCCAGCAGTTCTGGCTTTTTGCTCACACTCAGGAAGCCATCAGCAGAGACCACGGGGATGGATCGGGTCCCAGTCTGCTGCGATAAATATATGTTCCTCCAACTTAGCGGCATCTTCTGGGAAAACTCTGGTTTCTTTTTCCAAATCTAGCCAGAAACCCCCAGGCTGGCCTTGTCCTAGCCTACACAGAACTCTGAAAGGGTCATATTTCATCCTGTGCTGGTTAGCTCTAAATGCTGAATCATGACATCACAGAGCTGGCAGGGACCTCAGATGACATCTGGTACAACCCCCTCATTTTACAGAGGAAGAAGATGAAGACTTGCTCAAGATCATGTGCGTAATAAGTGTCTGCAGTGGGATTTGAACCCAGGACCTCTAACTCCACCGTCATTGAGCACAATGGATAGAACACTGGGTCTGGATGGCCTCAGATACTTACTATGTGGTCTGGGCAAGTCATTTAACCTCCATCTGCCTCAGTTTCCTCACCTGTAAAAAGGGATTATAATAGTCCCTCCCCACCTCCCAGGGTTATTGCGAGAGTCAAGTAAAATAATAATTATTAAATGCTTAGCACAGTGACTGGGACACAGTAAGTACTCTATCATGTTAGCTATTATTATTATTATGACTACTATGAGGGAAATATTATAAATAACAGGGCCTAGGGAGATATAGATATACAGTGATGTGAATGTAACTATGTATTCTCCCTAGTTGCAGATGATGGAGGAACACCAACCCCGATCACCCTTGATGGTTGTTATAATTTCCCTTTCCTCTAACAGTTGCCCAGGGAGGACCCCAAAAGGTTAGGTGGATGGGTAACCCTTTCAGGTCCAACTTGAGGTTGGATAAATTATTATAGAGCTTTAGATTGGCTTTGGATCACATTTGAACTCTGACTGCACAGACTCTCCTCCCAAGGGTCATGATAGAAAGACCACTCAGGAAGGTACTTGTTAAAACTCTCTTTATTTATAATCAATAATCAGGGAAAGGATAAATAGGATAAGGAATGGGGATTGGAGACCCTGTCGATCTAATATCTATAGCTAGTTGACATTCAGCACTGGAGGCTATTGATCTAGTAAAAGCTGGAGCTTTGTTCTCTACTACCCTTCTGGCCCAGCCTGGCCACAGCCAAGCCAGAGAATAGAACTGCTGTTGATGCAACTGTTTTGGTGATGTTATTCTCTCAGCTTTTCACTATCAGTGTTTGGTAATGCACTAGCTCTCAAAGTCTTTAGGAACTATTCAGATTCTTCCTAGCCTCTTCTTCATAGACCTCCCAGCCTCCCTTCACCACCCAGAGACCCAGAGACCTAAAGAGCTAGAAAGATTCAGAGACCTAAAGACCTAAAGAGCCCACAGACCCAACACCAAAGGTCAAAGACCAAAGACCAAAGACCCCTTCAAGTGGCTGTCAGGGGAATTTATACTGCCAGGCCAACCAATGTTTGCCCCTAGCTCACAGCATCTCGGAACATTCTATGCCTTCCCTTGTCATTCAAGGTGGCATCCATCCTTTCCCAGCATGTGAATATAACAGAAAAATCTAGTTCTAACATTTATTTATTCATTTTTGTTTAATTTTATATTATATTTAATTTATTCTATTTAAATTTATTTTTCATACACAACATTCATTTCTATATAAGGGCCATGAATTAGAGTGAATTCTTGTGTGTTCCTGTGTCTCAACTCTGGTCAGTCTGCTGCTGTTTTTTACATTTTCTTCATCCTTAGGAATCCCAAGGAGTGTCTTTCTTTGAACAAAATTCAACAAGCCTTGACTTGTTGATTAATCAATTATTTAAAAATTAACAATGCCACTTCTTGAGAATTTCAACTGTTATCCGAGATCGTTTCTGACTTCCTCATTTTACAGAGGAAGAAACTGAGGCCAAAAAAGGTGAGTGGCTTGTCCAGAGGGCATCCAGGTAGTGAGAAGCAGTATGATTTCAACTACAAATCTTGACCTCTCTCCACTACCCTAATCTGCCTTTCAAGTCTTCCTTACAACTGTGGGGTCAGATGAAGGCAGTAACAGCAGCAACAGTAGAGCCACATTTCTGATGGGAAGCAGTTGGGGCAGTGGGTAGGGGCACTGGCCTGTCACCTAGAAGCCTCGTGTCTAGAGCCAAGCCTTTAAGTCCTGGCTTTGAGACTTCCCAACTCTATCACCTTGGGTAATTTAATTTCCTACCCTAGAATGAGAGCATCACAGAGTGAATATGTTGAGCTTTCAGAAAAACCTGGGCTCAAATAAAAAAAACTTATTAGTTGTGTGACCCTAGGAAAGTCACTTAGTCATTCTGTGTCTCAGTTTCCTCTTTTACGAAATGGGGTAGGAATGGCCCAATGGTCTCTGGAGTCCCTTCCAACTGTAAAGCTATGATCTCATAATGACAGGAAAGGAACTGGGGATTCCAAGAGGCGGAGGTAAGGAGGGACAGCAGCTTAGGCATGGAACAGCCTGAACTAGTAAGAAAAAGATTTGATATCTGAATCTTAGTCTACTAGTTCCAAGTCCCCTCTACCATGGTGCCCTCCTGCCCTGGATAATGGTTTCAGGAATTGCTATGGCTGAAAAATTCATCATTCAGTGACCAACCTCTGGGAAAGACCTTCTCCAAACTTGAATTTGGTTGGTCCCCAGATGACATACACCTTCAATCCATGGCTAGAGCCATATTTTCTAGCTCAGTAGAACCCTCCCACAGCTTGGACTGAGTTGACAAAAACTTCCAGAGCCATGGACTACCTACCATGGGTTACACACCATGGTTTGGCTTTAGAAGACTTTCTTTATAGTCTTGGAGAAGTGATCCCAGCACCATAACATAGATGTAACACCTGAAGTTGGAGCTAATGGCACCCCTTCTTAGGATATTTTAGAGGGATGTCAGTCTAGCAGCAGTGAAAACAGAATCTGCTCTGAGAATCCTTCCAAATCAATCTTTGGAAAGTGCCTCAAAATAACAGCAGTCAAAAACCAACAACAAGAGGGAGTGAGGGGGCTCTCCCACTGAACACAACTGTCATAATAAAAAAAAAGCCTAGACATCATATTACAAGAAATTATCAAAGAAAATCGCCCTGATATTCTTGAACAAGAGAGTAAAATAGAAACTGAAAGAATCCACAGATCACCTTCTGCAAAAAATACCCAAAAGACAATTCCCAGGAATGTTATTGCCAAGTTCAAGAGCTCCTAGGTCAAGGAGAAAATACTTAGGATATTAGGAGTTTTGAGGCAGGTAGGTTATAGTATAGGAGAGAGAGTGATGTGCCTGGAAGTCAGGAAGACTTGAGTTCAAACTCAACCTCAGACACTTCCTAGCTGTATGACCTGGGCAAGTTCTTTAACCTTTGTTTGCCTCTGTTTCCTCATTTGTAAAATGAGACTAATAATAGCAACTGCCACACAGGATTGTTGTGAGAATTAAATGGGATAATATATGGAAAGCATTTAGCAAAGTATCTGGCACACAGCAGGCAAATTGATAAAGGCTTATTTCCTCCCTTCTCCCCAGCCCTTGGAGTTAGGGCATCTGGACTCTCCTATTTACAACTTGTGTGTTCTCAGGCTTCGTGAAATCTCAGTTTCTCCCTCTGTGAAATAGAATGGTTGGATTAGATGATTTCCAAAGCCCCCTGCTGTCCAAAAGCCTACAATTCTCTGACCTCCAGAGGTAACCTTATGATGGCTGGTCAGCTCCAGTTGTGAAGAAGACTCCTCTGTGAGTCCCATCTCCTTACCTGGTTCTGGAAGCCCATGGCTGGGATGTTGCACCTCACACCAGCATCTTCTTCATGGTTGCAGCCCAGGTTCTCGACATTGAATTTACAATCAATGATGGATTTCTCGAATCCTGTGCACTGTATTTCATTGAGGTGGATGGACCCAATCCCTGGAGGGGAAAATGGCAAAAATAACTTATAAGATCATAGACCTTGGGAAGGGCTGTATGGTCTAGGGATGGATTTGCAGATGAAGAAAGGGTGGGCTTCATTCTCTCTCAGAGACCTCTCCACCACTCTCAATATTCTAGTCCTGGTCTCAGGTCCCATGATGCAGTGTGATGCAGCAAAATAAGAAGACCTAGTTCAAATCCTGCCCCTGAAAATGCTTACTGACTGTGCAACCCTGGGCAGGCTACTTATCTTTCTTCTCTGAGCCTTAATGTTTTCATCTGTAAAGTGGAGAGGATAGTCTCAGAGGGTTGGAAATGATTTTGTATCTATTTTGTAGCTAATTTTCCATATACACACTGTTTCCTTCTGAGAATCTGCAAGCTCCTCAAGAAAAGGCACTGTTCCATTTCTGTCCTTGTAGCTCCAGTACTTGACATACAGTCTTAAAAAAGGCTTGATAAATGAATGGACTCATAGGATCTAGAGCTCGAAGTAACCTCAGAGATTAGTCAAACTCCCTCACTTTACAGATAAAGAAACTGAGGCCCAGGGACTTATCCAAGGTCAAATAACTAATAAGTGTCAGGTGAGATTTGAACCCAGGTCTTCTAGACTCCAAGTTCCTTATTCTCTAATGGATGGATTTCTGCCTTATCTTGTCAGGCCTCAGGTTTCTGCAGCATCTCCTTCCCTGCTTCATGCCAGGCCTTCTCAGATGGTGGACCACTGCCTCTACTTCTTCCCTACCAATGACTGGGATTCTGCCCCTGCTCACCTCACAGCTCTGAGAGGGGATCTTTGGCACATTCCTGGGGCCAAGCCCCTACCATGGCACTTCTTCATCCTTTCTAAGCCACACTCAGATGATCTTACCCCTATCCTGACCCTTTCCCATCCTCTTCAAGTGTTGTCTTCCCCTTTAAAGTGCACTGCTACCTGTCTGCTGGCTACTCAGCAGTTTTACTCATTGGATCCCTCTAGATAACTATGGCTGCAAACCAAGGCTGTGTCCTGGGTCCTCCTTCATTTTCTCCACACATGCCTGCCCTTCCTCCTCTTTCCCCTTTTCATCTCTCCCCCTTTCCTTCCCTCTTCCTTTCTTTCCCTTCCTTCCCTCCCTTCTTCCCCTTTCTTCTCCATCTTCCACCTTCCAGCCCTCCCTTTTCCTTTATTTCCCTTCCTTTCCTCCCTCCTTCTGTCCCTCTATTCCTTTCTTCCTCCTTTCCTTCTTTATCTTCTTCCCCTTTCCCTTCCTCTTTTCCTCCTTCCTTCCTTCCTTCCTTCCTTCCTTCCTTCCTTCCTTCCTTCCTTCCCTCTATTTCTTCCTTCCTCCTTCACTTCCTTTATCCTTTCCTTCTCTTCTCCCTCTTCCTCCCTCCCTTCCTCTCTTCCTCTCTTTCGAAGGGGGAGGAGGAGCATTAAGAGGGAGGGTTTACAGAGCTCAAGCATTTAATAGAGCAGGACAAAATGGTGAAAGGAGGAGAAATAATAGATGTTACCCGGCCCCTGGACCAAGTCTGGTCTTACAACTGAGCTGTGAGGGTACCGGTAGACAAAGTCAGCTCTTCAGGGCACGCACTACTCACTGTCTGATAATAGCAAGCTTATGTGTCCATTTTGCAAAGACAAACTTTTTTTTTTCCTGGCCCTGCATTCAAAAAGAAATCTGTTCCTTCGGGGACACTGGATACTCTATAATGGGCAATGCTTTTGTCGATAGTTAGAGGCAGTGCTTTCAAAGAGTAGTATAAAATTGTGTGGTTCAGTCATTTCCATCAAGGCTGTCTCTGGGTGACCCCATTTGGAGTTTTCTTGGTAGAAATACTGGAGTGGTTTGCCATTTCTTTCTCCAGCCCATCTGACAGATGAGGAAACTGAGGCAAACAAGATTAAGTGACTTTTCTAGGGTCACACAGCTAGTAAGTGTCTGAGGGTGAATCTGAACTTGGGAAGATGAGTCTTCATGATTCCAAGTCTAGCGTGTGAGTCATTGCACCATCTAGTTGCCCTACCTGAAAATGATTGCTTTTAGTGAATGGAAAAGCAGCTTGGCCCAGTGGCTGGAGTGATAGATATAGAGTTAGGAAACTGGGGGTTGTCAGAAACTTCCTATCTACATGAGTCTAAGGGCAAGCTACTTAAACTCTCCCAGGCTCAGTTTCCCCATCTGTAGATGAGGATAATAATACCTGGAGCCCTCTTGAGGTTGTTGTCAGGATCAAATGAGATCAGTCATGCAAAGTATTTTTGGAAAATCTTAAAAGCTTGATAGCACTGTCTGGAATTTCCACAATACCTCTGTACACAGTAGGTGCTTTTAATAAATCCTCGTTAAATTGGAAGCCATTTGGCTTTGGGGCTTTGGTTTTATTCACTGAGAAATAATAGGGAGGAGGGAGCAGCTAAGTGGTACAGGGGATAGAATCAAGTTTAGAGATGGGAGGTCCTGGGTTCAAATGTGACCTCAGACATTGCCTAGCTGTATGTCTCTGGGCAAGTCACTTAATCTCCATTCCCTAGCTTTTACTTTTCTTCTGCCTTGGAACAAATGTGCAGTATTGATTCTGAGACAGAAGGAAAGGGTTTTTTAAAGAAGAAAGAAAAAGAATGGGAGGTAAGAAGCATCGAAGTTTCAGAAAACCTCTAAGTTTGCCTCTACCTTTAATATTCTAGGTTCCTGATAGAACATAGAACCTTACCCTAGATGGTGATGGGGCAAAGCTACTGTGTGATGACTCAAGATATCAGAACTATAACCAAAGGCCTCCAGCATTGGAGTTTGGAAAATCTTAAAAGCTGGATAACACTGTCTGGAATTTCCCCAATACTTCTGCACACAATAGGTGCTTTTAATAAATCCTCATTAAATTGGACCATTTGACTTTGGGGCTTTGGTTTTGTTCACTGAGAAATAACAGGGAGGAGGGAGCAGGGGAAAGATGAGTCAGTATCTCCTGAGGCCACCAGCTTATTAGGGAACTCTCAGCCTGCAGACTCCCAAATCCACCTTTTTGGGGATCTCAGAGTAAGAGTCTGCCAAGAAGGCAAGGTGGTCCGAGGGCCAACATCATCCTCACAGACAGGAGCTCTTACTGCCTTCATTTTACATAGAAGGAGGCTGAGGTGGAAAGAAGTCAGTGGCTTTCCCAGACACAGTGCAAAGTAGTTTGAGGATCTCACTTGGGGTGTGCATTTGGAAAGGCTTTCCGTAAAAGCTGGCACCGCTTGGGCAGAGCCTGGGCAGAAGCTCGGGCTGCCAGAGGGATGTGTGGGACGAGGAGCGGAAGTGTTCCAGGTATGGAGAGCAGACTGGGCAAAGGTGCAGGGATGGAAGAGTGGCTGACACAGCGGATCAGTGGTGAGGGGTAACGTGAAGCCAGTCTGCCCTCATGGACAACCCTGGAGCCAGGTGGTCAGCGTCTCTGAATGCCAGACAGAGGAGTCAGTACTTTATCCTACAGGAAACAGAAAGCCGGGGAAGCTCTGAGGGGTGAGTGATACCCAGAGAACGATGACTTAGCCCACACGTCTCTGTTCCTCACTGGGTCGCCAGTTGGGCCCCTCTGGTTCTTTTGGCAGTTAGAGATCCTCAGACTCTTAGTCACACACTATCAATAAATCAACAAATATTTATCGAATGTCTCAGATGTCAACTCTATGCCAGGCACTGTCCTGGCATGACTCTGAGAGGATTGAGTGAGATGATGAGACAATACATTTTACAAACCGTGAGGCTCTCTATAAAATCAGTCATGATTTTCTACCAGACTCTATGCTCCATTGAAATATTTTCTCTTCCTGGTCACTGCCCAAGACCATGCAAGGATCCATGATTGCCTCGGTATACCCTGACACAAATCACCATCTCGCTATAGTTTACAGGGCCCATAAGGTATTAAGGTTTCATAGAGCTAGAAAGAGTTAACTCTCTCATTTTACAGACAAGGAAACTGAGGCCCAGGGAAGACACGATATCATAGAAATAATCATTGGGGCAGCTGGGTGGCTCAGTGGATTGAGAGTCAGGCCTAGAGACAGGAGGTCCTGGGTTCAAATCCGGCCTCAGACACTTCCCAGCTGTGTGAGCCTGGGCAAGTCACTTGACCCTCATTGCCTAGCCCTTACCGCTCCTCTGCCTTGGAACCAATACACAGTATTGGTTCTACGACAGAAAGTATTAAAAAAAAGAAATAATAATTAATGATAGTAATAACAAGTACTTATAAAGCTCCCATTGTGTGCCAGGCACTGGCTAACTTTACAAATATGATGGAAAAGAAAATGGCAAACCGCTTCAGTATCTTTGCCAAGAAAACTCTGTGGACAAAGTCATGTAAAATCAGACACGCTTGCAACATCTTATTTAATCCTTAAAACAACATGGGCAACAGGTACTATCCTTGTTCCCATTTCTCGGGTGAAGAAACTGAGGCAAACAGAGGATAAATGATTTGCCCAGGGTCACACAGCTACTAAGTGCCCGAGGATGGATTTGAACTCAGTTAACCGGGGCGGGAGGATCTCAAAGGAACTTGCCGATGGTCAGACGAGTCATTTGTGTCTGAGGCGTGATCCCCACCTAAGGTTTCCCAGTTCTGAGTCCAGCCCTTAACTCGCTGGCACACGATACTCGGCTCACATTTCCTAAGTGGTTACTTCGTTGAGTTCTTTGACCCGCTGCTCTGACTTGACCTCCTGGGTCCGGCTTGAGAGATTCCCAGCCAGCCCTTGGCCGGAAGCCTCTCTCGGGTCCTGGCTCCCAGCCCCGGCTTCCCGGGGTGCTGAAGCCCTCTTCCCGGTGTGTCAAATGTGGAGGAGGGGGGTTTGGTAGAGAAAGGGACCAGCTAGAACCCGCCATGCCCAAGCTCCAGCCCCTCAGAAGAGGTGCCAGTCTTCTTGGCAAAAGAAAAGCGACAACGTCTTCCTTCTAGAGAAACCCATCTGGCTCCTTGAGGTTGCCCCTCCCCCTGGGGCAAGGGATAAAGAAGAAAAAAGAGACACACCGCCCTTCCCCAGAGAGAGCGAGAAGCCTCCCAGAAGCCACCACTGCACAGAATGCAGCCCTGACTCGTCCCCAGGTTCTCGGGCCCCGGAGTCCTCAGACAACCTTGGGCTGCCTGGGAAGGAATTCGCTGTGGCAGCTCCCGTGGAACGTTTATCTCCCGCAAGCCCTGGTGGACGTCTCCCGGCAGCTGGACCCTAGAAGCAGCAGAGGCGACACGCTGTCCTGGGAGAAGATGAGTGAGGAGTCCGGCAAGATTCTCAAAGGCTTGGCAGTGCGGGGAATGACAAAGGGAAGAAACTATGTTCTCCTTCATCACCTCCATCTCTGGGAAACACCAGCTTCCTTCAAGGCTCTGCCCAAGTGCCCTCCTACAGGAAGCCTTCCCTGATTACACTAGTGGCCAGTACCAGCAGCACTTGCCCCCACCCCCTCCCCAGGAGGATTTCCCATTTATTTTATATACAATTTGTATTTATCTGTGGCCATATTGTACCTCAACCCTTTCCCCCCTGATAGAATATTAGCTCTTTGAAGGCAAGAACTTGAGGGGTTTTTTTTGTGTGCACCCAGAACCCAACAGAGTGCCATAGTGGGCACATAGAAACTGTGTAATGGGTTTCCTATTTCTTGGATGGAAGAACTGAAAAAGAAAAACAAAGGAACATCAATGACAGAAATTTAGGGCGAAGATATCATGGGTTTGATCTTCATTTTATAGACAAGGGCCAGAGAGGCCACAGGATTGTATATGTACAGCTGGGAGAAAACTTCAGGGGTCTAATCCCCTCAATGTACACATGGGGAAACTGAGGCCCAGAAAGGCAAGTGACTATCTAAGGTCGCACAAGGTTAGAGACAGGGTAGGTTGGAGTAGAATCCTATAATGTCAAGTGCATACAGGAGTTATAGGAATGGGAAATAAAACATGTAATGATCATAAAAACAATTGACATTCCCTTGAAGATTGAAGGTTTAAAAAATATTTCCTTTGGGGGCAGTTGGGTTGAGAGCCAGGCATAGAGATGGAAGGTCCTGGGTTCAAATCTGACCTCAGTCACTTGTGTGACCCTGGGTGAGTCATCTAACCTTCATCGCCCAGCCCTTACTACTCTTCTGCCTTGGAGCTAACACATAGTATTGATTCTAAGACAGAAGTTAAGGGTTTTAATTAAAAAAAAACTATTTCCTTTGAATAATGTGGATATTGTATCTGTGAGGAACTGATTTTCTTTCCATCCTTATAAGCCAAGATTTAGCAATAGGAATAGGGGTAGTAAGAAAGCTTATTTGATGTTTAAAAAAAAAAAAGGATAAGATCAGAGGGCTACTGCTGGAAGGGACCTCAGGCACCCTTATTTTACAGATGAGGCCACTGAAGCTTAGTGACTTGTTTAAGGTCATACAGGTAGTGTCAGAGGCAGGATTTGAACCCAGGTCCTCCTACTCCAGAACTACTATGCTTTCTATTGTATTACATATCAATAGAATGTTATTTCAAGAAGATTCTTTATTATGGGGGGACGGGGGGGAGGAGAAGACCAAAGTGCTTTCCTTGCAATAACACAAAAGGGACAGAGCCAAAATCCGAAAACAGGTCCAGGGAGAGGAAGGGGATGCTTCCAAAGTCACAAGGAACTCCTAAGATTCAGTTGTATCGTGAAAAAAGCAAACCCTGAGAAAAGGGAGCCCTGGGTTCTGATAACGACCAGGATTTCCATAAGGCTTCAAGGTTTGCAAAGGATGATCTTGTTTAATGCTCACAACGACCCTGGCCAATCAGGCGACAAACATGGATTAAGCCCCTACTATGTGCCATGACACTGTGCGAAGCCCTGGGGACACAAGAAAGAAAAAGACAAAACATGGAAGCTGGGGAAGAGCTGAGATCCCTTTGGAACTCGGGCTTCTTGAGGCCAAGTCCAGGGGTCTCTCCCCTTTGTCTCCCTTCTTTCTTCTTTCTACTACCTGCCGCCATGATCCTAGCCAAGTCATTGCACTTATTCACCCTAATGCACGAGATTACTAGCAAAGCAGGTGTGAGCTTGGGCCAGCAACTTCTCTCTGGACTCTAGTTTAAAAAGGGAGTTTGGGGGGCTGGAAGAACACTAAGCTCAGTCCTTATCAGCTCTTCCCCCATGAGATTGATTCTCAAGGGTCAGATCACAGGATTGCACGTTGTTTGCAACCAATTTACCTTAGAGGTCCTCCAGCCTAACTCTCATGTTTACAAACAAAGAAACTGAGGCCCCAAGAGGTTAAGGGAGTTCCCGAGGTCACATAATCACCCCCCTGGAAGACCCTTACCTTCTGTCTTAGTTCCCAATTTTAAGACAGAAGAGTGTCAGGGGCTAGGCAATCAGGGTGAAATGACATGTCCAGGGTCATACAGCTGGGAAGTATCTGAGCGGGAGAAACTTTTAAAAGGAAAAACAAGGAGCTTTTTAAATTTTGGCTACAAGAGGACTATCTCTCTCATAATGAGGATTTTTCAAAGTTGTGATCTGGACCTGGGATTTCTTTAGTGTGAACAGCAGGTTTTCCCTAGTTTATAGACTGCGAGCCTGGCCTGGGGCACTGAGAAATGTGGAGATGGGCCGGACGGCTGGAGGTCAGAGGAAGGCCTGGAGCCTGGGTCTTCCTGGCTCTGAGACCCCCTCCTAACGGGGAAAGATCGCTTCAGTGACTAGTGCTAGCAGTTACTGAGAAGATGCTCCAGGGCTGGAGTAAAGCCTGTTTGCCCTTCATGCATCTCTTTTCTCTTTATTTGCAGTTTCTTGGTCATGCCACACTGCCCCAAGTGTCCTCGTTGGTCCCCTCCAGTCCCAGCTCCCTCACTGACCACGAGCCCAAAGAACCTCTTCTCGGACGGCAGGGCTGGACCGAGTAACCGCCCCACTTAAAAGCGTGGATCGCCTTTCGATTGGGACCTCCCAAGAAGAAAACTCCCAGATGGCTCTGAGAGATCTATTTCTAGGGGAGTAAAACCTCCATTTTTCCCAGGGACCCTCAGAGGCTGGCCCCAAAGGAACTCCTTAGAAGAAAGTCTGGAAACTAAGCGACGTCCTCCTCTTGGGGAATGGCTGACAAACTGGTATCCGAATGGATTGTTATATTCGTGTGACATAAGAAACGACGAAATGGATGATTTCAGAGGAAACTGGGAAGATCTCGATGGACTGATGCAGAGTGAAGTGAGCAGAAGCTAAAGAACAATTTGTACAATAGTAACTCGGGGAGGAGAAAACCATCGCTGAGATATTTCAGAATTTGAATCAATGCAATGATCAGTCACAACCGAGAGAATGAAGATGGCATTTGCCACTTGGGGAGAAGCTTTGGACTCTGAGGCATTTCCATTGGCATTGCCAATGTGGAAATGTGCTTGACTCACCCTGCATATATGGGTTGAGGGGCTTTATTTATTCATTTTTTAAAACTGTCCAGTGCATTGGGGGCAGCTGGGTAGCTCAGTGAATAGAGTGCCAGGCCTAGAGATGGGAGGTCCTGGGTTCAAATCTGGCCTCAGACACTTCCCAGCTGTGCGACCCTGGGCAAATCACTTGACCCCCATTGCCCACCCTTACCACTCTTCTGCTTTGGAGCCAAAAATCTGGCCTCAGATACTTCCCAGCTGGGTGACCCTGGGCAAGTCACTTGACCCCCATTGCCCACCCTTACCACTCTTCTGCCTTGGAACCAATACACAGTATTGACTCCAAGATAGAAGGTGAGGCTTTAAAAAAAAACAAAACTGTCCAGTGCAAAGGGGTGGTGATAAGGGGAGAGATGAATAAAAGGAACCAATTTTTAAAAAAGGAATGTGTGTATTTTGAAATACAAACGGCATCAATTAGAAGAAAATTGAAAACAAGAGTATGAAGTGAGGCAGAGCCTGCAGGCTATTCTTGGCTTTTCTTCCCAAAGTCTGGGGCTGCCGACTCATCCCATTCTGTTCTGGGATGGTGTTTCCGATGGGCTGGAAATACGTGTAGAATGTGTGCATGAGGGGGCTGCGCTCATCTCTAAAGACCTTTCCAGCTCGGAGATCTCTGACCCGGGGACCGCCCAGCCCCGTCTCCCAGGCTGGGACCCTCCCATGCAGTCTACACTCCCTGCTCCCGCGGGCCGATGTCTCTGGGACTTGTTTTCCAAAGCGAAGCGGAAGCCCGGGTTCCCCTGTGAGTGGGGGGCCCTTCCTAGAAGCAGGGTCTGGGGGGGGAGCGGGACGAGGCTTGGTCTGTGAGAGGCTCTCCTCACCGGGCAGCCCCTGTAAAGCTTGTCTGGCCCCTCCATCCAGGCTTGACGGGTAATGAAAAGCAGATCCCATCTGGGGGGCGGTCGGGGCAGCACCAGCCTTGTGGAGAGTTCCGAGGCTCGCAGGCCCAGAGCGGGGAGCTCAGAGGCCAAACAGGGGGCACAAAGCCTCCTCCTTTCACGGAGGAGGAATCTGAGGGGCAAAAGGGGGAACGACTCATCCCAGGTCACCCACACTTCTAGACGGAAACACGGGGATTAGGGGCCATTCCGGCCATGTGGCAGCTGTGGGATGAGCTGAAGAAGGACGAGAGGCTCACCCTGTGCTTGGAGGGAGCCGCGCGGGGAGTGCCGGGGCCGGCGGGCCCCCTCTTGGCCCTGGCACGTTTTCATTGGTGTGAAGGAGGCAGAGATGGGAAGCTCATCAGCTTGGCAGAGACCACGAAGGTCTCCGAAAGGGATGATGTGCTGGATGCCAATCGGGATGAAAACTGTCTCCCCAGGCTAGAAGGCCGGGCCGAGGGGAAGACGAGGGGCTCGTTTGGGGCTGGCTGGCCCTGGGCCTTCATGGGTGCAGAGGGCCCCTGGGTGAGGGAACTCCCTCTTCTGCTGCAGGGCGAGGCTGACACAGAGGCCCCTAAAGCTCTCACCAGCGCTATTCTTTTGTTCAAATCCTTACTTTCTGGTTTAAAGACAGAAGGGCAAGAGCTAGGCAATGGGGGTTAAGTGACTTGCCCAGGGTCACACAGCTGGGAAGTGTCTGAGGCCAGACTCCAGGCTTGGCACTCCATCCACGGAGCCACCTACCTGCTACCTGCCATGATCATCATTAAAGTTTAAAACGACACTAACTTTGGGGGCACTCTGGAGTCTTAGAAAATTGTGTGGGATCCCTGAGGGCTCCCCAGCCAAGATCTCCCAGCTCCACGCCTTTTCCCTGCTTGTTCCCCAGTGCCCGCTCTCCTTTCTCTCATCAGGGCTACCTCCTGGCTCCCTCTAAGACTCCTCTAATCCCACCATCGGCCGGAAGCCTTTCATAGGCCCCCTCTGGGCTAATACCTCCCATCTGAGATGGCAGCTGGGGCACCCCGTTTCTGTCCTGTGTGGACAGCGTGCCCTGCCTGTGTCTTCCCCATTAGAAGGTGAACTCCTTGAGGACAGGATCCTTTCTCTGAATCCCCAGCCCTTAGGATAACATTTGGCCCAGAGCTGATGTTTAATAAAGGCTTGTTGACTAACTCTCTGATTGACAAGGGCCACGACGGCTAAATGCCAGAAGCAGGAATTGAACTCAGGTCTTACTGGTTCCAAGATTGTCCTTCTAACAAGAATGAATGTAAGGAGCTACAATGGATTTCCCAAAATCAACCGCTCAGGTACAAGATAGGGGAGGCATGGCTAGACCAACAGCTCCTGTGAAAAAGATAGGGGGGTCTTAGTGACTCCCAAGCTCAAGATGAGTCTTTAGAATAATGTGGTCCCCAAGGCCTCTCTCGTTCCCAGGTGGAGGGAGCTGATCTATCCTCTATGTTCTGCCCCGATCAGGCCACAACCAGAGTACAGGACTCGGGTCTGAATACATTTTAGGAAGGGAATAGATAAGCAGAACCAGGTTCAGAAGAGGGTGGCTGAGATGGGGAAGGTAGGAAGGCAGGCAGGAAGGAAAGAACGAAGGGAGGGAAGGAGAGAGGGAGGGAGGAAGGAAGGAAGGAAGGAAGGAGGGAAGGAAGGAAGGAGGGAAGGAAGGAAGGAGGGAAGGAAGGAAGGAAAGAAGGAGGGAAGAAGGGAGGGGAGGAAGGAAAGAAGGAAGGAAGGAAGGAAGGAAGGAAGGAAGGAAGGAAGGAAGGAAGGAAGGAAGGAAGGAAGAAAGAAAGAAAGAAAGAAA